>NC_044020.1:26987500-27300090 GCF_900496995.4 Aquila chrysaetos chrysaetos
AATACAGCTAACTCAGTATGGTAACTGAGCCACCAACACCAGATGTGTAGACCCAAACTATTTTTCCCTCTGCTCCTGTTATACTATCAGTTGCTCACTTCTTGTCTAACATCACATTGAACTGATTCAAGAAACCAGGCCTGCAAAAAACCTCACTTTTCTTGGTAGGACTCATTTTCTGCCAGCTTAACTACTTGAATGGGTTCACTTCAGGGTCATAGGAGAACCAGGAAGATGACAATTCTATCTTCAGCTTTAATAACAGCAGTAGATAAGACATAGTGTAGCATATGGTATTGTAGGGATTAAAAAATAAAACTGAAGAACTATTCATTAGCTGTTATGAATCCAGCCTCTGCACTGAATGAAGTAAGTAGCTTCCTACTTTACAATACCTAGGCCTGTACATTCCTGACTGCCTAGGAAGGGCAGATTTCTTCATTTTGACTGCCTGCTTCCATACACCTTTAGAGCAGCAATTATTAGCAATAGTTAGAATTTTTATTGAAATTCTACCCCAGAGCATGGCTCATAGCTGTGTGGGATGGTAGAAAGGAAATTCTGTTGCATTCATGAACTTTTAAGACCATGAAACATGCATGAGCAGGATCACTGGACCTGCTGTATTTGTCTTGCTCAAGTACCCTTGAGCATGAGAACACTGCTCCAGCCTGCCCTGCTCTCACCCTTGGCTCCTGGCTCTTCTTCCCACATGGAGCAGCCCACTCCTGCTCATCCCCTGCAGACAGCTCATGCCATCTCAGGTCCTAAACTGCACCATGAAGCCTGGGTCTCGGGCTGTGCGGGACCCTGCTCCTCAGCTAGGCCACCATGGACCATGCCCCAGGATCCCCCAGGCCCCTTAGCCCTGGGCTCCACAGCAACCTTCCTCCTAGCCCAACACCAGGGCTCCAGCCCATTCCTGCTGCTCCATGACGTTTCCCAGCTGCTTCAGAGACACTGTTCAGTTTGATTTATTAAAGTTTGGGTAAAATTCAGATCAATGGAAAACAGTGTTATAATGCGATGTGCAAGGCAAACAATAATATTTTCTTCTGCAAACACTGTATAATATTATTACAACCAGGAATACAGAATATGCACGTAAGCTTAAATACCAGCTTCTCCAGAACTTGTTGCTGTTGAGAGTAACGGATTGCCATCAGCTGATCCCGATTCATTCCCTTCCATCGATCTGTGATCACACGATGTCTACCAAAGGAACTGACTGCTTGTTCAGGGTTTTCCGAAAGTAAGTCTCCCTGAAGGAGGCTGGAAATTTCATCCATGTCCTCTTTTGTTTTTTGACACTTTTCCAACCTCTTTCTCTCAACTAGTTCAGCAGCCTAAATTCAGTGAAAGGAGAGAACTGATAGTTTTTCCAAGAGAAAATATTAACTAAGGGATGCAACAAAGTTAGCACATCACAACAGATTTCTTTCCAACTTGCATACAGTTGTCAACAGCATCACATATGAATACTATGATCATGGTCCTATTGGCTAAGATTGAAAATCTAATAGTATACATTTCTTCAATGTTGTCAGATCACATACAGAAGGTAATTTGGGGAATTTTTTTTTTTATAAGAAAAGCAAGAATTAATTAAAAAATAATTTCACATTTATCCACAAGCAAACAGCAGTTGATAGTTGGAGGCCAGACACAATAGGGAAAAAATTTACAATAAAAATGTACAATCATGAATCACTAGCCTTGATATATATTACATATTAAAATCTACATGGAGAGCATGGTTAAGCACTCAAAACTGTTAAACAAACAGACAGGAGATGCCTATGTTAAGCCTGAAGATGCAGCCTTGAATCTGTTCCCTTTGCTGAGACAAAATGCAAACTTGAATCACATTATGTGAATGTATCCGTAGCATTAGAAATCATAAAATGCATTTCCTATGGAAATCACTGTTCCTAATGTCTACTCTAAGGTCATAGTCTCCTGTTCAGAGGAAATTTTCCCCTTACAAAACCCCAGAAAGCAAATATGATGATTTTACCTCAAAGTAATTATCTTCCAAAGAAGAATTAGACTAAGTAAACTAATTCAAAGTAGAATGATACTGCTATGCATCACCCATTTCTAATCCTGTCTCATTCTTCTGTAATGCGTAAACTAAACCATCTGGAACAATGCACAGTGCCAGCTTCCACCTGGCCAGAGGATAAGTAATCAAGCTCCTTGCTAGGGCACAAAGAGCACAGGTTGCCAGACCTGTCTCCCACATATGTAGCTTTATCCATATATCTTGACTGCAAATGACCAGTGGATACCCATCTCTCTGGTTTGTCCAGGATTGTCTCATGCTTTGTTCAAAAATCACTGGCTTGAGAATATTCACCTTACAAGTTAACTAGAACAGCTCTGTATTTTTCTTGCCAGTAAGTAGCTCACTGGTTGGCACATACACATTTAGAAAGTGGATGAGGACAAATGAAAAATGAAAGGTTATACATCAAGAAAGTGACAACAGGTAAAACAGTCTTCTGTGGCATATAAGGTGAAGTGAAAATTAGCAGGCAGAGCAACTAGAAGATATAAACAACTGAGAGTGACAGGACTGTCTAGACACATGCATGGGAACTTGTTCCTTTGCAAACTTTATGGAGAAGAATCCTAACTCAGTAAGCATAGTGATTCATGCCACCAGAGGAGACTGCTAACCTGGGTTTCTCTCTACATTTGTATTTATGGACTTCGGGTTTGGATGACAGCAGTTCTCCCAAGCGTAAGGCCTGGAGAATGTAAAAAAGCGACCTCTATTTGCTCCAAGCAAACATGGACAACAACCTGTTAGGGATCAGACAGAAGAAGAAACAACAAATAATACTATCCTAGATTAATAAATTCCATGGCTGAAAACAGCCTCGTGGTTTTCATTAAAATAACAAAACTATGTGATGTGCAAACAAACTAATAAAAGATAAATTAGGGGTTTTTAGAATTCTAAATTAGCTAAGCCACAATTCAACTTAGATGATGCAGAACACCTCATATTTAAAAACACTTACCACCCATCTAATAGGAACATCCACTCTACTCTAGAGCAAGAAAAGAAGTGTCTACTTTTAGACAAATGGAAAAACTCAAGCAAATCAAATTTCAAGTGGCAAGACATCAACTTCAGGTCTAGTAATTACCAGCTCTGCCATCAGAACATGGAATAGTATGTTGGAAACTAAAGGCCACTTTTTCATCTCACTTAAGTCAGTGAGTACAATTTTTACCAGAAGTTTAAAGCAATTTTTTTAATCCATAATGTGTTCCCCAAAGTTTGGGGTTTTTTCTGCTGGAAGAGACAATAACATGTCATGAAAGGAACTATGACATTGCACTTTCCAAGAAAACAAAAAACCCAAAGATTTTCAATAATCTGATATTTTTGGTACACTGAACCAGAATATCTTTGTATGTACTTTTAGCTTATTAATACTATGAACTGAGCAATTATTTTTAGTTCTGAAAATGCTCTAGAGTAAATCACATTTAACAGAAAGTCATTTTGGATGGAACTCACATACTTACTGGCCTATGACAGAATTATTGAAGCTTAAAATGCGTCATTTCTATTTAGATCACTCTATTAATGTCATTCTACTGTGATCCAGCAACAGATCCAAAAAAGGCACTTAGACCTTGTAACCCTAACCTTCCTAGTAAGAGGGAGAGCCTAAAATTTCCGAGCTGCCTGGGAATCTTACTGGACGAAACTCCCAGCTCTGTGCATAGGCCTGCATGTAGCACTACTATGCAATGATTAATGACACTGCAGAAGAAAGATTTTAAACTCGGAAAATGCATCAGATTTAACCTATGAGGTCAAATCCCTAATAAAACATAATTCATTGGAGTAGCATGGCAAAGAAAACAGATGCACAAATACATGCTCCTTTGTTTATTTTGATTTGTGATCCAATGTTATTTCTCTTCCCTACTACTAAATGCTTCCTTTCGCTGTTGATTCAAGTCATAAAGCAAAAGAAGAAACACACATAGAAGCATTATGAGGCCAGGAGTTCACATGCTTAGAATAACACCAAGTTTTGAGTGTGTGAGGAACTAACTGCTGCCAATACAGGAATAAAGGAATGCACACCTTCTGAAGTCCTTATCACGAAGTCACAAAGCTCACACATTACAAGAGTGACCTATCCAGGGTCTTAGGAACTTGTGAAAGAAGTATTATTAATCTGTAGAGTAAATAAAATTCCTTTGTCTGTATTCTACAGACACTTCTCTCCTAGTAGATAATTGCATATCCAGCACATTCAAGCTAGGAACTTCTGCTTAGCAAGGTCTGTCAAAAATCAGTATGTGCACTATGTTTCCTCATGCATGAAAACGTGGTAAAATGTTGAAATATTGATGATTCTAGACATTGAATATCAAGAATAGGAAGTAAGTGATAAAAGATATTTGTGCAGCACACTTCGAAAAATGATAAAAAGTTACCATTCTTTTTCTACATTTAGGCACACAAATGCTTCATTTCAGGTGAAAAAAAAGCCTCTGCAGTTAATGCAAATACATTATTTACTCAAAGCCTGGAAAGCTATTTCTCTGAAGTGCCTGCTAGCTCTGAATGTGTTAGTAATGGCATAGCGTAGAGTGAATCAGGAACCAGAATAATGCCATGAAATGTCCATGATGTGGTATGCCCAGGAATAAATTCTAACTACATAAGGTCTGTAAGATTGTTAACAAGTCTATAAATATGAGGTCATTAAATTAGAGATCCTCTGTAATCACATCCTCACATGTTCTTAGCATTACCTACAAAATGTCTTGGAAAGGATTCAAGTCCTGTGCTATATAAAGCAAGATGAGTCTTTCTTTCTGATTTCAAGAACATAATCAGTATATCTATCACTGTACTGCTAAATTGGGCATTCCCAAGTGTTACTATCCTTAGCGAGAAACCTCTTTCTGCAACAGTAAGATTCTGCTATGGAATAACAATCCCACCAAAAGAAGTGAAAAACACATATTCTAGTCAGGACTCCAGGTAGCCTTCATTTCTGTTACCTGGCTTCCCAACTTAAAATGACTACTACTTATGAATGAATGATTTCAGCAGGAATAACTGACAGTTTAAGTGGGTAGAAGTCTTCTCTTATACCAAGGACAAAAGCAATATTGTTGTTCCTGGTTAACACATAGTTAGCTGAGAGAAAATCTGAGAGGAAAGATAGCATTGATTTTCTAGACACTACACACACTTAGAAAGTTTACAGTACAGGATCCTTCACCACTGGGAAATATGGTATCAAACATATCATCAATTCTTTGTCCTGCTAATTAATTCCAGAAGAACAGAAAGAACCATTAGTAATAAGCTTGTCAGCAATAAAGTCATTGGCAATGGTATTATGGTAAGTGGAGGAAGCTGAACCACTGTCACAGGGGGCAGCAACACCAAATCTTGTCATGAAGCAGGCTGTGAAGGACTGAGATACCCTACTTTCAGTCATCTGCTGGGATTCTTTACTAATTGACTAGCAGACTGACCAAAACATGTTTTGCCTGGAGTATATGACTTGCTGGGTTTTATGTCGGTTTTTTGTTCAGGTTTGCGGTTGGGTTTTTTTTTTGTTGTTGTTTTTGGGGGTTTTTTTGAAATTATTTTATTCTTTACATCCCCTAAAGATACTGGCAACTGTAAGGACTACAGAAGATGGCCACAAAGACAATGATTGAGCCAAAGCCAAGTTCTAGGAAATTTCTTCCTCTCAGAAGATGCATTCCCGTACTATACTTTATCTAAATGCCTTAGAAAGGGTGGGTTTGCTTTCTCCCTTCCTTTACTGCCACCTGTTCATTTACTCCTCCCAGTCAGATCTGGCAGTCACTCATTCTAGACCAGAGTTCATTTTCTTTTGGATTTGAGAAATGATCCAACACATCCTGAAGCTTCATCACCATTAGATCGACTGCAAGAGACACGGCAGAAAAAAATGAATGAAACTTAGGGAACAGGAAAAAGGAGTTCCTCTTTTGGCAGCCACCAACAGGTAGAGCAGATGTGTGTAGAGCAAAAACGCAGTGTGAGACTGCACCCTCAAGAGGTTAAGATCTTCAAACCAGCTACTCAGAATGCTGAAACTGCTGGAGACTCCTGTTCAATACATTTGAGGTCAGACATAGAGATTTCTTCTGTGAAGTTCATTCTCAGGCTGAATGCCCTATTTTTCTCTCTTGGGAAAAAGGTATATAAAAAATCCCTCGGTAATGTAACTTTCTCTTAAAGACAACGTCACTGAAAGGCCTGGCAACCTGAAATCTCTGGCTTGCATGTTTAATAAAGAAAAGCAGCAACTGTACCAGCACATCATTTCAGGGAAAAAGAAGAGCTTTCCTCAGCCATTCAGCAAATAAAAGGAAAAGCTGAAAACAGTATCACGGATGAAAAAAAAGTAAACTAACTACCACAGAAAGAAAAAGAGCTGCAAGCTGTCACTCAATCTATACAACATAGCAAGGGACAACAAGAACTAAGAGGACCCCAACCTCCATTATCATGCCCTTATGTTAGGAAAAACAAAGATGAAGACTTTTTAATATATTTAATATGCATACCAGTCAAGTAGAATTTTTATGTGGAATCAATTGGTATGACAACAATCATTTGGAATACTACTGCTACCCTAAGTGCACCAGCTACTTAGGGTACTTTTGTGGCTATTAATGTAAAATACTGTTCAGTAGCCATGACTTCAAGCAGCAAAAGCCTTTTCAATTACCTTGGGCTATCTATAAACAAAATTATATGCCAAATGTGCCCTGAAAGGCTCAAGCAACACTGACTCAAAGACTTGCACATTTATATACTTAAACCAAAGATACCATACTCGATGTAGATAAATTTAATGTGGCTTATTTTGATGTGACTAAATAAATATAAAGCTAAGTCACACTAAATATAGTTTAACCAAACTAATAGCGTCCATGTAGCCCTTTGAGCTGTATGTATAAGCTGAAAGGGAAAAAAAAAATATCTGTGCAGCAAGATAAAGAACTGGAGCATGACAGATAATGGTACTAAGACAGATAGAGAAAGGTTCATGCCATGTTTCAATAGGTTCCAAAGCACACTTAGTAAACAACCAAGAGACATGTACACAAATACCAAGGAAGCAGCCAAAGTGCCAAAACCAGCAGTTATGGGGAATTAATGTAAGCAATAAAGACAAAAGGCTACTGGTAGTGATGTTTCCACACAGACAAAAAGAAAATCAGGCGGACACAGCTAAGATTATCCGATGACTGATATAAAACCAGAAGAAAGCATGGGAGGCTTTTCCTGTACCCCAGTTTACATACTAAAAGTCCTGAGAGACTGGGGAGTTGTTGCTGCCCTCTAGTCAGCAAGCTGAGAACCAAGTGGGAGAATTTTCAGAGAGGGTAGCTAGATAGAGGATAGCTAGATCCTTGGAGAGGACAAAGTGAATAAATTCTATCTTCCAATTACTGAAACAACCTTGGAAGTTAGCTGCTAAGAAACCTCTGTGAAACCATCATTACTCATTGTACTTTCGTGCATCTTATATTCTTTCTGTGTCACCATTTTTTTTAAAAACAAACCAACCAACCCAATATTAATTTACCTGGGTTCTATTGAAATCTTTAGTAGCTGCACAAACAGCACGCCTGCTTTCTTCTTCTTTTTGTTGTTGCTCCATAGTCTTTTGGTCAAGTTCAATCCTATTCTTGTCATAAAGATCATCTAAATTAGATTAAAATGAAATTTAGTCAATATTCATGGACGTGATGTGCCATGAGTAAGCCACTATAAGACACAGAGAGAGAGATGGACAGACAGAGGAGCTATAGACACAGTAAGCTAAATTACATAACTATATCCAAATCCTACCAACGAAGCTTTCCACCTTGGAATTTCAGGTGACTCATGAAATCAGTTTATTATGTAACCCATCTTGCCTTAACAGTTAGACAAGGTTAAAATGAAAAAGTATGTTAAGTACTGCAGAAAAAAATGTTTCATGACAAGCTAGAAAAGAAAAATCAGTATTATTTTGTCTGCTCTAGAACAGTAAGGATTGTCCAATTTGGTCTAATGAAGTAAACATACCATGTAGTAACCAAAACAGATGTTTTTTCAGAATGCTCTGGTACTTCATTTGAGGCGTAAAACAGAAATGAAACCTAGGTAATATTATACTCATCACATGTTATTAAACATAGATTACTTAAGTGAGTTATTGAATACATTAGAGCTTGTAAAGTAAAAACTGCTACAGTATTTCTAAAAGTTAAATATTGAATATATTAAAATACTGCTATGTCAAACTGACACAATAGGCTATACCATATTTTTGTCAGATATATCAGAATTTCAGAAAAAGCAGATTAAAACCTTATTATCTTCTTTTGTTACCTGCAAATTTTTGATCAGCTAATGCATTCTTCCAGTCTCTCTGTTGCTGAAGAGACCACTCTCTTAACTGCTCCTTTTGAAATTTCATCCTCTGATGATAGTTTAAGTCTTCACCCATAAACTTTTGCAAGCCAGATATAGTACATCGAGGATCATTGTCTGAAAGTCGAGCAGGTCTATCCTTCTTTAGGGCTTGCGGATCAGACAGGTCAAATTCACGTCTTGTTTCTGGCTTCTGAAAATTCTTCTGAAATTCACTGATAGCCTTATTTACGTTTCTGATATCATTTTTCTGTCGTTCTTCTAACATACACATGATCTTGTCATTTTGCTTCATTTCATTAGCTAGAGAAAAATGAACACAGTGAAAATACAAGTCTTAGAAGCGCACGTGTCATGGAAGTACATGTCAGATGGAAAATAGAGTTTTGAAGAGGAATAAATAGAATATAAGTCTTCAAATGCTTACATCTTAGGAAAGACTATTTGACCTGTGAGTACCAGCCCAGCAAACACTCTCATGTTAGTAATATTTACTTATAAAACACTTTCAGTTTTTTAGGTATCAATTCTCTTATTAATGTTACAATGAAATATATGCATGTGAAACAAAGACAATAATAAATACTTCTAGAACTATGGGGTTTCATTTGATTAAAACATGCAGTAATGCATGAAATGTACTGTATACTAATTCTTCCCATTTACTCTTAGTTTACAGTTACAACTGAAATACATTGAGTTGTTTATTAAGAAACAAACAAAAATTGGGCTCCCAATGAAAGGAATATAGATAGTTGTTTCATAGTTCCAATGATTTTTCTAACCATAGCACTAAAATAATTGGCTGGCACTAACAGTTTTTGAAAAGCTTAATATCTCTTCCTCATTTAATCAAAATGCTATAATTGATTTAGTTTTAAAGAAAAACAAACAAACAACTAAAAAACCCCACCCAAAACTAGCCATTTTAGCCATTTAAATATAATTCACAAGGACAGATCATTTCCTCTGTTGCCAGGCTACACATAGGTTCTGGCAGTTTCCTAGGAGTCAAAGTCTGACAGGTATTCTGCCAGGAAAATCACAAGCAGCCGTAGAAGCACAGCATGGAAGTTGGCGGCTCATTCTAGCTCTTCTTGAAACCCACAGAGAGCTTAGTCTGTGGAACCTTTTCACATGATACCACAGGAAAGCATTCCAAACACAGAGGGCCACAAAGGGTTTTGAGGTCAGAGGACACGGATGAAATATTTGTGTGGCTATGTGTTCTGACTCAGCAAAGGCTCCAAGTTACAACCCTGTTGCACATGATTCACGCTTCTAGCAATAATAATCTGTAGAGGATTCTGTAGAATCTATATATTCTATTCAAGAATGGCCAGAGAGAACACGGGCTTACTCTACAAGAAAACAATCAAAAAAATCTGCCACCACTATTCTGAAAAGAACAGTATTAAGTAATTAAGTTTTTTTAAAATGCTCTCTTATCTTCAGGTCTCCAACCAATGCTATTTGTCAACATTTATTAAAAGAAAACACTGAAAATTCCAGCCTATTAGGAAATACATACCAGTTTAATCATGTCAACATAAATCTTAAGATACTGAGGAAAACACATACTGGTACCAATGCAAATGTATGAACATAAATAGGACTACACATTATAGTATTCAGTTTGTATGTCTGAATTTAGAGAAAAGCCTACAATTGTGCTTATATATACCTATCTTGATTGATAGATTTATACAGATAGAGCTATATAGCAAGATTCAAGGAGGTAGGCTCGATTTGGAAACAAAAACAGCAGTTTGAAACACGTGAAGGGAAAAAGAAAGGAGGAAACAGATGGTAAATTACATTTAAGTCTTCACAGAAATATCATAGTATATATGAATATACCAAGTTCTTCATTTCGTGCTTTTTCAGCTGCTTCTTGAATTTTCCTATCCTTGACCTGGGTATCCAATGCATCTTTATCAACCTATTAAAACGAAAAAAAGCAGCTCTTTAAGAGATATTATGTCTGAACAATTAAAACCAGGCATTGTTAAGCTACATTATTCACAGTTGCATGAGATAGATATAAAACCACTACCAACAGAGTATATACACATCACTATTTAATGTGGGTAACATAAAAAGCAAATCCAGAAACGGCAATTTTCTTGTTTGTTTGCTTTGTTTTAATAATGATAGGTATATTCTTGCACCAAATCGGAACAAAACACCACATTTACATGATATATAGAGCTAGAAATGTAAACATTTTAAGCTGCATTACACAGAATATGTTTTCCCCATTATAGCCAGCATTTTTACTTTTTCTTGTTATTCTGCTTTCATTTATAAAGCAGGTAAGTATTCTGACAGTCAAGATGACAGGAAGTTGTAATAGTTCAGATTTGAAAAAAATAGAGATGATTCATTAAAAGTACATTGAAGAAATAATGTGAATGGAAAGAAATTTTCTAGTCTTATCTGATAGAGTGGGATTCATGTAGTTGCCAAAATGCAATATTGGGTGCCATTTGAGATACATGCAGACATCTACAATGAGCTGTCAGATACGGTACAGAATATTCACATCCCTGGATAGTGGTACCTGAGCAAAGCATAATACCCTAAGGCACATCATCAAATGGTAGCAGCCACCTACATTGTAGGCAAAAGAATCAGGTCCCATATTTGTTGACAGAAGATCGCAAATTAATAGGCAGACACCTGGATTTTTTTTCCCTCTTTTATTTTTTTTTTTTTTACTGGTCAAGTCACTTAATGTCTTTAAAAGATTTGTCAAACAACAATGACAATTCTTCAAGAATCTAGTAAACTGTTTTGATAGTCTTTGCCTAAAAACTATTCAGATCAAGACAGAAAGACCTGAACAGATCATGGCTGAAAATACACATTGTTAATGGTATGAAGGACTACTGGTTATACCAATCAGGCAAAGAGGTAAATCTGTAAGCAAGAGTGAAATCCTAAAGAATTCTACGGGGTATCACTGTCCAAAAACAATGGTGTCGTGGGCATTAAATATCAACTCATTTAGAGGTCTCATTTGGGAAACCAACCTTTCAATATAACTATAGGAAACACTGTTAAGACAAATTCAATATGACTTCATCAGTAGTTTCTGGCAATAATACAGGTAAGTCAATGCATCAACTTGCGTGTGCAAAATCAGTTATGCTATCAGCTCTCTCCCATTTGAACAGCTTTCATTTGACAAGAATACATCCCTGAAACAACCATTCCTAGTCACATAAAGCTACAGGTTTAAGTGTTAAAATAACAAATCCCTTACTATGAACAGTTTGAAGCAGCTAATTTCTGATCTACTTGTATTTATGTATAATAGTTCATATATAAATGGAAAGTAATTTTTCATTTCGACTACTCATCTGAACTTTTTTGGGAAATGAGTGATTTACTGAGGATAAATTCTTAAATCTCTACGTGAAGAGAGCGGTACCTTACTTTTGCATTACTCAGATGAGGAAACAGATACAGAAGTCAAAGTAATAGTAAAACTAGTAATAATCAAGAAAAAAAATTTAAAATCTTGGTTCCCATTCTGCTTTCCAGTCAGTATATTATCTCCATGTTTTTAAACTACTCAATCCTTGCTGAAAGGTTTGTGGTATCTAAGTCAAATACTGCCTTGATTTTTTAATTGTGTCAGAGACAGCCACTCAGCTAAACTGGTGAGAGACAGAGAAAGCAAAGAATGTAAAACCACATCGGAAATACTGATACAGTATATCTCTGTACAGATTTGTGGACTCTTCATGCTTTGGACTTGGCCTAACTTCAAAGCACAAGAACAGCCCCTTCTGTCAGCAGTCATTGTTCAGCCAATAAGCAAGGTACATTGAATGATATTAATTAAAATATTCAGAAAATTCTTCCAACAGGCTCTCCTTCATTTTAGATGTCTGTCTCATGTAAATGGATCTATCAAAATCGGTCTGATAAGTTAGTTCTGCAAAAGTATTTGGGAAAGACCTTCAGATGGTGTACTTCAGTATTGCTCAATAAAGTACACCAAGATATGCTATTTCATTCTCAGCTATTTCATTAGCTGAGAATTTATGGTTTACATTTCATTTTTAAGGCCCTAGAAAAGCCATCTTCCAGAGAAATTATGTGTTTCCGGATGGAGAAATTTGGACTATCTTACTATACCCATCCCACATCTGTTAAAAAAAGGTTATTAGCTCCTTCCACTTAAGTATATTGTTGGCTACCGTATGCATCAGGATGCTGTATCAGGTGGACAACCTGTCCTGTTTGTTAAGTGGGAACTGCTACTTTGCTCTGCAGCTACGAAGACTCTTGCATAAGAGTGATAAGAATAAATCCAAGGCGCTGTCAGAGACAAGGTGAAGATATCCTTCCACTGACTCGAGGCACGTTTCTATACCCGAGACAAGATGGATCAAATTGACATCTGTTGCAATTCTACCAGTCCAATGAAGTCAACAGATTGGACTTCTTTTCACCAATTCTAAATTTGGTTCTATGCAAGTTAATGCTACAGCACTTACACATGATATATGCATCAGCACAGAGCACTCAAAATACTTTACAAGTAAAATTTAAACTTCCTTGACCTCATAGCACTCCTCCCTCCATGCACACACACAGAATCTTAACGTGGCCCTTTGGACACCTTACACGAAGATTAAATGAACCATTGCATCCAAAATTTAAATAGGTGTCAAATACAACATAATTTCCTGACATTCAGGGTGCAAACTGCATAGATGACTCCAGAGAAAACCCACCAGAATGAAGCTATCATCCCCACAGATATTCATAGACTGAAGGGCATTCACATTCTGACATCCATTCCAAGAAAAATCAGACACATCAATTAATTCCATATACCTAAACGTGGCCTGATTGATCTTATTTTGCCTGACGCAAAATAGGGACCAATTGCAGGATCCCTTTCAGCAATAAATCTCTCACAGCACCGATTCTAGCTTCTAGCGAGAATCAAGCAGATAAGGGAAGTACCAGCAGAGCAGCAAGGTAAAAACACTTATTTGTTTATGCCACTTCGCGTGAGCCGAGTTGGCAAGTTTCTGGCTTACCCCCCAGTAAAGCATCCTACATCAAGTTAACTCCTACACAGATACTGAAACACAGGGCTTGATCTTTCTGTCAAGGAAACATGAAATCTTGCCCTTCAATCCCTCAGCAGTGAGACACAAGCCCTCCTCAGACTCTCTCACACCCCACACGCACCCCCAGCGACCGCTGCCAAAAATAACCGTTGACGGTGCCTACGGAGCATCAACTCGCTTTCCCCAGCAACTTTTTAAAACCGCCTCAGCCCTCTAAAACACGCGACGGGGCGTTTTCTCCCCGTTTCCCTCCCCAACCTGGAACCCCCCGCGCTCGCAGGCGCTGAGGCGGCGCTGAGGGGGCGCGCGCCGCCGGCAGCCGTTGAGGCAGCCGCTTCCCGCCCTCCCTCGCCGGCATGGCCGCCCCCTCCTCTGGCCTGCCCTAGGGTTCACCCTCGCTTTAGACCTGTCCCCTCAGAACACATCGGAGCGGAGGGCGGGGCGGAGGCGGCATCACCCCTCCCCGCTTCGCCCTCACCCCTATGGTCCGGACTCGCGCGTTGAAGATGCGGCTCTGCCGCTGCAGCTCCCTCTGCCGCCGCCGCTCCAAGGCGGCAGCCTCCTGCAGGTCTCGCTGCAGCCCCAACCAGCTCATGGCGCCGAGAGGGGAAACCGGCCGCCGGGGCCGAGCGGGCGACGGCCGGGAAGAGCTGCCCGCCGGGAGAACAACACACCGGGTCGCGATGGGAACGGGAGCCCCGCCCCCTCCGCCACTTGCCCCGCCCCCTCCGCCGCTTGCCCCGCCCCCCCGACGTGGCGGCGAGCACGAGGCGGGTGGCGGTTGAGGGCGCGGCGTCGGCCTGTCGCCTGCTGAGGGGAGAGGGCGGGCGTCGGTTGGGGAATTAGTAAAATTTACTCGTTGATGATTTAAATCTTGTGGCGAGGTGGGAAGTTCCCGGCTTCAGCTCCTCCTCGCCCGCTGCTGCAGGCATGGGTTACCTCAAGTTGCTGGTGATGAAGGACTTCAAGTCGTGGCGGGGGCAGCAGGTTATCGGCCCTTTCATGAGGTTTAGCTGCGTCATCGGGCCCAATGGATCAGGTAGCAGGCTGGGGAGCGGGCGGGTGGAGGGTTAGTGGCCAGCTGGTGGCCCTTCTTCTCCAGCGTAGCTATCAGGATTGAGGTTTTGGGGTCTTTGCCGGGTCTTTTCTGTGAACGCAGCAGGCGTGATGGGGAGGAAACGGCAGCAGTGCAGGTGCGGGCTCAGGAATAGGGCCAGCATGGCTGCACTGGATGGGTGAGGAGGGTGATAGCTTGCCTGTTGAGGAGGAGAGTTGCAGGGCTTGGTGGAGGGGAAGTAAAGATTCATGGGCCTGCTTAAAATCTCTTCATGTGCACTTGAGGGGGTGGCAGCACAAGCAAAACATTGGAGGCTCCTGAACTGCCATTGCTTCTTTAACTGAAAGTATAGATTCTTCCAGTACGGAAGGACAGAGGTGGGGTGGTTGAAAGAATTTCCATTTCTAGTTGACTTCTTTACTCTTTCCAGCCCTTGTAGAATGAGTGATTTGCAAACAGCACACCTTGCTTTTGCCACTCCAGTTTGTAGTTCAGCTTATTGAGGTCACGTAAAGATAGTTTACTTTAATACTCTGGGTTGTAAACTGTAGCAATGGAAAGATGCTTCTTGATTTGAGTCTGTGGTTTTTGCCATATGTGTAAATGCCTCTGGGAAAGAGATAGTAGCTTTGCAGCATGGTAGCTGCTTTGTAGTTTAGCTCACAAGAGCCTTGGTTTGTAGATGTGACTCCACATTTTTATCCTGTGGATGCTGGAACTTTTTAAAATTTGATTCACTTCTTCTGAAAGCTCCATTCAACAAATGGGATTTCATCTTCTATTTGCTAAAGAACAATATGATAGGAGGTGAGGATTGTCCTAACAAAGAGCCACAAGGATGGGCTTAGCGTTTGGTCTTAGTTTCCCCAGTCTGTTAATAATTTAGTTTATGATTTAGATTTTTAGATCCTGTTGTTTCTTCACTTATCTAATCAAGTGAGATCTATGAATGTAAGTAACTATTATTTAGCATTATGATCATATTCCTTATCATCCTATCCTCACTGTTCCCTATTGGGAAGTCTCAAAATTATGGATGCTTTTTCCAGGTACTCTTCCAGTTAATTCCGAATACATTTTATAGGTGAATCCGGGGAGAAAAATTGTGAATATTGTGTAATCTCTGAATTAAGTATTTATCTATTTTCCCCCTAGTATTCTTCCGTTCATGATGTTTTGGAGAATAAGTCAAAATACTGCCGAAGTAGCAAGGTTGAAGGCAGGAAATAATTAAGCTGTCAACAGAAACGCTCAAGACTAAAGGGGAAAAACAAAAAGAGGATTCAGTTAAGAGAATTTTTGTCTAAGGAGTGTGATCAGATAACTTTGTTGCTGTGGTTAATGGATCTGGGAAAGTACTTGTGTTCTTTAGAACACTGGAGTTGCAGTGGAAAAGTTCTAGTTATGCGATGGAGTGCTTATGCAGCAAACCTCACTGGCTGCATTAGATGAAGGAAACTACCAAGTAAGGATTATGATGTTGCTCACTCAATTTAAGTAATGATCTCTGGAGATGCCTGGGTAAGAAAAATTTGTTCAACGAGGCTGAACAAATAACAAATCATTTTTGTGATGATTTTTATTACAGACAGGCCGATTATCTGCTGCCAGTGTGTTACATCTTAGAAATGTATTTCTTCATTATGTGCAATATTTTTGTCTCAATGAAATACAGAATTAGAAGTAGAATTAATAAAGACTTCTGCTTTTTTGTATCTTTTTTAGTTAATTGTTAATCAAATGCCTCCATTTCTGCCATGTCAAAGCAATTTTTTTAATTTTTTTTTTAAGGAAAATCCAACATAGTGGATGCTGTTAGTTTTGTGATGTGTGAAAAGGCATCTAATTTGCGAGTTAAAAGTGTTCGAGAACTTATTCATGGAGCGCATGTTGGAAAACCAGTTTCTTCTACAGCTAGTGTGAAGATAGTATATTGTGAAGAAGATGGGGAAGAAAAAACATTTTCAAGAGTTATCCGTGGTAGGTAGGAGATTCTGTTGCATGTGCTTTCTGTTGTCTAATGTATAAAAAAATGGAGACCAAGAATATTCAACTTTGAATTTCAAATGCCTAACCCTCTTGCATATTTCGGAGGATTAAGGCTATGAGTATTGCAATACTTCTTATAGTCCTTCAGTAGCATTTTGATAGCCAAGTGTTATAAATGAAAAAACATACTGGGGCAAAGTTAAAAAACTGAACAAGTGATTAATACATGTTCTTTGCTCTGTACATTGATCTGTAGATATTCACTTGGAATATGTAGATGGTGTAGGCTTTAGAAAATGGGGTCTGACCTAGCTGCAGGCATGAGCACTTAAGCATCTGTCAATACCTTTTGGAAGCATGCAACTAGAATTTTCATACAGAAAAATGAAATTATTGAAATGACTAAGGGAGTAATTGAAATCTATTTTCTTCTTTGAGGAAATCGCTCAGTTAAATTGTTCCACTAGTTCTTTTCTTACAGACTTTGCGTTGTAGCCATTTTATAGTAATCTTTTTTTTTTTTTTTTTCCTTTCTTCCTTTAGGTAGTTGTTCTGAATTTTTTTTCAATGATAAACCTGTCAGCCGATCTACTTACATATCTGAGCTTGAAAAAGTAGGCATACTTGTCAAAGCTAGGAATTGTCTTATTTTTCAGGTGAGCATTTAAGGTACTTCTTAGAAGCTTTTATTTTCTTTATGATTATTTCATAGGAGTACACACTTATTATTTGACAGAAAAGAGGGCACCCTTAGCTAATTTCAACCCAATACATTTTTTTTTTTCTCACCTTGGTGAAGAATTACAAGACTGCAAAATAGAAATAATGGGGTTTGTGTGTACATGAGTGCACTAGTAAGACAGAAGCTAATCTGGAAGAAATTGAGTACTTGTGTTATTCAGAGTATATATGAAAATGTGTGTCTCTATTTATAAATGTTTAGTGTATTAAATTCTAGGATTGTTATATTTAGGAAAACATAATTTTATCTTAAAACACTCCTGTTGGTCAAGATGCATGAAAACTTACAGGATTTTTTATTAAGACTGTGGGATTGAAAACTGTACTGGGTTATTAGTTCACAAGTATTTAACAACATGGGTCAGAAATGCCATATACTTATAATGAATATATTTCACAGGATTGTCTTCCTTACAGTTGCTGTGGCAAATTCCCAAGGAAGAACTGATTCTTTCTTTTTGTAGAAACCCTATATGTGCATTCTTATTGTGATAATAGTTTCTATGATGAGGGCATTTGCCCACTATACAAATAGAATAAAAATCACGAAACTTATTTCTTACACTTGCCTGAAAATAGTAACTCCTTCAGATCTGTGAAGATTTGAGCAGCTAATGCATGGACAAAAACTGTGTGCCCATTAACTCTGGCAGTTATGTAATCTTCTAGTGCATTGATTTGAGCTGTTTTGCTTTTGAAATACTGGGGTGGGGGAGGGGAACAGTTTGTTTTTCAGTGAAAATGAGTTTCAGTTCCTTTAAAGAGGCTAACAAGATTTAATCTTGTCATTGTGATATGCTCACTGATTGATGGATTGTGCAGGTTGATTTAGGTTGAAGGTGTTTTTCATAGACCATATCTGACATTCTAAAACTTTTAGTGATGTCCTTTAATTAACTGAGGTGGCTAGGTGATATTCCTTTTGGTACTAAACTTTTCCTTGGATTTGAATCTAAAAGTATTTCCATGCAATTCTGTTAACCATAAATATATCCAGAGATAAATCTCTACTATATGCTCTTAAAGAAATTCACTAGACAACATAATGATCTACAGTGCTGCATTTTTTTTGCAACTTTGTTTTAGGGAACAGTAGAATCAATTGCAATGAAGAAGCCGAAGGAGAGAACTCAACTTTTTGAACAAATCAGTAATTCATGGGAATATGCTGAAGACTATGAACAAAAAAAGAAGAAAATGCAGAAAGCAGAAGAGGATGCGCAGTTTAATTATAACAAGAAAAAAAGTGTTGCAGCTGAACGCAAACAAGCAAAGATAGAGAAAGAGGAGGTAACTCAAAGTTACTCCTTTTTTGCATGTTAAGATCTCAGATTTTACATCTTTTATGAACTTAAATACAGGTTTTCTTAAAAAAAAACCCCACAAACTTCTGTTTTTCATCTAGTGTTTTTTTTCAGTATCATATACTATATAATAACTTGGTATAATTTAAAAGGGTTGAGGAATACATGTAATAAAATGTAAATAAATGAAAGTGTAGTTTTGCCAGTATAATTGTTGACTTACACATTGAGTTTTATGACTAGTGCACGTTACTGGAATTACAGCTACTGGTCCATCATCTTACATCAATTTGGAGTTGAAATTAGACTCTTAATGATTAAAAATCCTTTTTATAAATCATGAATAAAATTTTGATGTTGGTAGGCAGACCATTACCAGATGCTTCTCAAGGAACTGGATGAAGAAAGGATTCAGCTGCAGCTTTTCCAGCTTTATCACAATGAAAAAAATATTGACTTTGTGAAAAAAAGGTTGGATGAAAAGAATAAGGAGACTAGTATCAAGAGACAGTCTCTTTCTGCAGCAGAAGATGCATTCAGAGCCAAGAAAAAAGTGCTTGGTGTACTAAACAGAGACCAACAGCACATGGAAAGAGAAATGAAGTAGGTTTTCGGATCAGATTCTCTGATACTTGAGTTAAAGCATAGTCTGCACTGGGAATTGCTTGGCAGGCATGTATTTCCTGTTAAAGCAGTTGGGTGATACCCCAAGGCTATGGAATTCAGTTTGTAGCAGTTACTTTAGTAATATCTAGACATTGATTTCACCTCCACCACCATGCCCAGGTTGTCAATAATTTCATTATATAAATATTTGTTTGCTATTAAATTTTTAGGAGGTTATGCTTCACTTCTTAAATTTCTATTTTCAGTGGATATTTAAAAAAAAAATCACCTGTGGGTATGTAACCTTGCAGTTGATAACTGATTGTTTGCATGTGTGGTTGGGAAGGGGTTGTTCTTTTTCTTTTTTTTGGTGTGGTTTTGTTGTTTTGGATGTGGTTTGTGGTTGTTGGTTGCTTGGGGTTTTTTTGTTTGCTTTGGGTTTTATTTTTTTAGGACTCTGGAAGCATCACTGATTCAGCAGAAAGCCCTCTATATAAAAGCCAAGGAAAACACTTCCTACCAAATCAAGAAAGTAGAAATGTCTAAAAAATCTCTAAGGGACAAGGAGAAATCCTGTGATAAGGAAAAGCAGAACGTAAAAGAACTAGAGATAGAATTGAATGATATTGAGAAGGCATGGAGAGCATTTGAGAAGAAAGCTGAAGAGGAGATACTACAGAGAGCAGCAGCTATTGAGCTGGGAGAAAGTCAGGTGAATTGGGAGGCCAAAAAGTACTGTTTGCTAGTGAAGTCCAAAAATCCCCACTGACAACAGAGGAACCATTGTTTCACCAATAACCTGTAATTTCTAATGATCTCTTGCTGTTGAGCTCAAACAAAACCAAAATTGTAACTTTTATTTAGAGACTGTTTCATTGGATGAAGAGAAATGATGATGCAGCCTCTTGGGAGTGGGCTGTCTCCTTTCTGGGGGCGGGGAGGGGGAGGAAGTCAGATCTCACAGAAGTTCCAAGTGTGGAACACTTCTTGGAAGTAAATTGCATAAGAGAGAAAGTTGCATAGAGATTTATTTATAAATTCACCAGTGTGAGACTGGAAATGGTAAGCATCTCTCCTAGGCTGTGACGTGCATCTTCTAAGCAATGTGAGAAGATAATCTTATTAGATGAAGCAGTGAATTTTTAGTGAACAGGGAGTTGAGAAGAGTTTGATGGAAACTTCAGAAGGGTTGCACACAGGAACTGTCATCTGTGGATTAGGATTATAGCTACATGTGATTATCCATGGTTAGGTTGTTCTCTCTGGTTTGGTGTTTTGGGGTTGGTGGTTTTTGGGGTTTTTTTCCCTTCTTCATGGAAGCCCACATAAGTACATTGTGGGAAGATAGGATAGAAAAGATCCAGTAGGATTTCAGGGTGAGAGGGTAGTATTTGAGAAACGGTTTGTGAGCTGAGGTACAGAAATATGTCTTCAATGAGGAAAAAACAAGACGACGACAAAAATGGAAACAAGACTTGGTAGTATACATACCATCTACTGTGGGTCAATCTAAAACTGAGGTAGCTCACTTACAAGCTATTTTAAGTTATTTTAGAAGGAAAGGACTGCATCACTTTACAGTAAATTCACATTTGAAGAAGCTATCTTTGCAACCATATGGCCAGAAACTAGTTTTAAAACTTAGTTTTAAAACTAAGTGCTAGCTTCTTTTCTCCACTGTCCCTTCCTTAAAGTAGTTTCTGATCAATTAATGGAGAACCTCCAGGATTGTTCTTCTAGTTTGTGAATCTTCCTACTCTGCACTTCAGTGGCATTTGGTCAGTTAGTCATAACTTTGCAGGGTTGTTTAAAATGTTTATGTTTACCTTTAAAAGAAAGAAAGGGAAAAAAAAAAAAAAAGAACATGAGAATGCTGTAATTATAAATACCAAAACTTGCACTAATTTTGGGCTGTGCAAAAACTTAGGGTTAACCTCAAGATGGACTGTGAAGTACTGTAAACTTTATAAACTTTCCTGAAACATAAGAGTCATTAGAAGTCTGAAACAAGACCGCAGACGAGCACATTAAGTGTAAGCTTTGGGTTGAATCTTTCTCAAATAAAATACAACTTTTTATAATGCAGTTTAATAGCTAGGTCTTCTGGATAATTGGGTGGTTTCATAATCTTAAGTATGATAAAGTAGGCAATTACTAATTGAGGCTGTAACAACATGAATCTTTCCACTTACAGTGGAGTTAATTTTTTTTTGTTTGTTTGTCCAGTTGGAGCGCTATAAAGAGCTAAAGGAAATAGCAAGAAAGAAAGTAGCTACACTAACCCAGCAGCTAGTAACACTTCGTTGGGAGGAAAAAGCAGATCAAGAAAGGCTGAAACTTAATCGAAAGAAGAAACAAGAAGTTGAGGTATTTGTATCAAGCTAGAATTATGTTTTAAGGAGAAAAATGTTTCTTTACCCCCCACCCCCCCCAGTATAAATGTTTTAAATGCTTTGACATAACAAATCCTCAGCAAAGGAGATACATTGCAAGTGTTAGTTCAGTTTTCATATTGCAACAGGTTTAGCAAAATGGTTTCTAAATTTGTTCAGAAAAATGGTTGTGTGGGCCCACACTGAGGGTTTGGTTTTGAAAGCTCTAGTATTTTAGAACATATGCTTAACTGTAATCAGTTCCTGTTTCTGTAAGTGCAGTTTTTCTTTCTGAGATGTCCTACCACTGTTGTATATCTGTATGATACTCACACTCTTTAGAGGTTTATTTTGATTGCAGCTACCTTTTTGCTGAGATGTTTTTAAGGTCAGTTATGTGTATGTGTGTTGTAGCTGGAAAAACCTCCTTGGAGTCCACTCTTTTATTGCACTTCATAGGCGGGGTGTTTGGTGTGAATACAGATCACTGCTGTTACTTTGTTTCTGATGTCTTTTATCATTGCAGATCCAAACATGTAACAATAAAATAAGTAATTGTTTTCACTATGACTTGGTCACCATGCCCAATTTTTTTTCCCCCCCTTTAATTTGCTTTAGTTAATGTATTTTTATTCAATTTGAGTAATTAAAAATACTTGTTTCAGTGTTGGTTTGTTTTTTAGTACAATGCTTTTCTGTCAGTTTGGAATCTCTATGTCAACTTCTTCACATGTTCTTCTTGGGGAAGAAGATTCTAGTAATCTCAGCCCAAGAAAAGCACCTTTTTTGTTTTAAAACCTATGACTTACTAAAACTATGTTTAAAGTTATTTTCTTTGATGGTGCTGTGATTCTTTGTGCTGAAGAGGTTTTCTCTGAACTGTAGCCGAACGTGAAAAATCCAGTAATGGCCTTGATAAATAATTTTCCTTTATTATTCATGGTGCAATTTGGCATCTACTATTGAAAAAGAGATGCTATTACTTCAGCATGAAATACTAGCAAGGAAGAAAATATCTATCTCCGTACTTCTTCTGAATTAAGAGCTTTATATCATGCTATAAAACTGTTGTATTCCTCTGTCTTGTTTTTAACACATGCTATTTGTGATTGCATAGGGAAACATAAAACAGACTGTGGAACAGATAGAAGAGCATAAAAAACGAATAGAGAAGTTGGAAGAATATGCCAAGATATGCACGTATGTTTAAAAAAAGAAATCCAATTAGCTTTTCATGCTTATTACATATTTTCAAATTAACATAGCAGGTTTCTAATTCTAGTTATTTTCTGTTCTTTCAAATTTTAATAAGAATTAGAATTCTTACTAATTATAATTAATAGTTCAGGTACTTTAGCTGTCAGAATAAAGTAGGAAGTATGTTTTTTGAAACAGTATTGTAATTGCTTCTGATTTCTTGTAGGTGTGCAAGTTATGTTACTACAAGTAGGGTGTGGGGCTATTAGTGTACAAATTCTGAGTGAGAGAACAGGGCAGTTCTGTAGTTGTGCTACTCTAGGAAGCAGTTAATATTTACATTGAGTATTAGGAGTACAGCTCAGTTCTTGCTTCCTGGGTCTTGTCTTCTACCTGATTTTTACTCTTCGTGAAATAGGGTATATAAGCCCTTCGTTGAGCAACCTGAACTAACTTTGGCATTAGCCTGTGTTTTGTGGAGGAGGTCAGAGTAGGTGATCTCCAGAGATTTTTTTCCCAACATATCTTTTCCTGTGCCTCTGTAATGTGTGCTTTGGCTTAATGCTTGCTGTGTGTACTGAACAAAGTTCTGCCATGGACAGGGAGCAGCAGACCCATTGTGATTGGTGTAATGCAGAATTACTTTAAGTAGTTGTAGTAGAGTGTGGAAGAGCCTTAGTGACTTTGGTAACTGTGTAGTGAGTCATAATTTTGCATGAGAATTCTCAGTCCTTAGTTTTACAGTATCAGACCTTTTCTTGATGGAGGTTGAAACAGTATGGTTGCATGTTTCACAGCCAAAAACTCTCACTTGAGCTCAATTTTGAAATGTTAAAAATAGTTTATACTATAGAATGCAACTTGTCTAAGAAGCAGCTTCTTATAGATACTTAAAATCTTTAATGATTTTCATAGTCTATGACTGCAGAATGACTTTAATTTTATAAGCTAAAGGCTTGTATAAATGAAGGAGTAAATTGCTTTCCTATTTTTGCTTCCCTTCAAAGTGAATCATTAGCAGAGAAAAAACAGCAAGAGGAAATGCTAACTAAGGAAATTGAAAATTCAACAGTACGAATGGCTGAAGTCAATGAAGAATTGAACAAAGTAGTTGGTGAACTACAGAATGCCAAAATTGATTGCCATGAAGGAAGGCGTCAGCAAATGAGAGCAGAGATCCTGGAAAGTCTCAAAAGACTGTATCCGGATTCTGTGGTAATTGAATGGCCTCATTTAAATGCCTTATTTTAGAATTAAGATTTAAGAGTTCTGCCTTAGACTGAGTAAGCAGCTGGAATAAATTGGACTGCCTTGAATATTATTTTAAACTTTATGCTTGCTTGAGTGTACTTGGTGAAATAGTATTACTGAAAGAATAGTAGCATATACTGTCATCATTTTTCACAGTTTCCAGAAATAGACAGATTACTGCTTGCATCAAATAATAGTTTTGATCTGGTGTGATATTTGTGGTGTTAGTTTATTGTTTTGGTTTTGTTTTCTTCTGTCCTCAAACATATTTTTGACTTACTTATTTTGAACAAATGAATGGGAAGGTTAGCTGTGAGACCATTTATTCCAGAAAGAATACTTCTTCCAAAGGACAATTTTGCTTCGGTACATGATATTTTTGTTACCAACTGGTCTGTCTTTGCTTATCAGTTACCATCTTTTACTTAGTGGCATTACTGAAGAGTAATTTAAGTGTTTTGTGTATTGATTCTGAATTGTCAGCAGACATTGTTTTACAAGGCACCTTTTTTTGACACTTAAAAATATTTACTCCAACACTGGGAGCCATTCCAGATAAGAACTTCTAAATAACTCTAATCAATTGAATAGTTGGTCTCTGAGTATGTCTCAGTATAATCAATCCTTTTTGATATATGTAGTCATATATAGTCAGTTGATATGTACAAGCAGGGAATTTTTTTTTTTTTTAAATGTTTAGAAGGCGACATATCTCTGCTTCCTACTGCTGCTATAGGAACATAAAAAATAAAATGTTTTCTGTTGTTTTTTGCTTCTTGATCTTTTGCAAAACCTCCACAGAATCTGGCAAGTGTCTGATCCTGTTGTTTTCTCAAGAGATTTAAGAAATTTGCTCTTCAGCTGTTACTCAGAATTTTTTTCATCCATATTAACAAGGCGTTCCAAAAAAATGAAAAAAATGTTTGGTATATCTCTTTTTGCTCACTCTTTGCATTGTGTCACTATTTGAAAAGAACTGGATCAGACTGCTGATACCATGCTGACTTAGGGGAGAGATGGTATTCAGCATGTTCTCTGTTGTTTAGCTTTAGGAGCTGCAGACTTAAGAGTATTTACAGATGTGATGGCTTCTAACAAATGAAAACTAGATAAGTCAAATTGGTTACATAAACTCTCCCATTACAGAAAGTCTTAACAGTATCTACTTCAGCTACCCTTGTTCCTGCAATAGTTTTTCCAACACCAGCATGTGAGACAACAGCATTGCTTCTGAGCTGCTCCTTCCACTCTGGTGTACTAATTCCAGATTACTGAACACAATCCAAGTTAGAGTCTCAGGATGGAAGGGTCATGACACATTTCATCATCTGGTAGTCCACTAAGTACTCGGGCAGAACGGGAGGAAATCTTGGTGTCAGTCTTCTGGATTTCATAGGCAAAAAATGGCATACTGCTTCTAAATGTTTACTTCTTAGATCCATTTTAAAGCTTCTGTTTTTCTGTCAAAACATTCTTGTAATGGTTGGTGAACATTCTAGATAATGGAATAGCTGTGCAGCAATGTGATTCCTGCATTATGAGTGACGTATGCATTTTCATGGATTTGTCTGATCAACAAAGTGAATTTTGCAGCTGATGATAGTTTTTACAATTTAATCTTCAAAATGGTGTTCCTACATTGGTAGTTTTAATTGGCAAGATTGCTATTGTTACAGATTCAGTTGGGCTGTGTCAATATTTGGTTTTACAGAAATCTGGCATTCCATCTGGACTTCAAATGCCTGTGTCTGAAAGTATGTAGATCCTCTGTAGTGTTTTGCATGTCTGAAACATCACGTGTCTGAGCTGCAGATAGAAACATCCAAGTAGATGACACCATGTGAGAAAACCAGGAAACTAAATAAAGACCTTTGTGGTGTTATCCTCGCTTCTACTGTTTTTCAGAAAAGGGAAAAAAATTTGTCAAGAGAAGGGTAGGAAAGTAAATCAACAAGCAGAAAAACTGTTCTTGCATGAATTCACAGGTTATAACTTTCAGAATGTGCATTAGTAGCTTTAATCGCTCATGGAAAGCTTGACTGTACCTATAATTACAGAAATGGAACAAAAGATCTTTAGGGAGTGTGTACAGCAAAGAACTAATTACTCCTATCTATGGAGGTGTTATTTCAATATATGGCAAAACAGGCTTGATTATTTGGACTATGCAGTACACGAAAAGCAGTTTTTATTCCTTTCATGCTGTTAAAGTAAGCAGACATTTCTTTTTTTGGGTTGAAACTGGAATGGTGCCTCTCTTGCTACCATTTTGCAGTTAACAGTTTGATTTATTTAAGACCTTATTGTCATTCAAAGATCTTACTGTGTGTTAGATATTTTCTTTCTCTCCAAACAAGATGGTTAGCTAACTTTGCTATTGTCACTCTGTCATACTTCTAGAGGTGTATGCTAGAGAATCAGAGTAAAACATTGAGATATGTAACTGTAACCTCGAGGAAAAAATTAAATCCCTTCAGATTTTGAAAGCATACTTTGCAATTTGGATTGACTGCTACAATTTCTATTTTTTTCTGATGTACAGCCATTGTAAGAGTGCAGCTGGTAGTTATGCAACACATTTTCCTCTTACTACTTCAGTATCTTGTATGCGGAAATATTATTTGATAGATAAATAACATATTAATATTTCTCTATATTTTTATCTTCAGTTTGGAAGACTGCTCGACCTGTGTCATCCTATTCATAAAAAATACCAGCTTGCTGTTACCAAGGTATTTGGCAAATACATGACTGCTATCGTTGCTGCTACTGAAAAAACAGCAAGAGATTGCATTCGGTTCCTAAAACAAGAACGAGCTGAACCTGAAACTTTTCTTGCTTTGGATTACCTTGATGTAAGTACACTTTTCTTTTTCCTGTCATCAGGAATGTATCTCAAGTTAATACAATTGTAAATCTTGATGTTGGCTTATTTAAGCTTAACTAAAATAGGCTTAAGTGTTAAGGCAAAGCACTTAGGAGGTGAACTTCATGAAGTTCCTGTCAGCTTGTTTCTCCAGCCTGTGGAGGTCCCTCAGGATGGGAGCATGACCATCTGGCATATCAGCCATTCTTCCCAGTTTTGTGTCATCAGCAAGTTTCCTGAGAGTACATTCTCCCCCATCATCCAGATGATTAATGAAGATGTTAAACAAGATTGGTTCCAGTATTGACATGGGTAGTTACTGGCCTCCAACTGGACTTTGTGCCACCAGTCATCATCCTATGGGCCTGTCTCTTCAGCCAGTTTTCAGTCCACCTCACTCTGTGTTCATCCAGCCCATATTTCATCAGCTTCTCAATAAGGATCTCATGGGACACAGTGCTGAAAGTGCTGAAAGACTTACTGAAGTCTGGGTAGATGAGATCCACTGCTCTCCCCTCATCTATCAGGCCAGTCACTTCATTGTAGAAGGCTATCAGGTTGGCCAGGCATGACGAACTTGGTGAATCCCTGCTGACTACTCCTCCAAGACTTTCTTGTTGTTCATGTGCCTGCAAATGGTTTCTAGGATTAGTTGCTCCTTCACCTTCCCAGGGATCAAGGTGAGGCTGACTGTCCTGTAGTTCCCTGGGTCCTCTTTCTTGCCCCTTTTTTGAACATAGGAGTGACACTTGTTTTTTCTCCAGTCCTTAGGCACCTCTTCCAGTTACCATGATCATTCTATTAAGAGTGGCCTTGCAGTGACATCAGCCAGCTCCTTCAGCACTGGTGGTTGCATCACATCAGGGCCTATGCATTTATGTATGTCCAGTTTGCTTAAGCATTCCCTGACCTGATCCCCTTCCATCAAGGATACATCTTCCTTGTTCTAGACTTTACCTCCAGTTTCTGGAACCTGGGATTCCTGGAGGCCAGTCTTGCTAGTAAAGATGGAGGTGAAGGAGGAATTCAGTACCTCAGTCTCTTCCATATCCTGTATCACCAGCTCGCCTATGTACTTAGAGAAACCATTTCTTTGACATCCCTTGCCAGACTGAATTCCAGTTGGGCTTTGGCTTTCCTAATGCCATATCTGCATGCTTAGACAGTGCCTCTATATTCTTCCCAGGTTACCTGTCCCAGCCTTCACCTTCTGTATGCTTCCTTTTTGTGTTTGAGTTTTGCCAGGAGCAACTTGTTTATCCATGCAGGCTTCCTGGCATTTTTGCCTGACTTCCTGCTCATTGGGATGATTGCTCCTAAGGCTGGAGGAGGTGATCCTTGAATATTAACCAGCATTCTTGGGCCCCTCTTCACTCTGGGGCCTGATCCCATGGGACTCTAGGAAGTAGACGTTTGAAGAGGCCAAAGCCTGTTCTCCTGAAGTCCAGGGTTGTGAACTTGATTTTTGCCCTGCTCCCTCCTCTCAAGATCCTGAACTCCTCTCTCATGCTTGCTGCAGCCAGGGCTGCTTTTGACCTTCCCATCTCCAGCAAGCCTCTCCTGGTTGGAGCACCTCTCTTCATTGGCTACTCTGTCACTTGGGTGAGGAGGTTATCCAGGCAGTTCCTGGAAAGCAGTGATTGCTTATGCCCTGCTGTGTTGTCCCTGTATTAGATACTGGGGTGGCTCAAGTCCCCCATGAGGACCAGGGTCTGTGAATGGGATGCTGCTTTTAGCTGTCTGTAGAAGGCCTCATCCCCTTGTTCTTCCTGGTCAGGTGGCCTGTAGCAGACACCCACTACAATGTTACCTTTACCAGTTCTCTCCTCCATCCTTATGCATGAGCTCTCAGTTGGCTCATAATCCTTCCCCAGGCAGAGCTCCATGCAGTTCAGCTGTTCCCTCATGTGTAGGGCAACTCCACCTCTTCGTATTCCCAGCCTGTCCTTCCTAAAGAGCCTGTATCCCTCCATTGCAACAGCCCAGTTGTGGGAGCCATCCCACCATGTCTCCCTGATCCCAAGAAGCCCTGCAACTGCATCGTGTTTATTCCCCATGCTACATGTATAAATGTGCTTGCATTTCATGCACAGTGAAACAGGTTATACAGATTTAAGGACTATTGCATACAGAGAATAAGAAAACCAGATCTGTTTCTAGTCTTAGAGCGACTGAGACCCCCATTCTGTTGATCTGTACATCCTGTCCCCAGACCACTCAGATTTAGACATGCTTTGCTATTACAGCATGGATTCTAAACACTGCTTGTTTGCATTACAGGTTAAACCAATCAACGAAAAGTTAAGAGAGATAAAAGGAGCTAAAATGTTGGTGGATGTTGTACAAACTCCATTTGCTCCACTGAAAAAAGTGATTCAGTTTGTGAGTGGGAATAGCTTGATCTGTGAAACAGTTAAAGAAGCAAAAAAAATAGCATTTGATGGACCAGTAAGGTTGAAAGTAAGAAGCTTAATTTTGTTGCATATGTTTTTCATTGCAGTTATGTATTTGATGCCATTTAAATCTTAGATAAGCATCCCATGAAGTATTGCAGATAAACACAGAATGGTACTACGCTGTCTAGTCTTTTCCCACATAAATAAACCCCCAGATATGTCACATGATTATGTTTTCCTCTGTATGGTAGTACGTTTAAGTGATTTCCTGGGAAAAGGAGGCAAATTAGAGGATAGTTAGTGTCCTAGTATGTTTGTTGGTATGGTCTTTGTGATGAAGAGGAGGAGGAGGAAGGAGGGATAGTCCTGTTCTTAAAACTGTCTGATTTAAAAATACAAACTTTATCTTGCTAGCTTTTCTATGAAGAAATGCTTTCAAAAATTCTTTAAAATATCTGACAGAATCTCTTAGTTGTAGATATAGACTGTGTTGAGGACTGGAAGCTTCTCTGTCTCCTCCTGCAGTTTGTTTGTCTTGTCCATATCTCTATTGCTCTGGACAGTCTGTAAAGCCCTTTTATGTACTTGGTAAACCTTTTAAAATATTGACTAAAGTGGCTTTAAGTTGAGTGTGAAATCATGTTTACTTGGAATCAAGTTAAGTCACAAAAACACCCATGATGTTTACTACAATTTACACTTTCTGTTTACAAATGAGCTGGTTCGCTTCACTTCATTATCACATTGCTTGTTTAGCTCTACTGAGCCAGACATAACCTCCCAAGTTGCTAGTGTATACACAAATGTCTCATTAATTTCCTAATACTAGGAAATTACTTGATTTCATTTCCTTTTCTGATCAGTTGTAATAATACCAAAATGTGTCTAGTGCCAAGAAACAACAGACTTTTTTTTGTGGCTTCATGTATCTCATGTTAGCAGGTTTGGAACAGGGAAAAAAAATTGGAGTCCAACTAAAAAGTAGTTGTTGCTTGTTTCACTACCATATCTTGGTGCACTAGTTCATGCGATATTTCGGCTGCTTTTTGTTCAGATTTATTTGGTTTTAACTTATTTTTTTTTCCAGACAGTGGCTCTTGATGGAACTTTATTTTTGAAATCTGGAGTGATTTCTGGAGGATCAAGTGACTTAAGATTTAAAGCTAGATGTTGGGATGATAAAGAAATTAATAAAATGAAAGAAAGAAGAGATAGCTTGATTAATGAGTTAAAGGTAGGTCTGTTTAAAAGCACTTAACTGCAAAAGGCATAAAGGAGTAAAAGTGTCCAATTCAGCTATGGGAAGATGACTTTCTAAAAAGGTGACTTTCGAAACTTCTAGAAGATGCAGATAGGACATGGTAGCTGTTTATCCTCTTCTAGTTAATTATAATCAACTGCGGGTCTCTGTCCTTAGCTGGTGGGTTGGCTCACATGTCACAGAGGTGGAGAACCAGGACAATGCTGTTGATACAAGTTCCTTCAGGAAGAAGCTGTTGTTCAAAGTACCTGAAAACTTTTAGTGGAAAAGTTGATGCATTTTGTCAACATGAAAATATTTGCACGGACCAAAACCTGTTGGTGTAAAACGATTTGTCATACCTCTAGTTATTTTGGGTGAGGGATGGAGTAGGAATTTAGGAATTTGCAAGCATATGCTTTCTTTTGAGAAATAACTGTTACAAAATTACTGTTGAATATGACCAATGCTATCAGCATTTACCTTGAATGGGGCCTATGTCAGTGAGGCTAGCTTTATCTAGTGTGTAAATCTGAAAAATGAGTAATTTCCAAATAAGTCACCTTTTTGTTTTAAGTGTTTTTTCTCCCATCATAATATTTTTCTAGAACTTAATGAAGATCAAACGTAAGGAGGCTGATTTGAAGCAGTTGCGTGCTCAATGCCACGGAATTCAGACACGACTTAAATATTCACAGACTGAATTAGAGCTTATTAAAAAGAAACATCTCGCTAATCTCTACACGGTATAGTAGTAAGACTTTATAATTTTCATATTTAATAAGAGTATTTTTTTACCGAAGCTGTAATTACTGGTGAAGTAAATACTACTTCCTTACGTAGTTTTTTGAGTCAGTTTAAGTTTTACATACAGCAGTTATGACCGAGGAATTAATAAAATATAAAAACCAAGATTACAAAGAAATTTATGTGAGGCTTTTACTATTTTTATATTTACTATTATAAATTTGAATTTCTGGTAAGCTTGGCTTATCATTTAGTAACCTGTAGAAGTCTGTAAGTCACAATGCACTTCAAATGGTACTTAAGTAATTTGCTTTTCTGTTCATTAAAACTATAATCATTGCATGCAAATCGGCAATAATAGTGGGTAAGTGGCATTTGAGGAAAAAAATGTTCAATATTTTTAATTGGAAAAATACAGTTAGCCTCAAAAACTGTCTCTTAATTTCTAGAAAGTTGACCATCCTATTAAGTAAAATTACCATCTTTTTCCTCTCTTCCTATCTAGGAAAAATCAAAACTGGAAAGTGAACTTGTAAATATTGAGTCTCAGCATGATATGCTGAATGAAGGAGTAGCACAAAGAAGAGAAAAAATAGAAGAATTTCAGAAAAAAATTAATGAGGTAATGTTTTCCATCATAGCTGTGACAGCTTATGCTGTTATACTACAGAAACTTCTTTCTGTTCCTGCTGACTTTTAGAACTTGGACAACTTTTTACTTTGTAAACTAGTTTGTCAACAAGGGTTATAAGTTACTCCAGCAATCTTCCTGCCTTCTCTACCTTTTTTACCAAGGTAACTGTAAACAGAAGTGCACTTGCATGTTAGGATAAATGTATCATAGCTTTGCAAGTCAATTTCCTTAAAATCAAAATTCTGTGACTTTTATGTGCCAAACATAAACCCAACCAACCAAATCCATCTACTTGAATTTTAGATTAAACTTTGCTTAATATATACACTATAATTTCATTTGACATAGGAGAAAATTTTTGAGTTTGAAGAAGGTGGGTTGATTTTACCCCCACCTCTTCCTGCTCTGCTAATAAATATGATTTACTCTCTGTAGTATTGAGCAGGAACAATCCATTGGAGTTCACAGCTTTAGAGCTCTCAGTGCAAACTTTCACTGTAGATCAAATACCAGAAAAATACTGTCTAGGTCTCGGGGTAAAACATGGTAGGCATCAGCTTATTCTTTCTGAGACTCTAATGTCCAAGTTCTTTGTAAGAAACTGTAGTTATAGGATCTTTCCTTTTTTGTGGAGAGATAATTATGCAGCCTGACTAGACTGTAATTCTTTTTTGACATGAAGTCTTCCTGGCCAATGTGGATCTGTGATAGCATGTATATACACTAAACTCTGTATGCACCCACAAGATTTGCAGATCTCTCAGTAATCAGTGCACCCTTGAGGCAGACAGTCTCTGTATGGGTGACTATCCTTCTGAAAATCATTCTCACTGCGGTCATAGCAGGACCCATTCAGTGTCTATGTGGAAATGATTTATCAATATCTTTTCATCTGGAGAAGAGAAGATCCACCATTTCTAGTTTTCTAGAGCTGCAGACAGCTCTCAGCACTGCTAGAGTGCTTTGTTCTGAACTCTGTAGCTATCATGTCTAGGTGATACACCACTATATACTAAAAAAGTAGATAAAGAACAGCATAGTGTGAAGATTCCTTTCTCTTCTTGGGGAAGTAGCCAGTATCTGTGCTTTATTTTCTGTGCACTCTGATTACCCTGGGAGAATGGTTGAGGTGAGCATGACTATTGTCAGCAAATTCCTCATTCCACTGTTTTGCTTTGTGTTTTGGGGGGGGGGGGGGGGGGGTTCTTGTAGGTTTTGGATGTTGTGGTTTTGGGGTTTGTTGTCTTGGTTTTTTAAGACTGTTGTATACCTATGTTCTTTTGGAGTCCAGTTCATGGAAGATGGAGCTAGCCTATGATATAGCTGAGTCATCTTTGCTCTCCCTCTTTTTTGAAGGGTAGTTGATGCAGAGCTTATGGACCTTGTGCTATCCCCACCTGTCCAAATTCATTATCTGTTATGATACTAAACAGCTGTTGTCATTAGAACCTGCTCCTTTCTGCTTTTTATCAGCAAAAGGAAAAGTTCTCCATGATACGTGATCCAGCAGTTAGATTTCCCAGCTGTTTTTTCTGTAGACTGTTCTGCCATCTCATACATCAGTTTCCCTATCATTCTCTAATCTTCAGATGGTACCCAGAACAGTTTGTACAGACGGCCGCCAAATTCAAAAGCATGGTTGTCTTGAAGAGACTGAAGGTATTCAGTGAAGTGAATAGTAGTAAAGCCTAATCTCATACCAAGAGGGTTTTCATACTGTGTTCTACTGGAGTAGACAGTAACTCTGGCCTCTCTGAGAAATAAGCACTTCATCTCTACTACTCCCTGGAAGCTGCCTTTGTTCCTACTCTTGCCAAACAAAGAAATCTGGTACAGACTGTGGAAGAGTGGTGCTGCAGTTTTACCTGGAAAAGTCACAGCCCTGCATCTAGGTGCTTGTGTAAATGTAGATTCTTAGAAAAAGAGAGATGCCTCACCACTGTCTGCAGTTACTTAAGGTGTATTGTATGTGTGTAATTTAGTTCCTGGCCTCTGACCCATTCTCATCAGTCTTTCTTGGATTAATCTATGACTGCAATTCGGCATGTAAAAAGAAGCCAAAACTGCTGCATGTTCATTCTTTTGCTTGTGATGCAGGCATGAGGGAGTGCAGATGTTTGTCATCTGCAAACACTGAGAAAGTCATTGATGTTTAGGCTATAAGAATTCCAGACATCCAGGGAGCTCTTCTTTTGCTTGTTCTGCAAAAAAAAACCCAAATGGAGGCTGGTCATCAGTTTCCAAAGAATAGTGTTACTTGGGTAGTATAACTTGATTTGATGTAGTATTTGATATCTGGTTAAACAAGCGTGCATACCAAAAGAATATAAACAATACTGGGTTTTGACCTGTAAAATTCTCCTAAAAATTTGTTCAGTCCATTGGGTTTCCTTTTTACATGCTGTAGGCAGTTGCTATTTGTTTGTTCAGTCCTGCCATATATACTGTGCCTACTGTTAGCCTGCTTAAATTTTTCATTAAAATTTTAGGACTGGCTTTGGTTGAAGCTTTTGTTAGCATATCCTGTATAATTAGGAAATGAGAGATTCTGTAGCAGGTTTTTTGCTGTGGCTTTGCTATAAATGGAACATAGTAATTAATATTTATGGATTACTTGAAAGGGTTAAAATGAAGAACTGAACTACACCAAGAAACCTGGTGTATCTGATTAGTGTCCTGTATACCATTCAGCTGTCTCTTCTTCGGTTGACTGGGATCAGACAAAACCAGGGAAGTTGGTTACACTGTGATGACTTTAATTGTCTTTGGAATGACCAGGTCCTGTCAAGAAGAGCTTATATCTGAGTTACTCTTTGCAGATCATGTGCCTTCAATCTGGCATTTGTACTGAAAATGTTATTTGAAAATTTCAAGTATGGATTATTTCTCTGTAGTTCGGTTTGCTGTTTCTTAAAGTACCTTGAAAATCCAGCCTGTCGCATGAAGCGATTGTCTGAATGTTTAGTTCTGTGAGTTGCAAAATAGCATAAACATTTTTTTGCTCCATTTCTCTTTATTCAAAGGCTGAAGATGCTGTGTTCCAGGAATTCTGTGAAGAAATTGGGATAGAAAATATTCGTGTGTATGAACAAGAACATGTGAGGCAACAAGAGGAGATTGATAAAAGAAGGTGGTATTTGTAATTGAAGTGTAAAAAAGTGGTTTGTATTAGATTGAGCACACTGGTAAATGAGTAACTCCATCACAGGAAATACCACAAAAACTTAGAAGACTGTAAAAGGTTATATCATCACTACAAGGATTGGTTAGTAGTCGCACTGCTATGGTTTGGGTTTATTAGACAGTTATATTCAGTGACATTTTGCAACAAACTTGAAAGGTAAAATTTACTATTTTAGTAGCACTACTGTAGAAATATAAAGAAAAGAATAGTTTTCTAAAATCCACATAGAAAAATGACTCTATCACAAATTGAGGATGGCATGAAGGCTCACTCGTGTATCAAAAATCTTAAAGGAGAACTGGGTATAAGATGCAGTGATTCAGTATAGGAACATACTGTTAAGGAAAACAGAATCTTAATTTTCTCAGAGGCAACCTCAACAGGTATCCCACTCAAACAGGAATGTGTCACAGGACCACAACTTTATATCTTAAAGAATGAGAATGTTAAAATTATCTATTTCCTTGTGCTACAGGCGTTTTCAGGCAGATGATAGTTTATGCATTTCCTGACATTATTTAAATACACCTTTTCTACATGACTAGTGTAATGGCCAGCACTGAACTCCTTTTCAGCCATGTCTTCAGCTGCTAAGAGATTCTGACTGGTTTTCAGTAACTGGTCCAAATGTATGGTTTTGGCTAGGCTGCAGCGAGGTAGTAGTGCAGTGCATTTGGTTGCAGTTACAGCACCTGTGGCTGAAGTGATCATTTATTTATGTTTGCAAGAACGGAAGTCTGGTGAAGTGTAAGAAGTTAGTAATAGAACAATGAAAGGAGGAGCTTTTTGCATGGCCTTACGCTACACTGCACATACAGCCTTGGCCTTGCTTTTGCCCTAACTTCCCATCATTAGTCCTGTAAACCTGTGCTATGGTGCCTTCTTGCCCAGGTCTAAAGAGCCTGGAGGTGGTGTTGTGCCAGCCTTTTTGCCTGAACAGCAGATGTAGCACTAGTAGTAAGTCATTTCGGAAGCTCAGAGGCAGACAGTAACAGCTGAGAGGAGACCTTTCTGTAAACAGCTGCTTAGTTTTACTTCAGTCCTTTCTCACAGCAGCACGTGAAGAAGTTTCTGCCATTGTACCCCTATAAACAAATACAGGTCTCAACTGAGAGGTGATAAGCAAGGCTGAATATGGCTTGAAAAGCTCTGGTCTCATGCTTCTAACTGCCAGCTCCCAACTGAGATATGTTCCTTATAATATTCAGATAAACATACATGCCAGCTGACTAGGAGGCTTGCAGAGGCTGAGCAGGGAGTGCAGGCATTGGATAAATACACAGCATCAGTGTAGCTTTTGCCCAGCTCATTTCTGCATCATTTACAGGTATATCATTCATACTGAGATACTTGAACTCTTAGCATCACTTTCCATATTAAATGTGGCCATATAGTGCCTTTATATTGTATTTTTTGAACTATTATCACTGTATTTTTGTAACTTCCAGTATATCCACAGGATGTGGTGTAGTGGAGTTGATGATCCAAATGTATGCAAATTTTTGTGTTCACGTAGAAGATTTTCACTTTGACTATTAAAATAGCATTTTTTGTGTCTTGTAATAACTTAAAATCACAGTTACTAGCCTGCTTTGTTAAGTGTTGGTTTGAAATACTGTACTTTGATTAGAGTCGAGTTTGAAAATCAGAAGACACGACTAAAAGTTCAGCTGGAATATAGTCGTGATCATCTACAAAAATTAACAAACAGAGTCAGCAAGTTGAGGGAGACCATTGATAAAGATGAAGCTGAGATTATCGGGCTACAGAAGGTAATGGTAAAATATCTATCTCTATCTATATCTCTGTCTGGGACTGAGAGGAAAGAATGTATTGAATTACAATTTTGAATAATTGTAGTTGATGCTGTTGAGTAATTCTTCTACAGCTTAATTCGGTGTTGACTTTGTAAATGTTAAAAAAATGCAGTTGCGTATTGTCATTTTCACCATGGCATAACCTGTCATATTGGAGTATAAGCTTACTTAAAAAATAAATTTGGGATTACTGTATGTACAGTGTTATATTGTGTTTAGTTTATATGAAAAGGCAGCATATGACTACAGATAAAACTAGTAGCATGTGGCTGAGATTCTTTAGAAGATTTTATGAGTAATAGTAAACAACTCTGGTGCTTTGTATCTTTATTAGTGGCTGTGAAGCACATTAGACTTAAAATAATTCTGTGAAAACCAATTTAGATTTTTAGTTGATGTATAGATTCCTCTTCATAGTGTTCTTTAAAGTAATTTTTTGTTGTGTTAATGTTGCTTGTTAAATAAACTATGCTTGTGGTGCACTGGAAAGTGAAGGAGGAAAGATGTGTAGTAGTGCTTTGAATAAAAAACAAAAGTGAAATGTAAAGCTGTTCCAAAGTGGGCAAAAAACCCCACATGCATCGTTTGAACTCTGTATTTTAACATTAGAAGACATGTATTTCTGATACTGAGGAAAAACAATAGACCCGTATTCAGTTATGCACAAAACCATGTCTGACTTCATGCCTGTGTGCATAATTCTTCTGAAATATGACTTTGAGCAAATTCAGATATTTTTGTCCTGGAGAAGGATTGTTTGTCTTAAATTCTGAAGGTACTTTGTTTGGATACTGCAACAGCAGTAAGTCTTGATTAGGTTGCCATAATACTAGTCTCTTAAGCACCATGTCTTCATGCATGTAGCGTTAGGTTTACTTTATTCTAGCACCTAATTTCTAGCAATTTAGCAGTGGTATGGGTTATATAGGGAAAGACTCTGCTAATGTACTGCCACAGATTCTTTGTTCTCTGCAGATTACCTCAGGACTTATCTTTAATGAACAATACTTCTTAAATGATTTCAGGTTACCTTAGGTGTTGCTAAATATGTTGTAGATGTGCAGTAGATGGGATCCTTTTTGCAGCACTAAGGGACTAACTGAGGAAAAGGGGGTAGCCTACAGATCTTAGGCGTTCTAGGATCCCTGCCTTGTTTGATGGCTTTATAGTTTAGTCCGGTACAGTCACAAATCCGGAGCTGTCTCTGCCTATGTATACAAAACATCTGGATATTCCTATCTGTAACACAGACTTTTTTCCCAGTGCATTTCAGATTTTGTGCTGTAACACATTTGAATATATTGTAACAGGTTTAAACTTTAACTCTTTCTGTATAATAAAGGTTCCATATCAAGATTTCTGGTGAAGGTTTAAAAATGTAAATATTTCCCTGCAGGATGAGGAAAAGCTTCTAAAAAAAGTGAATGGAATTGTGGAGGAGCAGCAACATCTTAAGGATAGATTAAGTGCTCATAAATCTGAGGTTATAAAGACCCAAAATGAAATTGAAGAGTTCAGAAAGACATTGTTAACTCTTAATAGGTAATTACTAATTGTACTCCTGGGAAAATTATTGATGTGATAATATTTAGAAGAGTTTTAGTGATCAGATGTTTAAATTTCTCTTGGTCTGTTTTCTTGTGAAAGATTCATTAGTGACATGGTAACTTACATTTACAGTATGCATTAGTTAAAAAGTGTTTCTAATTCCGTATGTGGTTCCCAGAAGTAATGTGAATGAGGTTATTTCATGAGAGCCATCCCATATACCATATGGAATTAATATTATCTTATTATCTACCTAGTGTTAGGTCTCGTTGTGATTTCTGATAAATATGTAGTGACTTCTGATAAGCATGTATTGGCTTATAACTTGATCACAGGTGGCATATTAAGTTCGCTGGTAGCTTCATATTTCTGTTTGAGTTGTATAGTTGGTTCGGTTAATGAAGCTTTTTTTCCTGATTTCAGTGTTCTCATCTTCTCTAGGCCTTTCAAGTGTTGGCTACCTTAAACTAATATTAATTTTAGGTCACTATTTTGTCCTTGCTGTTCTTCTAAATCAACAGCTTTGGGGACAGTTTATACTTTGGTTTTCTTATGCTTGCTTATTGTTGATGTGTTTAATGTCTGTTAATCAGGAGTCTTTATGTTTAAAAAAATGTTGACACTATGGCGAGGTAGACTTGTGGAATTTTACATAAACATAGATTGTATGCCTAGTAATTAATTTTCTAGTGTGTAAGTTTAACAATATAAGACTGTTAATGTCTCTGCCTTACTTAGTAACTTGATGCTATCAAATTAATTGGTTGCAAAGAATTGAGGTGTATTTCAAGTAGGGTAATGATAAAAGATACTTGATTGAATTTTGAAAGGATCAAGTCTCCGTACATCTTCAGCAGAGCTGAACAGAACAGAGTTTAGTTGTAGTTAGGAAAGTGGATATTTGAAAATGCTATAGTGTGAACTTAGCAATATACTGAAACCATGTCCGTGCTGCTAGCATTTACCTTGTGATGGAGTTAAGAGTTAATACAGATAGCAAGGTGTTAGCTTGTGTGCTAGAATAGTGCGTGGTTCCCAGCTCCCTCTTTAGTAATTTGGGAAAATTAAGGAGATGGAAGAAGTTATGTACCATTTTAAGTACCATTTTCCTTTATGTTTGGTAGGGATTATAGAGGAAAAAGCCCTCTTTTTGTGCTTGGTAACTGTTTTTCATGCTACATGGCTGTGGATGTTATTGGTAGCGATGTTTCTGCTCTTCAACTGGTTTGTGCCTTTTGTGTATGTAGGGAAACTACAAAATTACAGAAGGAAGCTACAGCTATAGAAACCGCTCTGGAAGAGAAAAGATTAAGACGACATAATATGCTTCTTGAATGCAAGGTGCAGGACTTGAAAATAAAACTCCTGTCTGGATCACTGGATGACATCAGTGAAGTAGAGGTATTTAAAAGGTTTATGGAAGATAGATATCATGGAGCAGCAATTCTTCAGTCTTGAATTTAAAGATACTTATTTTTTCCTTACAGGACTGTTTGTCTTGCACGGTAATGTTAAAATAAATACATTGTTTCCATGTGATCAGGCCTCATCCATTCAAGAGAATAATTTTGGGTTTTTTTTTGTAGAGGGGACTATTGTTTGCAAGTATTTTTGCTTGTGCTTGAAACGTATTCCTGTGAAATATGTAAAATCGCTGTGGTACAAGAAAATCGGTATGAAGGAGTATTCTAGATACACACATGTAAGAGGACACACAGGGGTCAATTCAGAAATATAAATAGCTATGGCATGTACATGGATTGAGATAGTATCTGGTTAATCATGCATAATATAAACCCTGTCTAAAAACAACCTTTTCTCTTCAGTAGATGTAGATCCTCACAGAAATCAGGGATACACTACAATAGAAATACTCCTGCTATCAGGGGATTGACCCTCATTATTTTTCTCAGTCTTCCCTCTTTTTCCAGCATATCTTTTGTGAGGAGAAATTAAACTTTCTCCACTATTGCAAAAAAGAGCTATGGGTTTTGAAGGACTTGTTACAAGTCTGTAAATTTGGAAGGAGTCTTGTTGAGCCCATTCCTTAGAAAAGTACTTTTGCTGGAGGATAGATATGAATTGAGTGGGTCAGAAGGCAAAATGAAGGCAGTGAGGGAGGCAGTCTTTGAAGGGAAAGGACATGAACTGCTGATCATCAGAGTATGTAGGCAGCTCAGCTCTTGCTGTTTATGAATAAGGAAGAGATGAAACCAAGGAGGTGTGTAGTAGGAATAACAACTTCAATTCCTAATTAATATCACTGAGAAGACCAGTAAGATTTGGTTCTGAGAGAGAATCTTGGTGGGAAAGGGACTGATAACGACATGCAGCACGTGTTTCATTCAAAGGAAAGTAGCTGTTTGAAATCCAGGCTTACAGCGTCCAGAAGATACTCTGCTTATGCTGTACAGAATTGAAGCTACTCATTTCTTCTGAGGCCAACTGAGTGGAAGAAATGCCTTGACTTACACACTTCAGAGCCTTTCCTTGAAAGGCAATTGAATTATCATGGGAACGTAAATCTTTCCAATCAGGAGATTTACAGTATGCACATTGTTCTAAATATATTACAAATAAATTACTGCTGCTTTCATCTTAGCTTCAAACTGAAATTAGCTGATGCTTTCATCTTTGTTTAAAAGGTGCGTTTTTTAATTAGACTGATAAGGTCTTAACTAACTGTTCACTCCATTTTGGCTAGGGGAGGAGCTATGGAATAAGTTTACCTCATACCATGTTACCACTGCCTCCTCATTTTATATCCTTTTAATGTATTGTTTTAACAGTTTAATTGTCATGTTTCTGAACTGGAATGTACTTCATATTTATAGCTAGGAACTGAAACAGAAGGCACTCAGACTACATCAGGTATCTATGAAAGGGAAGAAGCAATTCAGATAGACTACAGCAGCCTAGCAGAAGACCTGAAGGTAATCTTTTTTTGTTTGAAATTAGTAGAGATCGAGTTTTTTATTTTTATTTAAAATACTTCAGTTGTTGAAATTATTTATTCTTCAGCCTAGTCTTTAAGTGAAACTTGTTAAAAGCACTGTTAAGCTTAAGTGCATGTGTGTTTGTGTTCTGGTTTTGCAATCATACGTAGCACTAATGTATGGGATTTCTGGAGACATCAGTTTCCTGTAGAACTAAATCTAATTTAAAGCTTACCTACACCATCAAAATAGAATGGAGAAATAGTAAATATAACTCTGATTTTTCCTTCCTGCTTTACCTTCTGCCTTTAAGTTCCAACACTATAGGTTAATGACTCAAAACACTAGAAACCAATGATTGGCTGCTGGGGGTGGGGGGGTGGGTTGTACCACCTTCTCTCTGTAGTATTTTCGGAGACTGAGACTTACCATACTTCCCTCTGTAACAGTCCATTAGGTCATGTTTTCTCAGCAGTTTTTTGTAAATTTTTTCTTTTTTCCTTTTTAATCATAAGGAAAATAATTAAATGTCAGAGGCTAGGTACAGAGTAAGGGATGAATCTGTCATCACTGGAGCTTGGCTCAAAGAATTCATTGAGAGCTTGTCTTCAAAGGTTTCCTTTACAAAACAAGTAGAGAAGCCAACTAATCCTCCTCCTATGTTGTATTTTAACTCGGACTTCTAGCCTGAAGGGAATTTGTTGTCTGTTTTTAAAGGTCTTGTGGAACAATGCTTAGGATCTAGTAAATTTATTCTGAGAACTAAGACTCTGCGTGGAGTTTTTTGTTTTGTTGTGCTTCCAGTTAAAGCTATTAGATGAGTGGGGTACTTCTTCTAGAAGCCATGAGTGCTTGCTGTATATGTTAAAATTTGCTTTTAGGCAAAGACATTTCATTGTTAGGTTTTTTTTTTTTTCTTTAGGACCTAGAATCTGAGAAAGATATAGAGGATCATCTGAAACAGATGCAGCAGGAAATAAAATTTAAAGAGAATACTTTAATCAAGACAGCTGCTCCAAACCTGAAAGCAGTAGAGAAATTACAGATAGCTCGGGACAAATTCCAAGAATCAATAGATGGTAACACTGAGTCTTTCATAGTAATCCCTTTTGTGACTGTGAGAGTTTTCACCCTAATTGAAATTCTTCTTTCTGGAGTTGGTCCTGCTGTCTTTGCTTCTTTCAGATACTAAAGTATTTTTTGTGCTCAAATGTTTATCCTCAGTTGTCTTTTTAATTATATGCAAATAATTTATTAACGTATACTTTACTCTGTAGTAGTTTACTGAAATACAGTTTGAATGATTGGAAAGATACTTTGTTGGCCAAATGACATCATAAAGTATTTTTACTTATTTTCTAAAAATTACTGACTCTTATTATAAAATTCTTTAAATTTTTCTTAAATAATGGAAGGAACATATGTATTGTCCAGAACTCAGACATGAGCATTACTGCAAAACTACTGGTATCCTTGAAGAGCATTGCAGACTTTAACATATTAAGAAAACCAAGGAGTTCTGAAGCTGTAACAGGTAAATGCTGGTGCTGCTGAAGGCTACCCAGCTTACAGAAGGAATTAGAAGAATTTTGTTCATTGTTCCAGACAAATGTGGCATGGAGCAGATTGAATACATCATCCCAACCTCTCAGGTTTTGGGGCCTCCATTTGAAATCTGGAATGGAACTCCATAATATTGGTATGCTCCTTGTATGTGCATGAGAACCTTTTTCTGCAATAAATATTTTCCTACATGCTTGTTATGGCACACAATACATATTTGTTCTGTGTATTTGCTTAGAGGCTTATTATGGAGTAATTTCAGTAATTTTTTTCATAGCTTTTGAGACCAGCAGAAAGGAGGCCAGAACACGCAAGAAAGAATTTGAACAAGTGAAAAAAAAGAGATATGAGCTTTTTAGCCGGTGCTTTGAGCATGCCTCCATAGCTATTGATCAGATCTACAAGAAACTTTGCAGAAACAGTAGTGCTCAGGTGTGTCATGTTCTTGGGTGCTTGGCTTAAAAGGCCTACTTGATGCTTTGTTATCTAGAATAAGAGAACTTAGTAACACTTTTACTTTCCAAAGACAGTTTCAGTCCTGAAGAAGAAAATTACATAAATAATAAAGACTTCAGAATTTTAAGGTCAGAGGAGGAATAGGTAATATGCCAAAGCATGCTTGACATTAGACAGAGATGTGATCTAAAGTGTTAACAGAATTGGGAGCTACTCAGTTTGGGTTAGTTTTACTCTTTGTATTTAGCAGACTTGTAAATTATCATACTCAAATATATTTCACATTTGTGTCATGTCATTTAAAAATAACACTGGTTTACAGATCTAGTGATACCAATAATAAGTAATTAAAACCACTTAATCATTAGTATAGATAAAACTAAAAATCATAAATCACTCTTTCTGTGCTAGTGTTTTGTATGAGGTTTTGAAGCTCCTTGTACCCCACTTAAATATTTTAAAAAGAGAGACTTAATATATTTGCAGCTTTTAGGAAACCTGTAGAAAAATTGTTTCACAATTGTATTAATCTTTGTTAGCGTTCCAGTATTAATGCTGAAAGTAAAGAGGAAACTCATAAATGCTTTGGTTACAACAAATTCTGTGGACAGTTGAATGTTTAAAGGGCTCAGGCTTGAATTCCTTGTCTGTCTTAAACTTCAGATTTTGTGTTTTCTCTGAGTCAGATATTCGGTGAACACCTTGAATATCTTTAAATATATCCTTTCTGCTTCTAGGTTGGACAGGATAATAAAGCATTTCTTCATAATTACTGGGCACATACCTTCTCCCCTGGACTAAACATGAGGCAGGATCTTGACTTTGCATCACTCTGAAACAACCAGTATTTTCCAGATGCACTGCCAAAAATAATTAGTTGGGTGCTTTCTTTGAGGTCTGTGATGCTGCGCCTTGATTTGAGCCATAGTGGTAACCTGGTCAAGAGATTTATCCTGTGATTAGCTGGGAAGCTAAAACTGCCTACTAGATACTAATATAGCAGCTGAAGGAAGCTGGTCTAATTGCATTGGAAGAGTAAACGATTGCTCTGTGTGTGGTGATTTGTTCTGGTTAGCTGAGGAAAGGGTTAGCTCTGAGTTTTGCTATTAGAGGAGGTGGCCTAGGTTGCAGCTTGAACAGATGCTTTTTAAGCAACCTTAACGATTTTTAACATGAAAATTTCTTGATAGTAAAATTAATATTTGCTAATATTATTATATTGATAACATTTACTAATAATGCTTTACTATCCAGTCCAAAAAAGGGAAGCTTTGATAGATTGAGTTAGTTTAACTTCTAGAGATTCTGGATTCAGAACATTGGTGCACTTAATATATTGCTCAGTAAAATTTATTTCATCAGCACATCGTGTGTTGCAAGTACTTTAAAAGAAACTACTGCCTAAGAAATTGTGCATACACAGATTCGCTGCTGGGTTTGCCACCAGTTCTCTTCTGTTCTTCCTCTGTGGAGAGAGAAGTGTTGTTCTTTTAATATCTTGATGAGCAAGGAATACCTGTACCCTAGCAAGCTACAAGATGGTTTCTGCTAACAGCGTCTATACATCTGAACACTTCCTCTTGCATAGATACATGCAGTAGCATAGAACTGGGAGTTGCATTGCAAGATATTTGATATGTTTACAGCCTGAAGAACATTGTAATAACAATGACAGGCATTCTCTCAGCAGAGAAAAACACAAAAATGTGCATACCTCCAACAAAACAAAGGTACTGCAAGCACTGTATCTTACTTCCAGACTATTTACCATAGAAATTATTTTAAATCAAAGTACATGTAGTGTTTTGTTTTCTTTTTCTTCCACTGCATCTATGATCCAAGGGGTAACTCATTTGAGTGTCAACTATGGAAATTTTTCTTCTATCTCTATGCATTTGTGCAGAGGGGAAGAGACTGTATTTTATTTTCTATTTAATGGGAAAAATAAACCATGTAGCAATTAGCTTATCCATCATACTTTTTAATGGTTTGGTAAAATGGCTATTCCTTTAAAATAATACTTTTAATTTTTGGACCTGGGAACCAGGATACAAAGTATAGAGAAAGCCTACCTATATTAAAATCTTTCTCCAGCTCAAAGCTAGATTTTGTAAAACTAACCTTTTACAAAAAAGTGTAATTTTGGAAGTATATTTACTCCCAAACAAAAAAGAAAACTGCTTTTGAAGTCTAAAATTTTAATAATTAAAAAAATTAAAGCAATTACATAAAAGGTGATAAAATCAAGTTTATTTAGTCGTTGAAAGTTTGTAAATAACAAATATGTGGAGCCATTTCCAAAATGGTTTTGTTAATTAGTCTCCTAGCTCATGGTTTGTTAACGAAGGCATATTCACTGGGAAATTTTATAGTGCTGCTCTTCCGTATAGATGAACAGGTGTCTCCTACAAATGAAGCTAACTTAGCAGTTTCAACACGAGCTCAGTATTTAAACCTAAAAAAATATCCACTTAATTTTATAAATGTCACTATTAATAATTAAATGTATGTGTTTCCAGGCATTCCTTACTCCTGAAAATCCTGAGGAGCCTTATTTGGAAGGCATTGGCTTTAACTGCGTGGCTCCAGGAAAACGCTTTATGCCAATGGACAATTTGTCAGGAGGTGAAAAAACTGTGGCAGCTCTGGCTCTTGTGTTTGCTATACACAGGTAAAAGAAATACTATGGTATTATCCAAGTGTGTGGCTGAATAAGTGGCAGGAAGATAGACATTGTTACACTTACGAACATGTTAAAAAAATCTGTTAATAGAGTACTTAAACATTACTAAAGTCCTTACTCTTTATCTGTCATTACTTCTTGTCAAAATTTTATGATACAGTAAGTGAATCGCTAAAGTAATTAGAATGGTTATTAACATTTTTGCATCTAAATGCAAAATACTGTCTTGTCTTCTACAGTTTTCGGCCAGCACCTTTTTTTGTTTTAGATGAGATAGATGCTGCCTTGGATAACACAAACATTGATAAAGTAAGTTGGTCCCTTTCACCTCAGCCTTTTATTGACAATATAATGATATCTTTTGCAGAAGGATGGCTACTTTCATTATAGGTTGATGGGATAAAGAGATTGATTACACTGTCTTAACCTGTTTTAAAATATTACTGGGATTAGGATGGAAATAGTGGTTGTATGAGATGTTAGACTAGGGCTAGGTTTAAATTCATAAATCTAAATGTGTTTTAATCAGTTCCCAAACTCTGAAGTTGAGAAAAATGGGTCAGGAGCGCAAAAGAATGCTGCATAACCACGTGGTGCAATCTGACATGAAGGTTACTCGTGAATTGCTGGTTGGGGTTCGTTGGTTGGACTTTTTAAGGCCTTTAAGTTCCCCTACCTCTAAGAAACAGAAAGGAGCATATCTGCATGTTGAAAGTCAAGTCATTCTGTCACTGGAGTATTTATTTTATATAATTAGCCTACTAAATATTTTTACATTAACACCAATTAAGGGCTATCACTCCCATCGTTTTAGTCATGTGAATCTTGCTTGGTTGAAGTAACTTCCTGTCCTCCTCTCAATTTCTCTTTCCCTTTTTGCTAATAACTATTCACTGTAAAAACTTGGCTCGTTCTGACACATCTGGTAGAAGAGATGTCCAGTTTATACCTAAGAACACGCTAAGCAGCATTCTTCTTCAGAACACTATAAATAAAGAATAGCTGATTATTTTCTTAGCTCTGAGGGGTTGTTCTAAGAATGTGCAAAGTATCTGTCTTAAGACCATTAAATTTCTCATTTTATCCTGCTTATTTCATAACTGAATTACTGAATTCTGCAACTAACATAGTTCAGCTCTTTCCTCAGCATTCCCTATTTATAGTATGGTTTAAGTCTGCCAGAACTAACTTACTGAAATATTTGGCTTCTTTCCAAAGGTATCAAGTTTCATTAGAGAACAGGCACATGAGCAAGTTCAAATGATAGTTATTTCTCTAAAGGAAGAGTTTTATTCCAAAGCAGACGCGTTGATTGGAGTATGTCCAGAGGTAACAATTAATTATTACCAAGTTCTGTTAAATAATACATGCTGGTTTTTGTTGAAGTACTGACACCTTAAGGGTTACTATAGTGAATCATGTACATAATTGTGCTGCTGGATTTGAACTACTTGGTGTTCAGAGATAAGCGCAGGTACTGGCTAGATGAAAAGATGGTTTCGGTAACTCAAGCTCATAATTGTATCTCATAGTCATTTATGAAATGCTTATTTCAAGTAACAGAAATGTTTTAAATTGTATGATCCTTCCTCTTCTCAGCATGATGACATTATGTTCAGTCGAGTACTGACTTTGGATCTTACCGAGTATCCAGACGTTGATGACCAGGAGAGAACAGAGGACAAACCCAGTTCTGTTTCAGCATAAAGCATGCTTTCAGCATAAAGATGATTTCAGGGCCAGGTGACAACAGCAAGAACTGGGTTTACGGCCAACTTACAAATCTGAGTTTGGATGTGGCTGTTAGAGGTTGATAGAGAAATGTTTACCTTTCAAAAGAAGCAGTTTTCTAAAATATTGAAGGAAGTAACTGTTATTCATTGATACGGTTTTGTTAACAAGTAAGAGATAGCCAGAGGTTGTCACTTAAGTGTGTACATTCTGGTATGCAGTGCTTTATCTTCCAATGTTTTGGGGGGTTTTGCCTTAAGATGAAGGATTACAGGTTCACATAAGCACACTATTACAAAGATAAGCCTCTTGCTTTTCTTATGAGAAGCAATGTGTTTAGCCGCATCTTCAGCGTGCTGTTGAGATGCATGCTACCACTGGTCAAGACCTTCACAATTTCTCTCTTGTGTTCCAGCTGCATCTATTTGCCTTTAGATAGGATTATTTCCTGTTTTTTTTAAACAAGATACTGAAATCTGCCCATTATCTTATGTGGCTTTTGTGACACGCAGTAAGGCTTCAGTCTTCCACTGCAACCTTATGAAAACGTTAACTTTACAAAAGCTCATTATATGTCTCTATAGGTGTGTTGTAACATGGAAAAATTTCACCTTTGAGGTATTCTACCTCACACAAAAGTGGAAAGAATAAACCAGGTGTGAGTCAGATGCCATACACGTAGCAGCCTTAGAAAAACATAAATTGGTTTGCAGTTGAGATTTATTACGTAACTGTCCCAGTAGTGTCAAGTTTATTTTGATGGCCACGCTTCATCTAAGAAGCAAAGTTAATTGAGTTGGTTACAGAACACCGAGAGAGCTTGAATCACTTCATCTGGCTTAAGTTTCACCTCAGTGTATGCTGAAGAGCTTTATTTGGTTTATTGTTGCTCATAATAATTATATCTTATGTTCATATACTAGTTTCCTTTTGTCCACCATGCTGCTTATACACATCTACCTTGTAATGTGTTGCTAATACTGTACTTGTTGCACACAACTGATGATGTCTGGACATGTGGGGTTACTGCACGAGGAAGGAATGACGTGAGCAGTAGGTAACATGTTCCTATGGGAATATAACAATGTAAGTAAGTCTGTCCAGTTACACTGTAGACCAATGTTTATCAAATACTTACGTTGCTGCCACACTTTATTAATAAAAATTTACTCCGAGTGTAAGTCATGAGTTAGCATCAGTCCCTTAATTCAGAATCCATTGACAGATGTGGAAACACTTACAGTAGTGTGAAGGATGAATGGAAGAGCAGCCTCTAGTGATTTTCAAAGACCTTTGACCCACATCAGTCTGGGTATTGCAAACACAGAAGTTTTGTTTTGGTTTGTGATTTTTTTTTTTTTAACCATTTGCTAGGAACAGTTCATTGAAATAGAAAAATACAGTAAAGAATTAAACTGTCTGAAGAACAATGAAAGCTACACATTTTAGTTACTATGTAAGAATGGTCTATTTGGCTTTTAATAAAATATTTAAAGAGCATATGCCATCATCAGAGATGTCCTATCAACATCATTACACAGCTTGAGCAAGACAGGATAATAAATGGTCAACAAGTTTGTTTTCAGTAAATATCTTACTGCCATTTTTTAAAAAAAATACGAATTAAGTAGAAAAAGAGCAATCTACATTAGAATCAGCAAACATCATTTAGTATGCCAGTTTATATGGTTAGTTCTTTTACGGCACTCCACTACTAATTTGAACAGGGCCTTAAACAACCTTACTCTTTCACTTACTTAACAGATAAATGGAACAGATGAGTTTCAGGTTCTGTCCCTTTTGACTGTATTTTAAACCCTGAGGTACCTGCAAGGCAATCCCATCCCCAAGATGACTTAAAATATACAGGGGAGGGGGGTTGTGTAACAAAACCCAAACTAGGCATTTCTACCTTCTTATTGTGTATGTTAGGAATTAAAATAACTCCTTACTCATCTGCTTTTCAGGATATGAATAAATGGCACTTAAATGGGGGGAGGCTGTTGCATAACTTGCAGTTCAGCAGTGTCTACAACATGGAAGAATTGCCAATGCTAGGTGTAAGCTGATCCTTACTAAAGGGAGGGGATGTTATTTCCTAATGTGGATCTGACTTCAGGCACAAGATAAGGAGTTACATGACTTTAGGGTTGGGCTTAAATAATTAATCATGGTTATAAATAGCTCGGCTCATCTGATTAATTTTGCTGCAGCTGAAGCAACCATTTAAGTGTTCTAAGCTGAAAATCAGCATCCAAAATAGCATGACAGATCACTTTTCAAAACAGCCAATTCATGCTGACGAGAGAAGCCAATTTTGGAAGTTAAGAGTCTTACAGATAATGCTATATGCAATGCTGAAAGACTTAATTTTCAAAAGTGATGTATGCATAAATACAGTCTCTCAAAGGGAGAAGATGAGTATGGTCTATATTCAGGCTAGTTTTGCTTTTGATTTTTACCTTTTAAAAAACACAGCTGAAACCTTGAGAACTGATACTTAAGGTGCTTAGCAATGATATTGCATACTAAAACCCAAGTATAGTTTCCAGACTGTCAATCATGAAAGATGACTGGGTGTTTTCTCCTGGGGTAGAAAGACTTCTACACCACAAAAACTCTACCCATCCCAGTAGTTACTAGTCTAGAAAGAAGCACGCACCTCACTTTTAAGCTTTTCATTTTGCACACATAGATACTAGAGAACAAGGAGAAATTGGTTTTGTGACATAGGAGTAAAGAGTTGACATACCACAATTCAGCCAGAAAGGTCATCTGACAGACCCATCACTTCCATTCCCTGTAAAACCTCATTATGGCATAGCGTGATCTCAGAAGGCGTAACAGATCAAATCCACAGGGAACGTAAGCAGAGAAACGTGAACTGAAGCAACCCTCCAGGACTGCCAGATAAAAATGTGCGGGTAGCAGAACAAAGAATGGTCCTGAACGTGCTCTCCTGCAGGCATTGAGGTGAGGCAGCTGACTAGAAAATTTCAGGTTAGCGGTGTTAGCAACTGAACTACTAATTATGTCAGTTCACTGCTGAGATGAGTGCTAGGTGAAGTAACAGCACCTCAGAAAAAAACAGTTAATGCAGTGCCTGACCTTATCAGTGCCTACTAATCATCTGAGTAATTCAAATGAAGTCAAACTTCTGTGTTAGAAATGGTCTACAGATACATAATTAGATACTAACTGGTTTTAATTCTGCCACATTAAGACTATTCATTATCTGCTTTCTGAGATAACTGGCTGCATACTCTGTGATTTAAACAACACTATTTTAACTATTTCCATAGAAATACACTGCAATATGTCAGTAAGCCCCCATACACATATGGTATGTCCTTGCCAATACATTACTTTTGCATCCTTTTTTTTCCCCGTGTGATCTCATGCTTGACAGACTGACAAATGAAAACAAATACGCTAAAAGTGTAAAACTTTTAGCAGGTTATCATGATGCAGGTTCTATAAACATGAAACAACACTTCCTGTTCCTAACAGCTTAGGGATCTGAATCTGAAGCCTGCAAGCAGCCTTGTGCTAACTGACCCTTGAAGAGTTCAACCTCCAGCAGCCTAACTGCAGTTCAGCTGATGAGAAAAAAAATAGAAAACCCTTCATTTTGAAGGCACCTAAGAGATAGTCACAGGTATGCTAAAAGTAATTTTTGACAGATTCAAACATTACCTCTGTTGTGGCTTCACCTTGGTGAGAGTTTGGTCCAACTGACTTGAAGGACAGGCAGAGAAAACCTGCACCTGCTTCTAAATGACCCTGCAGATACAGTTTTAGTAGTACAGAAGTGCCTGGAGAGTGACTAGTATGACTCAAGCTTTTACATACATTACACGTTTACAGCTTTAGAAAATAAAAGGCTAAGATGCACAATTTTTATTCCACTTAAAACCATGGAAATACTCAGCTCAAAACTTTCCATGCAGCAGATATAAAACACCTACTGTTAAAAAGCTTCTGGGTTGGGCTTTGGGGTTTTTCTCGTTAAATAGTGAGTATACCATTATCTGACTGCTTGATTCTCTTAGAAGAGTCTGTGCCATTTTCTCCTAACTTCCTTTTAGCACAGTCCACACATGAAGTTCCTGTGGAGGGAGAAAAAAAGTAAATTTAACGTTGCTACATACGTGTGCTTTATATACTTTTTATTAAAAGTACCAAATATTAAGATAAACACAACAGTGGTCCACTGAGGTTCTTGTATTTGGATTCTGAAGTATAACCCTAAACCTACTGAAAGTCTGCACCAGTTCAGTGATCTCCAGCCCTTCCCCAACCCTGAGCTCTGGTACTAACATATAAATCAGGAAGTAGCTAATTATACAGCTGCCTTTTGAAGAAAATAATTCTTGATTTTGTGTGATAATGCCTGTGGAGTTCAGAGGTGAGAAGCTTCTTTAAAAAGTTTGGATCCCTTATTCAGAGCAAGAAAATTCTTGGTGTGAGCTACTGTTGACAGTATGAACAGCATAGCCGGACAGTAAAAATGAATGAAGGGAAATTCCTTCAAATCAGGACATCCATCACTTAAAACTCTAGATATATTTTTTTGCAGGGTATTATACAAATCTGTGTTAAGGAATAATTCTCCTTTATTTTTTTACTTGCTATGTATTCCAAAATACAAGTAAATGGGTGCTAAAATTACTTGTAAGGAGGGTGCTAACAAGTTAGTGAAGGAGCTTTATGTTAACTGGAACTGGAATAAATTGCACTCAAGTTTTTTGTTTATTTTCCACTGATGCCTAATTGTACTTTACTGAAAAAGAGATTTATGAACTCATCAGAAAGACAGATAAGTTTAAAATCTATTTGGAGTTACAGAAGTAATCTCTGACTTTACATCTGCTCCCAAGTATCTTGGACGTTGTGTACTTTTTGACGGTGAAGAAGTGGGGGGGTTTAATATACTGCAATGCCAAAGACCCTTATGTCCAATAATGAAATGATACTTCCATACAATTTTGATAATTATTTGCAGCAGCAGCACAAGTATCTTAGAAATGTAATCTTTTTAAGTTGAAGTGGTGTTTCAAAGGGAAGTTTTGCTATTTTATACCATAAATTGGGATGTATTACTGCTCTGCTTATTCACAGAAGTATCACAAAGATGCCTGAACAACGCTTAGCCAAAAATTCACCTTCAGTACTACACACTTAAGCTTGAGATTCACTCTTCTATACCTTCTTAAGGAGGGCACTCAAAATAGCCAAACATACGTTTGGAAGTTTAAGCCAAAACCACATGGATGTTAATATCATCTGGGAATATCATCATTAGTAATTTTTTATATACATTTTCTGGAGCTTTTCCATTCTATCATTTCTCATTTTATTGACAGCTGAAAGCCAGCAGTTATCTGCTAATAGGTAGAAAGAGAGTAAAAAGAGCATCTGTTAAGCAGACTTTCAGAGCTAAATGAGAGCACTGCACAATAATAATTTAATTACTTTGTAATCAGAGACTTATTTTTATCTCTCCGATAGATTATGGAACTTTCTGTAAAAATAAGAACGTTACTTACCCAACAGTGTTGTGCTGTCCACTCGATCAGCATCTAGAGAGGTGTCAGAGACAGCAACAGCACAAGTTAGCGTCAGAAAAGCTTTTACACTTTTATGCAACATCCCAAAATGGCAAGGTTGTATTTAGAATCATATGTCCCATGGCAGGGACACCTTCCACCAGACCAGGTTGCTCAAAGCCCCATCCAGCCTGGCCTTGAACACTGCCAGGGATGGGACATCCACAACCTCTCTGGGCAACCTGTGCCAGTGCCTCACCACCCAAACAGTGAAGAACTTCTTTCTTGCATCTAATCTAAATCTACCCTCTTTCAGTTTGAAGTCATTACCACATGTCCTGTCACTACACACCCTTGTAAAAAGTCCTTCTCCAGCTTTCTTGCAGGCCCCCTTTGGGTACTGGAAGGCCGCTATAAGGTCTCCCCAGACCCTTCTCTTCTCCAGGCTGAACAACCCCAACTCTCTCAGCCTGTCTTCACAGGAGAGGTGCTCCAGTCCTCATCATCTTCGTGGCCCTCCTCTGGACTCACTCCAACAGGTCCATGTCCTTCTTATGTTGGAGGCCCCAGAGCTGGATGCAGTACTGCAGGTGGGGTCTCATGAGAGCAGAGTAGAGGGGGAGAATCACCTCCCTCGACCTGCTGGTCACGCTTCTTCGATGCAGCCCACTGTACGGTTGGCTTTCTGGGCTGGAAGCGCACATTGCCGGGTCATTTTGAGCTTCTCATCAACCAACACCCCCAAGTCCTCCTCTGCAGGGCTGCTCTCAATCCACTCATCACCCAGCCTGTATTTGTGCTTGCGATTGCCCCGACCCATGTGCAGGACCTTGCACTTGGGCTTGTTGAATTTCATGAGGTTTGCACGGGCCCAGCTCTCAATCCTGTCAAGGTCCCTCTGGACGGCATCCCTTCCCTCCAGCGTGTCGACTGCACCACACAGCTTGGTGTCATCGGCAAACTTGCTGGGGGTGCCCTCAATCCCACTGTCCACGTTGCCGACAAACATGTTAAACAGCACTGGTCCCAATACTGACCCCTGAGGAACGCCACTCATCACTGGTCTCCGCTCAGACATCAAGCCATTGACCACAACTCTTTGAGCATGGCCATCCAGCCAATTCCTTATCCACCGAGTGGTCCATCTGTCAAATCCATGTCTCTCCAATTTAGAGACAAGGATGTCATGCGAGACAGTGTCAAATGCTTTGCACAAGTCCAGGTAGTTGATGTCAGTTGCTCTTCACTTATCCACCAATGCTGTAACCCCAAATTTGTCAGGCACGATTTGTCCTTAGTGAAGCCATGCTGGCTGTCACCAATCACCTCCTTATTTTCCATGTGCCTTAGCATAGTTTCCAGGAGGATCCGCTTGATGATCCTGCCAGGCATAGAGGTGAGACTGACTGGCCTGTAGTTCCCTGGGTCTTCCTTTTTTCCCCTTTTTAAGAACAGCAGCTATGTTTCCCCTTTTCCACTCAGTAGGAACTTCCACAGTTTGCCACAACTTTTCAAATACAGATAATGGCTTAGCAACTTCTGCTTCATCAGCAGATTGAGAATTCTACCAGGGCATCATTGCTGCAGCCCAGGCTACCTCCCATCTTGACCTCTCCGATAGTGAGCAACAGGTCCAGCAGTGCCTCTCCTCTGGTTGGGCTCTCCGTCACCTGTACTAGGAAGTTGTCCTCAACACACTCCAGTAGCTTCCTGGGCTGCTTGCAGTTCGCTGTGCTGCTTTTCCAGCAGATGCCTGGGTGGCTGAAGTCCGCTATCAGGATCAGGGCCTGCATTTCTCATTTATTTCATATAAGCCTTTTAACAAACTCCTTCTGCTATTTTTTTAAAAGAGAGTTTGTAAATAAGTATGAAAAAAATGAAACCTGACAGCTTGGTAACGTGAAGAGCAGTTAATGCACACTTGAAAACAGTTTTGTTTGGGATCTTGACTTGCAAATGAGATCAGCAAGATTCTGCAGTCAGAGTAAGGTCCCTCTTCTTGCAAGTATTAATGCCAATCAGTAATTCCACTGAACAAAAAAGGGAGGATTATAGTCTGATTTTGCAATCATTTCCATTTAGAGCTTATGTAAATATATCTCCCACCCTGTTTTGATATCAATGGCTGCTTTGCAATAAACTGGATACTCCAGACTCCACAGGCTCTAGACACTGCCCAAACTGTGAGAAGTGTGTCCATCACATCCATCAACAGCAGCATGTCAAAGAAGAAACTAGCAGGCTGAGGCTACTTCAGTGTCTGAAATTGCACCCCAACTTACTTCTGGGTGTCTACACTGCAGACAAACTTCCTGAAACCTAGATGCTGTGCTAAGTATTTTTTCTAGCCTTCATGGAAAGAAAAATCTAATCCAGTGTAAATGTAATGTTCATCCAGTTACAAAAACCATTACATAATTTGGGCATACACCTGCAGTTTTCTTTTAGGGAGGGCAAGGGGAAGGTTCCTGCTATCCACCACTTGGGAATAATTTTAGACAAAACAGTTTCCCTGACATGATAAATAAAAGAGCTGTGAAACAGTATTCTTCCCAAGGTCATTTACTCTAGTTATTCTCCTCAATTCTCTGGCTAAGCCAGAGTAGAACTGTCCTTGTTTGGAAAACACTGAAGAAATCTCCTTCCTTCAACATACAGTTGTTTTTCCCTGGTTTTGTATTAAAGGCTCTTCATTGCTACAGCTAAGGAATTTTATGAGTTGAGAGACAACAGGATGGAAGGGAGCAGGGGGGGAAGTAAGTGAATGGACCTAGTTAGTAAAATTTAGTTCCCTGTTGATGCAGGACTAGTTGTTACCTTCAGCAAAGGTATCAAGGTATTTCCCGTTTTAGCATTAAATGCCCTCTACAGAACGCCATTCGCTGTCGCAAATGGAGTATTACTCCACAGCCTCTTCTATTTTATTGTCATAAAACGTTACCCTCACACTCAGGTTTTCTCCCCATTTGTCCTAACTGCGTTAAACCAAACACTATTGGGTGTACTGATTTAATTTCCCATTCTATGCTTAATCAGATATTGTGGCTCAACCAGCTTATCCCACCAGTTAATTCCTTCAATTCTTCTAGTCTTTTTTACTGACATGTCATATTTCATATAATTTAATACTCAATATACTGGAGTAGTTCACACCAAAAAAATACACAAAGTAAACATCTTAACTAAATGCTAACAAAAAGACAAATTCAGAATTAAAGATTAAATTTGCAAGAATCCACAGACCTTACAGAAGGAAATTTGGTTGGAATTTTGTCACGTGGTCCAACTCTGCATGCCATTCATAAGCAAAGATGCTACACAAGCCAGCTACACGAGGTCAGCACCTCAGACCAACTGCTGATTGTTTGGACATGGCATCCTGCTACGTAGCTGCTCAAAATTTTCTTATTAAAGAAAGAGGAGACATTACCTGGACTTCTCTGCTTGCAGATTTGAGCAGTCAGATCTTGTACGTACTCTGGGAATTGTTTAAAACAGTCCCCGTAGGACACTACTTTTATTCCGTGCAGCAGCATATCTGCCTGGAGCTTAAAAAAGTGGTCTTCGTTTTCTTTAAGCACCAACATATAATGTTCTAAATCCACTTTATTCTTTACAGTATAAAGAAAAAGAGCTTGGAATATCTGATCGCGCAGAGTCTCTCCACAGCCCAAAAACAAAAAAGACTTGGTTCGATACAAATTTTGAAGAACTTCCTGTTAAGAAATAGAAACATACAAGAGCTACATTTACTTCAGTAGTCAAAAGGCCAAGGTAAGAACTTTTAGAACATCAGACTTAAAAGGAGAAGCAGAGCAGACATCGCTATTGAACTGAATTAAGCATATGTTTTAGGATCAGGGCAAACTGACATTTCGTAAGTACTGTTTCTACAAAAAATTTTATGTTCAAAATCAAAGTTACTGTACAAAAATAAGTACACACGTAAATATATCCAGTAAGGGAATTTTAAACTGAAAGAATTATGGTGACAGAATATCAGGCTCCCGTTAGGTCAATCTGTAAATAAGGAAAATTAATATTCTTGACCAAATGTTTGACTTCTTAAAATACCTAAGATATGACATTAAGTCCAGAATCCAGAGCTGGTAACAGCTTAAGCCCCTAAAAAATGAATCCAAGCAATCAGATGGTGATGAATCCTTGTTCTGGTGTCTAGTATTTTACGGCTAATGTTCTTTCACGAGATAAATACAAAGAACTCTAAAACTATGACATACAGCTGAGGGTTTTGATTGCGATTTACAAAGCAGCAGTATACAAGAGCACACATTGCCCTACCAACATAGCTGGCTTTCTGAATACTGCCATTTTTCTGGGCCCCAATTATTTAATCTATATGATAGGTAGTGCGTATGCAGTGATTACAATAAAATAGTTTGGCAAAACATAGTAAAAACTTTAAAGATCACACGAACCATGACTTCAGGATCTTGAGTAACATCTTTATATCCTGAGGGATCTAGCACCATTCCACAGGGATCAGTATATAAGCCATGAATATGAAGAACTCCGTATTTTATATGACCTCTTGCCCACTGAAGAACCTAAAGCATATCATGCAAGTTACATTCTTTTGTTATAATATACTACAATAACTGAGATTCTGAAAAAATATACAGCTGTCCTAACTTACAAAGCCACCTAAAGCAGAAGTAACTTTTGCACTTTTCTGCAGCAAGAGGTAATTTTAATTACTAATTACACAGCTTACTTTAAATTATAATAAAGAGGTGATTGCCGATACTGAAGATACCTCTGGCTTTTTGGTCTAAACAAGCATTCAACCAAGCAGCGAGTACCAGCAACGCTGGCACAAAAGATACGAACAGCAAATTAACTACCAGCTAGGTGAAATCGCATTTGTGATTGTAACAATTACTTCATGTAAGTTAAGTAATTTTGTGGGTTTTTTCCAAGGAGTGGGAGGGAATTGGTTAATAAATGTGTCACTGAAATTCCCTTTGATAACTGTTACCAGATTATTCAGAATAAAAAAGACAGGTAAAATATATGTCTGTGCGTCTGCTGTTAGCTTATAGACATGCTTGACCAATTAAGAAGTTTTAGCCTTGACACTCTTTAAACAGGAAAACATCTTTCAATGAAGCTTACAAGCTGCCTTCTCTTATTAGAAGTCTAAAAATTTTACTGCTCTCATCATACCTTATCCTTATCTTTCAAGTCTAAAGATTCCATAGGTTTACCCTGTTGCTGACCAAATATTTCAAGTAAATTATCATAGTTTGTAGTCAGAACCATTGTGCCTCTCTCCATGAGTCTCAGGATTGACTGCAGAACAACAGGATTCTGAATGTGTTGTTCTAAATTATCAAACACCTCCATTAAGCAATCCTGGAAGAAGTTGGGCTTCGTATCCCCAGTACGCTGAAGAAAGAAAAAGAGGAACACTTCATAAGGACCACATACACCATTAGAATTGCCTCCAACAGAAAATCCACCTCATTTGTCTACTTAATGCCAAAGCGTTTCTTTAAAAGAGGGCTTACGTGGTATACAAAGCATAAAGGTCTGAATGTACAAAACCATCAAAAACAACAATCTCAAATTATTCAGGTGCTCTTGCCTCTACTTAATGTAGCTCAAAATAGTAGTCTGGTTTTCGCAAGGAAGCTTGTAATACAGGTACAATAAACAAAATTATTTTGCTACAGTTAAATCCTCACTCCTCACTTCTAAACAAACACGAAGGTACGCTTTCCTAAAAGCGCAGGCTGCATTTGCCCAGAGTATCTGCTGAGACTGACAGGAACTTGTAATAATTCTGTAAAATATACAGGCTTCCTATTCAATAAATTCTATTAGATGCAGAAACAACTGTCTGTTTATAAGCCCAATAGAGTTACTGGCCTAACTACATGGAAACCTCACCTTTCTCAGTATGCTTTTACTGCTGCGAAAATGAGTTAGTGTACTAAAATTATCATTCCCTGGATTCAGAGTCTGGGATATACCATTAAAGGGGTTTGGGTTGGGGTTTTTTTTGCTTCCTGGTTGAGAAAAATGTATTAATCATTAAATCTGCTACAAAGCCAAACCATACATGCAGACTCCTCCCAAAAGAGAGAGGTGGTTATTACACTTTGCCTGTAGAGAAGCTCACCACGTGTTGCAAAATGCTCAACACATCCTGCAAGTTAGCAGTATGTATGTCACCCTAATTATTTCAACCAGAAGACTTGGCAAACCTATTAACACGATCTGAAAATCTCTGGAACCTAAGATGAACAGCTGAGAACCTGGGCATGTATGGACTGTCTTCAGCGAAGTGTGAGCTGCAGCGGTGATTAAGTCTGTGTGATGTAAGGCTATCGACAGGGTCAAGGTCTACCTGTACTTTCAGGGTATCTCTAGTTTTAGCCGGCAGAGCTATAAATTCCTCTTTCAGTTCCAAGAAACATTATTGCGAATATTTAAGAGTTCGGACTCTTGCTTGCATTAATTAAGACAAAAGCTTACTTACACTAAAAACAAGGATTTTTTAGCCTCTCAAAAATGTACAGTGTACTATATGATTACCATCAAAATTTCAATTTTTACCAGAAAAATTTCCAGTTTTAGAAAGCTGAAAATAATTTTTGTTGATAACAAAATAAAAGTATAATAATTTTAGAAATCAATGTAAGTTATAAACAGACTCACTGGTGACATTTTCCTGATGAGATCATGTGCAACCACAAGCAGGTCTCTATCTTTGATTACTTTTTTACGAAATTCAGCAACATCTCCCGGATGAAGCACCTCCAGCTGCTCAGCTGCTTCAATTACAGCCTCAATGCAACTTCTCCAGGAGCACAGCGCTGGGATTCCTGGTGCTACTGCAGCACTTACCCCGGTTCCAATTACAAGAAGAAGGTCCCGAGGCTGCTTTCTTATTAGACTTTTTAAGAACTTCCTTTAAAACAGAAAACAAAAATCTTCATTTTTTACAGTGCATTTTCTAACTTGTCTGAAGATCTCGTGACTGACTCAAGAAGTCCGTATGAACTATTAACACCTGTGCAAAATACTAACCAGCCAAAAGGAACCAAGTTCTCCATTGCTACACAGAAGAATAGTATTGGCAGCAGTTCACAGCCTTCCCCAAACCGACAATGTACTTTAAGTCTTTTTGTCATTTTAGACAAGTAAGTGTGCATAATTAATTTAAGCCAAAAAATGTCAACTTCAAATCACTAATGTCTTTGAGATCCAAATTGACAATTACCAATTTTCAGTCCACTGGGCTAGCCAAACACCATTTCAAATGGAATTTTGAAAAAAAGCAGTCAAAGGACTGTCCAATGACTTACTCGAAACATGCCTGATAGAAAGTAAGTAGAACTATTTCAAAGGGACAAGTCACAGTATTTCAAAGAAACAAATTTTGGGTTTTTTTCTGGGAAAAAGCAGTATCTTTTATTCTCATTTATTCTCACTTTAGGGTACATGAACATAAGAAGAGTCATGCTTGTTCCAATCAAGGGTTCATCTAGCCCACTATTCAGATGTTACTAACCACAGATTACTCTCAAAGGCGTAGTTGGTTCCACGTCAGTATTCACTGCGCAAACCAGCACAAGAAACTGTCGAGAAAGTCTGGCTTTCATGACTACTTTGCGAAGAAGTGAAAATGCATTTAAACCATACAGTGAAATGACTGTATACAAGCAAGGATTTCAGTAATACAGAATCTTAGCATTCCCTTGACTTTGAAAACTACCTTTACCGATTTTTAATTCCTGTTAATCTGATAATCTGGGTGTTTAACACCTCTTATTTCATGATCATCTGAAACGATCTAGCTAAAACATTGTTTAACTTGAAATGGCCCTAGGCAAAGCAATTAATAAACAGGCAGATAAGGTTGCTAGCTAATGCCTACAAAGAATATGTTGCTGATAATCCCCATGCCTGCCTGCTACATTCAGCACGAATTGTTTCCTCTCAGCAAGTGTATTATTTATTCCTCACGAACAGCTTAACTCTGAGTATGAAGCACTTGGTCAGTGGAGAAACTAGTTGCTGGGATCATTTCAAGTTTCCAAGCATGATGTATCCAATTTTCAGTAATGTATTTCCATTGTGTTTTCAGATTTTCATTAAGAGACAGTTTTATATAACCATTGCAACACAAGTTACCTGGATTTCTGCTCACTTCTAATTGTTGATCGTTCTGATGAATCCATCTCTGAGCCCTAAGTAAAACAAAAAGTAAAATAATTCTTAATGCTTCTACCTTAAAAAAGGCCAAAATTAAAACCAGAAGTATGACTGTTAGCATTTTCTATTTATTCTTATCAAGTATTTTATAATCAAGACTCTGTATGTCACATCCCAGTTAAGCAACGCACTGATAGAAACAAAGCTGACAAAGTATGAGCTCCATTTAAGCTCAGTTGACTGACATTTTGAAGCTAACGGAGATATGGCTATTCACGCAGCTGAAAAATACTTGTGTCTAAATTCAAGATAAAATTTATCATACCTACTAAAATGTTAATTCTTTTCAAGCAATGAATGCATCTTTTGAATTTATTTTTTTCATAATAATCAGCTGATTCAACCAAGTTTGTGGAAACCGGACTTCTGCAACACGAGAGGCCCTCTGCTAACCACCTGGCTACGCTACCAGACCATATAACATAAAAGATTTTTTTTCTCAGCAAGTACTTTAAATGAAAACTTATTTTTGTATCATCTATATTGTCTTATGTCTGAAGCACGAGGAGGACTGCATCTTGGCAAGACAATTTGGCTACAACATCGTCACTTAGAAATCCCCAAGTTTCATTACATTGATTCTGGGGTATGTTTTTATAAGGATGTATTTTTTGTTTGGCTTTGAAACACATCTTAGTTTGTGCTTGTGGAGATTGCAGACCCTAATCCCTCAAATAAGCATTCTGCCAGACCCTATGACTCATTGGCTACTTGCCAGCTCCCAGGTTCACATGCTGGAAGCTAATTTGGAAGCAGGAGGCCTAAGTTTGGAGATCATTTGACCAAAACCAACCCCCACCAACCCCAAAGAAAAGAACAAACCCCAAAAAATCCCCATCCTGTGACAGAGGGACATGAGCATTTCTGAGGAAAACACAGAGATCTCTTCTGCAAATGCACCTAGAATGTCTTTTCAAGTGGAAAAATCTTTTCTTGTCAAGATACTTATTTTCTCCATGCTTCCTTCCTTGACAGTATCCTACAAAGATGCTACACTATCATCTGAAGAACGCCAGCACATCCAAAATGCAGAACAATAACCTGTCTAGAGCAAAACACTTCAAAATCTAGAGAACAAGATTCCTTTATATATGGAAAAGTTACGAGTTCACAATGCAAAACCAACACGTGAAGGAAGTGCAACTTACTTATTCTGAAAAGGATTGTATTATTTTATTACCCCATCCAGTGAAGTGTTTGGGAAAGAATCCCTAAGAAAGCTTTAATAATTACATTAATAACTTACCAAAATTAATAAAATAAGCATCTCGCCATAGGATGCTGCCAGTACCAACATTTTGGACCTCATTGTTTCCTTTTATCCCTTAAGGTTGCTTCCTGGAAGCAGAAGCTGTGCAAGTAAGTGGCAGCAATTGCCACCAACCCCTAATAGCTAAAAGGCTGCAAACGATAAAGTCTGAATTTCTCCATGCCTTTGAGTAGGGAGTAATTGTGACTAGTCTTGAAAATTCTCTTATTAGATTTAAGAAACACTTCTTCAGTGAGCATACCTAGAAAAACAGAGGACCTGGGCACCAGCATTCAAGACTGGTTTACTTTTTAAAAGAGACACCGGACCAACCAAAGGCACGCACAGTTGCTTTTCAACAACCTTTCCTCATGGCAGCCTGGAAATCGGACCCCTCTATAATCCAAATTCGCCTGAAAGCGCTGAATGGGAGCTGGGTCTTTACTCCACACACAAGGAGGGTTCATCAGAACACATTCTGATTTTGTCTTTTCTTCCTGTTCAAGAAAGCAGGTTTTATTTAAGGCTCTACCCGTGAAATCGGAGCTCTGTTCACTAACTGAAACTCCAAGCCAATGGTCTGGCTGAACCAAACGGTTCTTCCAGGCAGCTTAATATAGGAAAACAGCCTAAAACGTTCAAGGCAAAGGAAGCAGCGGGCGAAGGAAAGCCTCTTTCCCCTGTCCACCCCGCACGCCCGCTGATTCTCTCTGGAAAAAGGCCAAGAGCAGCAGGCAGGGCAAGGCAAGGCAAGGCAGGGCAAGGCAGGGCAAGGCAGGGCAGCAGCCTCTCCCTCCGGTAACGGAGCCGTTACCTCCCTCCTGAGTGAGAGCGAAGAGGAAAGGCAGAAGGGGACTGGCGGGGCCGGGCCCGGCCCTCCCGGCGGCGCGAGCCGGCCGCGGGAACCCCCGCGCCGAACGGCCGCCGGGCCGGGCCGTTCCGTTCCGTTCGGTTCGGCAGCAGGCGGCCCCCCGCCCGCCCCTCGCCGCCGGGCCGGGGGGAGGACGGCGGCCGCGGACCCGAGCGGTGACCCCGGCCCTCACGCCCGCCCTGCCCCGCCGGCACCGGGCCCGGCCCCGGCGCCGTTACCTCACGGGAGCCGCCTCGCTCCGGCGGGGCGGGCTTCTCCCGCGCCACCGGCCGGCGGGACCGTCCCCTCCCCGAAGCCTTTCCCCGCCGGCCGGGAAACAGCCGCCCCGGGAGCAAGATTCCGCCCGAGAGGCGGCTCGGCCCCGCGGGCCAGCACTCGCCTCGTTAGAATCCGCTTGAAAACCGCCAGCCGTTTCAGTCACGGCGGGGCAATGGCGGAGCGGCAGCCGAGGCGACGCCGGGCGAGAGGGAGCGCGCTGCCGCGCCTCGCCCGGCGCCCCGAGGCGGAGATGGGTGACGCTCCCGCACCTCCGAAAAACACCCGAAGCCCTTTTCCAGGCAAAACCAGAAACGAGCAGCCCACGAGTCTGTGTGAAACAGGAGAACCGGCTCTCGGCTACAGGAGAAGGGGAGCTCGAAGGTAAACTCGAAGATGAACGGGGTTAGTGCCGCGAAAACTGACGGACGATGGAAGCACGGAAGATGCGAAGCGTTAGGGCCAGGAGAAAGCAAAACAAAACACGCAAAAAAAAGGAGAAACAAACCGCACAAAGAGAGCGTGCGGTTACCTTCCGTGGCTCCACCGGAGGGTCGGCGTGGCAGCCCGCCGCGGGCAGCTCCCCGCGCACCGGAGAGCCCACGGCCAAAGCTCTCCTCCTCTCCAAAGCGCTCTGCTTTTCTTTTTTAGTCTCCTAAAGCCGAAGCCTAAAAACTCGCAGGTCCTTCGCCGCGGTTTATCAAGGCGTTTGACTAACAGTACGTCGCCCGGCTCCACCATGTTTTCTGACGGCGGTGCCCAGCTGGCGTTGCAGCGCGGTGGCTTTGGGGGGGTGACCCCGCGCGAGGCGGCCGCCACGGCCGCCCGGTGTGTGAAGGCTGCTCGTGGTGCCTAAGGACACTGTGCACAACCGTACCCCCAAATTCCAGTTGCAAAACTGTGTCGAAAACGCGTCCTCCAATTTTGGTTTCTTAGCTGGCGTTCTAAAAACTACTCGTGGTACCATTTTACAGACTTTTGCGGACTTGAAGTACCTACTGGCGTCGGCTTCCCGAACATAGGTCTTAAAAGATTTTCTTTGTTTCTCTAGTCAGTCACTTCTATCGTCTTGGGGTACAATCAGGATTCACAAGCTTTGCATGCCCGTATGATAGATTTGACCACTCTCTTTTGTTCGTTAAACATCAGTGTTGCATTGATATTCTGGTATAGTTTTAGGAAGAATTTTGGTAAGCACGGCCAGTTTTGCAGATGAAACATAAACCCCACTGTTTTTACTCCATAACCAGTGTTACTTTTGGCAAGAGTAGTTGTGTTGACCGCACTGACTTCACTAACTTTCAGTTTGCGTAAGAACATTGTGTCCTTGTGAACTGTCTGTAATATGCCCTAGACACCACTTCTCCCTTTGTCATTTTTTTATATCGCTACCTTGCAGTGTCCCTAGAAAGTCTTAACAAACATTTGGAGCATCATATTCATAGCGATAAGGAAGATGGAGGATAGGATCAGAGAGAACAGAAAGGGAGAAAAAAGAATGTAACAACAGTCTCACCTGAAAATGGAGGTTTGATTGAGTTAGAGAAGCTCTGCAATGCTTCTAGCTCTTCGCCTTCCACCCTTCGCTACTGCCAGTCAGTCAGCAATGTATTTTAACATGCTGATATTTAGGGTTCAGTGACCCTGAAGGTCAAAGACCTTATGTTTTAGAAGAACCAGGTGATACTCTGCTCCCTAAACCCCTGTAACTATGTCTGAAATCCAGCCTGCAATGCCATTTGACACTGCATTGTAATAACGTTGGAATGTATTACTAAATAAGTTGCTGCATATCTTAGAATATTTTGTCAGGTGTAGATAGGAGTCACAAAGACTTGCTAAATATTTTCCAGAGCTTGAGACTCAAGGTCAGACCTATCCTGTAGATTTACAATACCTAATATTCTTCTTTGTTTCGCTTTAATTTAAAAAGTAATGAGAGGAAATATTTGTGAAGAAAGGCCCTTGAAAGCTTTTCCATTTTTCAGTCTGAGTCAATTCATCTGATAAATGTTATTACCTTTTCATGTAAGCCTTGTTCCTTTTATATCCTTAGACTACAATAACTATTATTTAAAAAAACCCAACAGTACTCACAACAATAATAAATTACATAAGCTCTGAATTCCCTTGCAAGGGGTTAGGAAAGTCACTAAGGACAAAGAATATCAATACTTTCCAATCAAATACAGTACAAAAGTAACCATATAAAATACAATCAAAAGGAGGTTTGGTATACTTTTCCAAATGTACAACAAGAGGTAACAATGTATTGTTTTCCATTATATTTCCTTGTTATTGCTGAAAATGTATATGACAGACAAGCAAACGCTTTTACAAGAAAATTGGCATAAAGTTCACTAGCAAAAGTCGCAGTGAGAAGAGGATGCTGAAGTGTGTTGAAACCTGTAAGCTTTGAAATAGGAAGGAGTTTCAAGAAGCAACAAAGAAAGGCAAGTACTGTTCTGCTACAGTCAAGAAACACTGAGAGGTAAAATGCATACTCAAACTAACTACAGAAGCTTCCCACTTGATTCAACCTAAGATTTATCTCTCATATTGTAGTAAATTCATATGTTTATCCAAGTGTACCAAACAATATGTTAATTCAGTTGTTTATTTTGGGCTTTCTTGCAGACTTTGGAAATACTACTCAAAGTGATGTAATCAGGACAAGAAATGCAGCTGGTTGGTTTTGGCTGGAAGAGCCAATGCGTCTGATTATTCAGCTGTGTTTTTATGCACCAAGATGTAATGTTGATTTACTTTTGACATCTTGCTGTTTAATACGTTATGATAAAATAAACCCTAGTTTACATTATGCCAGAAACTGCTGGTTAGAAAGAAAACAAGTAAAACTCCTAATGAAAGTTTATTGAGCTTGCTGAAAAGTGTCCTTAAGACACCAACTAACTCATGTCGTAATTTTTTTCATAGCAGGAAGCCAATTTGCCCCTGTTGATTGAGATAAAATTCCTTCTACATGCACAATGGAACTGCTAGTTACTTCCTGTTAGGCGAGTACTTTTTTCTACCTCGGAGCTGACTGGATCTTACTAGTTTGTCATCTTTGTAAACAGAATAGTTTATAAAATGCTTTGAAGAAGAAAGATGCTATCAGAAATTCAAAGTATGTTTTCAAAAGTCAGTGTCAGTTCACTTAGAGTTTACCTATGATTGAAGATAGAGATTAATTTTCAAAGACAACCTTTTAATTTTTACTTCCAGCATTATGTGTGTCTAAGCCCTGCAGAGTGACATGATGTGTAAAATAATTCTGTATGTAACTGCAGGTGTACGCTAGAGCTTATTTTTAATGCTGCCAAGTGACAAGCACATCTTCAGTGACAGACACCAACAAGGTCTCCCTACAGTCAACTTTTACTTAACAGAGCATAACTACATGCAAGTTCTGCATTACCTCGCACCCACCTCTCTCACACTGTCTGAATCGCAGTCAGTATTCTTCAGTGTGTACAATTTGCTGCTGCTGTCCTATGCTTTCAATGAGACAGGGAAGAGATGGTAAGCTACAGCTTCTTGGGGAATTTTTTGAGGTCTCTTTTGAATAGCAGTGTAAGCTTTAATAGTAAAAGGCTTTAATAACAGATTTGACTCTACACTGAATACAGGACAAAAGGCCAGAATATAATTTTATAGCATGCTCCCTTTTATGATTAAATACAACCTGTTCAGTCCATTTACCATGGCTTTTTTTGTCCCCAATAATAAATTAATCCAATATTTAACAATTATTAAACTAATAATTATTTAATTAATAATTAATAATAAATTAATTCCTATAATTAAAATCCATTGTCTAGAGTCCAGTAACATTAGCATCAGTGAGAGTGTAATCATTTCAGTATAGTCATATGTGGAAAAAATACATATTAAAAAATGATGGGGGAAATTGGGTCTGTTAGGTGCAGTCTTTCTGACCTTGAATTTAGTTTGAACTGTTCATAACGAAGTCTGAATATATGAGTTTGCTTTGAAGAACTAAGGAGTGTAACTGACTGGAATGTCCTTTGATTAAATAGGTTGTCTTTTGCACCTTTCTGACAAAAAAAACCAAAGGAGCTCTGTCACAAGGTCCTTATCTGTTCTGAACAGCAGCAACGGGTGAAGCAGTGTGAAAGGGAGAAAAGCCATTTCAAAGGAGAGGCAGAACTGTAATGGAAAAAAGGAGCAAAAACAAAACCAAAGAGGAGACAGTACAAAAAAAAAGAGAGAGAGAAAAGGTAAAAGGAAATAAAATGTTATAGAGACTGGAAGGAATGGATTTTAATCAAGCATATTACTGTAAAGAATGGGCAGAGACAAAGCCAGACAGGAAGTTGCAAATTCTCAAATTTTGCTTCAATAAGTTGCTGCTGTTAAAAAACATAACTAGATCAGAGAAATGAACCGTGGGAATATTATTTTAAGAACTTGTTGGTGAACTGGCATAAACGTCTGTCTTGGTTGTCAAATATCAGATGTTGAAGATGTTAGCTAAAATATTTGCAGAAATAAAATATATATAAAATAGGGACAAAAGTAGAGGTGTTACTCCGTTAGAACATATCAGGTGCAGTACTAAGTAATAACTTTTGGGTTTGGGGTTTTTTTTTTCTGTTTGTCTGGGCTTTTGTAGTCCAATGGCTACTTCTTCTACCTAGGCATATATTTAACAAGATTAAAACCACAATCAACAGATCAGGAAGCAGAGAGCTATAAGGGCAACCAGCACATGGGTCCAGTATGCAGTGCAGAAGTGCAGTGGAGAAGCATAGGTTAAGATCTTCGACTTTTCTTGAACTGCAGCAAAAAGGAGCCCTGAGGACAGGAACCCCATGACCCTCTGCAGTGGTGGCCAGTCAGACTGGCTGTCTGATCCACTGTACGAAGGATCACTGCAGAATTGTTTGCATAATAATACTATTGACTGCCCAGATCTCATGTATTTTCTAGTAAGCAAACTTTTGGGTTGAGGTGGTTGGTAATATGATCTCTCCTGTAGTTTAAATATTTGTGCCTAACTCCTAATTTGGGGTATAGTTGAGGTTATCTATATTTGTAATTCCTATCAAGTCAGGATCAAGTCTACAAAGGAAGCTGCAAATGTAGCACTTAAGTCCAGGGAGGTAAGCCAAATGAAATCTTACTCAAGAAGCAAAGTTCTTTGTATCCAGCCAGCTGCCATGCCGTATACCCTCTAGTATGCGTAAAGAGAAATGAAGCGTTATACCACATTTACGTTACACTTGCTTGGATTAACATCACCAACAGATGAGAACCGTGTTATGTATCGTATATGATTTTTGGTGTGAGATCTCAGCTACAAATCTCATTTAATGCATGTTGTAACAAAGTGTTTTGCTGTAATGTATGCTATCATTCCAATAAAGATTACAGATCCCAGCCCAGGGATATTTGGACACTTACCTTCTATTTTTTCATTTGAGAATCTGGGCCTTCACGCAGACACTCATAGATACTATATCACAGAAGGAAGACATTCAGGCAGCATTATCCTAGCGATGTCTTCAGGCCTCACCTTTAACTGCTTGAATACTATGTAACCCATAAATGCTTGAAGAGTTATAATATGAAGGTCCTGTATCCTACAGCAGAAAAAAAAAAATTCAAAGGTTACTTTTGAGTTTAAATATTTTACTAGTATACTACAATAAGAAATTTCTGTAAGAAATTTCTTATTGTAGTATACTAGTAAAATACTGTAAGAAATTTCCAGTCTGTTGTTTTGTTAACTGGCTCTGGGTCTTTTTAACTAGATGAGGCATAAAAAGCTCCATATTCTCTGGTTTTACTGGATTTATTGTGGAAGTTATCAACTCCAGTAGAGACTCATATTGTAATATGGCTCTCTCCAGAATTCCTCATTCTTAATAAGAAATAATGAAAGTAGAATTAGGTTTATTCTACTAATGCAATCTTGATTATAGCAAGTGCTAGTTAGTTTGGGGGTAACTTTTTAAAAGTCAGCTTCCTAATAAATGGCTGCCTTCTGCTATGTCCCTTACAGTGACTCTTTGCAGTAGAGATGAAAAAAAATAATTAAAACGTATCAAACCCAATTTACCTGTGCAGTGTGTTCCAGGCTGAAAAATTTCCTTGTGAGAGAATCCAGATACCTCCAGGTAGTTTCACCAAGTTGTTAGTCCTGGTTTTTGTGGAAAGATAAGACAGTTAAAAGGTTTGAGTAACAGGAATTTCCCAAGATTTCAATATCATTTAGGCTCATTGTTCATTTTCACTCGGTATCTCCTCACCTGCTAGCTAGAGCAAATACTTGAACTGCACACCATGAGATGCCAGAGCCAGAAGAAATCCTGTGCAATGGCATTCTATTACTCCTGCTTAAAAGGCTAAGGTTTGATTTGGTGTCTTGAAGTGAACCAGCACTGTGATTAAAGCTTTTCAAGAGTTTTCGTACAAAAAGCCATTGCCTTTTATTTTTCACTCTTCAACTTCTTGGCAAACTAAAAAGCCAGTCTTTTGATTTTTCTGCAACAAAAGATCTGTAGAAATAAAAAAGAAAATCTGTACTATCACTAGACTGGACAGCATAAGGGTATATGCACCACAGATATCTGTCTGGTTAACATTTATAAAGAATATTTGCAAAGACAGGCATCCCAGAAATATTTCCTGGAAAGGCATCAGAGTATGTTGTAGTAATGCAAGGCTGTTAACAATCACAGAAAGGTCAGATTCAGTCTGCAGCCATCCTATTGTGGGCTGTGTTCCTGTTACATAGCACAAGCTACAGAAATTGGTATTTGAGCAAGGGGGTTCACAGCAACAGTTAGTATACATAGAATTTGGTGCCCATAGGTAAGTCAGCAAGATCTTTCTTTTGCCCATACTAACTAAAACAAAATTCAAGGAAGACAACAACAACAAACTGTGCTATTCTTCTGATGACACAGAAACTTAAATGACTTAAGTATTAATACTTGTGACTTAGTCAAATCCCTAGTTGAATAGTTCAGTTCTGTTTAACTTCCTCTAGCAGTTTTAATTGGATGCCTCCTGTCCATGTGCTTAAACCGTTCCATGATTTTATACAGGAACATAGTGAATAGGTTTAGAAAGAATCCCTTGGGTTTACAAGTCCAGTTCTGTTCTTTAGCTGTATTATTAAACAGTAGGAAGCTGAGTTGCACCAGTGGGCACAGCAGTCGCTAGCTGACTTAAACGCTTTGTAATGAAAGCATTATGTAAATGTACTAATGATTAATCTAAAAAGAGTAATTTAAGGGACTGAAAGTGAGCAGAATAAATGATTTAACTGGAGACTGAAGAGAATTGCAGACTAACTTGGAGAAACCCACTGCAAGGTTTGTATGTTAATATAAGCAAATTCAAATAAATCCCTTGCAAAACTGTGTTAAAAGAACATTAAAGTAAGGTTCAAGCTCAAATGCTAAGAAGCCAGGAAATAGAAAAGGAAGCATTGCCTGTGCATCCCTGATTTGCTTCACCATGGATTTGCATTATGATGCTACTTTATAGGAACGCATACTTCTTTCCCCTGTCCTACCTCTCCATCTTTTAGTACATAGGATGGATGGTGTTTGCTTCAAAAATTTTTCTCATTATTGTCAAATGTGCAACCTTTGTGCTTAACATAGTGCACATTCTCTAAACCATCACTGAAGATGAAGCTACTTGCGTATTTGCAATGAAATATTCTCTTTATATAATGTCTTGTAATTTATTTTTTAAATTCCTGTGAGTTGGAGAGGAAAATTATCTCTGACTGATGGGAGAAAAAATGCATGTAGAAATTAAAGTATTATAAATTTATAATTTGGTTGCCTATTTTTAGATTACTAGAATCTATTTTGTTCTACTACTTTGCATTTTATAGTACCTTAAATATTCAAAGCATGGTTTCCACTGACTACAGCAGTAGGTGGGAGTGTTAAGTATTTGCCCAAATCACATATGGATCCTCAAACTTTGTACCCAGATAACAAAGAACAAAGTACTACTGATCAGACTAAAAAATTTTTGTTGAGGTGTTTTGTCCAGATTAGCACAAGAACTCTATGGTAGCTGAAGAGACTGAATCTACGTCCTGAGTAGGGATGGACTGCCTGAACTTTGAGACTGTCATTTTCTTTTCATTCCTTGTTTGATCCAAAGCAGTGGTGTTATCTAGCATACAGACCTGATTCATCTGCAGAGACAGAAGCAGAAGAAATAATCTGTGACTGTGTAATTCAAGTACCATAACACCTATAGGTAAGATGTTAAATTAATAGTGCAGAAATATCCATAATACAGATTTCTACTCTTAACTAACTTGACTTTGCAGCCATAGCGTTCTTTTAACACTGTTATGAGTGTAAGGTTAGTGAAAGACAAACAGATGAAATTGCATTATGTGGTTTTAGGACTGGAGACTTTAGAAGCAATTCAAGGACCTTTGTCACCTAAGTGAAGAAAGGAACTGATAACAGGAGAAGAGTTAGCATGCTCTAAATACACAGATACTTATGATGGCTAGAGCTCTTTCCCTGTAGGTTTCACAGATACCAGGAACAGCAGAGGAATGGTGAGATTCAGGAACCCTGGTCTCCTTTTCAGTTTTGCAGGGAAGCATTTTATTCCCAATTTTATGCACGCAGCAGCACCACCTCCGTTCTGTTCCTGCTGGTCTGTTAGAGGGTCCTGCCTCTATTCCAAGTTGATCCTTTCTCCCTAGCTCCTTCTATGTTTCTCATTCTTCCTATTCCAATCTTGATTTCTTTACCCAGCCAGCAGTACTCTGATTTTGAGAAAGAATGATTGATTCTCAGTACATTCAATGTAGTTTCTTTGCCAGGTCACATTTAGTTTCCTCTTTCCCTATCCCACAGCACTTACCCTGCTCTTGTCCTTTCTTTTGAAGCCTGAGCCTGATGGAAAACTACCAGACAAGACCCTTAACTGGCATCACTTTGCACCATGAGGTGCAGTCCTACTTTGTCCGTTTTCTGGCTCTTTTTGTCAAACAACCCTCTTTTCCTTGAGCATCGTGGCTCCCTGTCAGACTTGTGATTTCTTCCCCAGGCTCACTGCCCATCACAGGCATCTGCTTCCCTCACAGTCACAGAGTCCCTCCTTCTGTTTTACGTGCGGACAACAAGGTCTGGCTATCCCCTCTTCTTCTTTTCCTCTGCCATCGCCCCACTATATGGTTTCTTCCCATCTTAGTTACCCTGCACATCACGTTTCAGCTTCCCTTTCTTCCCGTTGCCTAATTCTGGTCTGTTTGCTCCACAAATCCCATTCACAATCACTCTCTATCCTTCCCTTCAACATAGTTTTACCAATCAATACCAGTTTTACCAGGCGGGATTGCCCTTATCTCTTCCTTCTCCCAATATGCACTTTCTCCCTTGAGACATTTAACCCAAAGGGTTTCCTCCCTCCTCTGCAGTCCTGTAGCTACTGAGACAAGATCACCCCTGGGAAATCTTGTCAAGAGTAACCTAAGCCCTTGAGCAACCATTGCAGGGAAGGGCAGCCTCCCAGCTGTACTCCTGAGGCAAAGCACCCTCACCGGCTCACTCACAGCTCACTCAGGGTGGGGAACAGGGTGAGGCCCACGGATACCTGCTGCCGGCAGGAGCCAGGCTTTCACAGCCGTGCCTCACAGGGCAGCGTGCACCGCACCTGGGCCACCAAGGCCACCGCCGCCACGGCTGCCACCGCCGTGGCCTCAGCCAGGGATTCCGGCAGGCCCTGTGGGAAACATCTCATGACCCATCCAAACCCTCCCGCCACCGCGGACCAGCAAACCCTGGTCCGTAGCGTGGGGAGCAACGGCAAATGAAAGCAGCTACCGCTGCAGTGAAACACCAGGGAGAGCCTTTTTTCGCCAGATGAAAATAAATTGCAGTCAATTACTTCCTAATCAGCAGAACTAACAAACCTGCTCTCCTATACATTAGCGTCTTTCCAATGAGTTAGTTATACCAGTGCAGCCGCTGGTTTAAAGCCAGATCCATGCTGCTTCGGCTGCCAAGGGAGAGGCAACAGTTTCTGCCCGCCTTCCCTGTAGCAGAGCACTTACCTCCTCTGCCCAGCTGCTGCCGTGGCTGCTAATTAAGTGGAATCATAATTATTTTTGAGATCACCACACTTCACTTGGCTGGAGGCGCCCAGTGGGTTCAAGAACTGTTGGAGGACCTGGCGCGATGGTGTGTGCCCTATTTCCACAGGTGATCAAGCTGAAAAATAAAAGGGAGCTTAAGTTCCCGGCCCAGGCGCCAGCAGAGATCATTCACCCCGGTGGGCGTCAGCTGCTCACTGGTGCGTTTTCAGCTATGGCAGCCGCCGGCTCCCAGCTGGAGGCCGTAGGCAGCGGTGGGCACGGCAGCCCCGAGCTGCCCCCCGCGGCAGCCAGCCCCTCGGGAGGGTCACAGAGCTGGGCCCTGCGAGATTCGACTCTCCAGAGGTTGCCTGCCCTGTCTGGTGGCTGCCGGCCGTGGCTGGTAGCTGCCTCTCGGGGCCCGGGTTGGGCTGCTTGGCTCTCCTGCCTGCGCTCAGGAAAACTCAACCCTTCTCCTGTCAGGATGGGTTCAGCCGCCTCAGCAAGCTAGAGCTGTAAGTAGCTGGGACTGGTTTTTTTCTTAATGGAGAAAACAGCCCTTTATGAGATTAGTCCCCTCAGCGTTTCGGTACCGGTCTGCCTGAGAACCAGGACCCGCTCCCCAGCCTGCCGCCAGGGCGGTGGCAGCCCCGAGGCGCCATCTTCCCCCCACACAGCCACAGCAGCACCATCTTGCCTCAGCCGTCCCTTCGTGCCTGGGAACCAGGGTCCCTGCCAGCCTGCCAGCTTCCCTGCGGCCCCCAAGCTCTGCTTCACCCCCAGTTCTCCAAGAGATATCTGTATATTCAGCCCTGTTTTCTCTCAAACACCAGAAAAAGAGCCTCCCCCCCCCCAATACTGTCAAGTAGAAGCTGGTTATGCAGCAGCCAGGCACAGGGCCATGTAACCTTTGGTCCCTGGGCTGCCAGATTTTTTGGGCCCAGAGCTAAAGGTGACAGCCATGCTGCCCTTGCCACGGGCAGCCATTGATGACCCTCTGGTGTCTCCAGCTGGAACTTATTTCCCCATTTTGGAGAGGGGCACTTGAAAGGTGAGAGCAGAGTCTGATGATGAGATTGCTAGGTCTTACCAGGAGCTTGCTTAGCCTTCTCCACATGGAAGCTTATTTAAATATGTTTTAGCTTGTTACAATTTACTTTTATGAGGAGAAGGTGAGGCAATTTCTACTCTGCAGGTATGCTACACCTTTTCCCCTCCTCTTGTCTCTCACGTGAAGTTTCAAGCTCCTGGCAGAAAACACTGCAGTGCTGCAGGCACTCAAGGGAAAAAAAACAGGGACAAACCAAATGATTTTCCTCAGCCTTGCTCTTAGAAAGTGCTGAATTGTTTAAGTCTATTTTCTAGAGTATTTTTTAGCCTATTGCAAAATGTAAGCCAGAATGGTTAGATGTTGGGAAGATCGTAAAGTAGCTAAAGACTGGGTCCTTTAATGGAAAGTGGTGGGAGAACTTACCTGTATATGTTATTATCAGTGCTATTATAAAAAAGATAGCTCACAGAATAGAGACATGGTAGAAATTCCAGATTTACTCAGCTCTGAAGAAACCTTCTAAACTTCTGGCCAGACAGAACAGTGAGCTATTTTACCTGACTCCTATTTTCAGATGATCAGTAATAATGCGTAGTATGTACTGAAAATACATGTGCTTTGCTATACATGAGCAAGCTTGGTATAGGTAATACATGAAGCTGATGCAGGATATAACTTGCCAAATCAAACTAGAACACTACCAGTAAAAAAATTTAAACGTCTCCTGGAGTTTTATCTTGTTAACTAAATGCATTTTAAAATTTTACTGGGTTGTCTGTTTTCCAACAGCTCAAAAGTTGTTTTAAAATTCTCCCAGAACCCACTGCTTCTCTAGGCACAAATCCAGGACTTGCGGGATGAGTGCCCAGGGGGCATTGTAACCGAAACAATATACACTGGTTCAGCTATAGATGATTCAGTGTTGATAAGTCTTTGGAAATAATGATGTTAATATTCCATTTCTAAGAAAATTGTGCGTAACATTGGGAATGTGCCAGGCATATGCAATACCCCAGGTTTCAAACACAGTGGAGGAATAAAAAAAGGAATATATGGGCTTAAAGTAATAAAATGTATGATATAAATGTTTATCTTCAAGCAAATATCTTTTTCATCCTGGGATGAAGTATCTTGAATAATATAAGGGGGATCCTGCATTCCATTTATGTTATTTAACTCCATACTAATAACCTGGTGTATAAGAATACAGCGGTTTGCAAAAATAAGTCTTTTCCAGGTATGGCATCTGGAGCTTTTCTCTGTTGTGTGGAGCAGATTCTGTGGTACCAAACAAAGCAGCACTGTGCCATCCTACAGTCTGAGCCAGGTTTGCTCTCTGCAGAACAGATAGCACAAGGAGCTCTTGTTTTCACAAGAGACCATCTCAGTGCAATAAAGGCAACAGTATATATTACACAAGTAGTTCAACTCTCGATGCCTTGTGTATCTTAATAGTTTCCTAGGAACCATAGCTGTGTACTCAAGCAGAAATAATTCCCGTTATTGATGAACTCTGTGCAAAGTGCTTTATGACTTCTAGGACATTTTAAGCATTGCTTGGGATAATGCCCTGCAGCCGAGGCATCCGTCAGATGGTCTTCAGAGAAAAGTAAGACCTATCATGCATTCTGATAATAATCGTTTGGAGGATGCACTTTGTATTATAGTTTATATGTGTGGCAGCTCTGCTGTATAGCTTATGTACTCTGTTCATACCATATTTATTTTTAACTGTATAATTGTACATTTGTGGGTAGTTTATTTCTGTATTACAAAACCAATACACACTTGGTTCCTGGTGTGTATATGTGAGCATGTAAACAGTATCATATCATAAAATTTATGTTGGAAGGAACCTCTGGAGATCATTTAGGCTGGACTGTTGCATGGGGTTATTCCATCTCAGGCACAAGACCTGGCATTTGCCTCTGCTGAACTTCATAAGGTTCCTGTCAGCCATTTTTTCCAGACTGTCAAAGTCCCTCTGAATAGTAGCCCTGTCCCTCAGTATACTGATTGCTCACTCTAATTTGGGGTTGCTGAAAGCGTACTGCATCCTATCATCCAGGTTATTAATAAATATTTAGAGTCTGATGCCCTCATGTAATTTATTGGCAGCCTAATCTGCTAAAGCTATTGAAATATGCCCCGTATTGACGTTGTCAGTGATAAGAAGGATAGGTGCTCTTCTCTCACCTTGTATAGCACACAAGCCTTCCAATCATCAGCAAAGACAGAATTCACCATGAATTTTCACAAACAGGAAAAAAAATCTGGAGGTAAAAAAAGAGTGAAATCTTAGATTCATGGAAGCTAATGGACATTTTGCCACTAGTTGTAGACATAATATTTTAGACCTTTAAAAATCCCAGCTAGCTCTTATTAAAAACACCTATATGAAATTCAAATAATTTACTGTCTTCTACTGTGGCTTTTTTATGCACTGCACAGATTCTCCTACACAGTTTTTAACCCTGAGTAGATATATATCTGCAGATTTCCCTATTAACTGAGAACCTTTTAGACTTCTCTGGAGAAATTCTTTACTATCCAGGATCAGGTACTAATTAACAGTACACAGGTAGGCTTTGTGTGTCATTTAGTTCAAAATGGTCTAAGTAATTAGCACCTAAAAGCGCTAGAGAAACAAACTAACAAGACTGCAGGTACAAACTTCCAAGGCAATATTTGGAACTATCAGAGTTTCTTGAAGCCTAAGAAATACCACAGTGCCTTCTTTCACTTTTCTCTCCTGGGTCTAAAACCAGTTTCTCTGCTTGAAATAAAACATATTGGCCTCTGTTATTCTGTTGGTGGTATAGAAACTTGTACTAGCATGATGTTAGGGTATATCTACATGAATGAGTGTAGTCAAGATTTTTGCTTGCAAATGTAGTTCTGAGCTGGCCTGCCACCAGCCATATCTGGTTCTGGGGCTGTGAATTAGCTGGGAAATAGGACATACCATCACAGGTTCAGAGCTGTGCTAGCGTGGCTACCTGTCTTCCAAAGGACCAAGTTCCAGTGCAGCACAGGAATGCAGAAGCAAAGGTCTGCACGTGTGCGTGTGGAGGTTATCTTCCACACACCATGGTTCAGTAACAGTTTGTGTTCACTTTGAATACATGTGGACTATTAAATGAGGGGGACGTGATGTAGAATAAAGCCACAACTACAACAGAAAGTTAGATTGCTTTGATCTTCCCATAAAGTCACAGAGTACAACTTAGATTGTTTTAATCTTTCTAGAAAGCTACAGAATACAACTTGCCTCACATTAGGCCTCAAAAAACTTTTAAAGGTGCTTGTAGTTAATTATGTGCAAGGGAAAAGTTAGGCTGCATCAATAACATACACTCTTTCCTTCAGGTGATCAACCTTTTCAGAGTCACACTTTAGGTCTCTACTGTTCAAAAAGTCTCTGTTCTCGGGAACTGCAGTGGCATCTCACTACTGAAAGAAGGGGCTTGAGCACCCCTCGCCTCCTCTCCACATCAAACACACCTTCACCAGCTCAGTCCCTCTTATCCATTGGCTTGATAAGAGCTTACTTCTAGGTCTCAGTAATATTACTGCATATACATTCTTTATCTGTAGTAATCTTGTTGTCTTACCTTACATTATTTTTCTTTTGCTGTGCCCTATTTCTGTTTGCCTTCTGTGGGAGAAAGCCTTCTTTTCATCAGCTTTGCAGTTTTCTCAGCTAAGTCACGTATTCTGCGACAGTTTTTAAGTGACTAAGAGCCAGCTCTGCCTTTGCCATCGGACGGCAGAGCTCAGGCCTAGGTTTTAAGCAGCGTGAGAACCACCGAGATGCTCCTGCCCTGCTACATTCAGCACCAGCATCGCAAAACCTCTGCTGTGTGGCAGCAGTCACACCACCCAGGGCAGCGCCCAGGCTCCCAGCGCACGGAGTGGGGGTCCCGCAGGCAACACGCTGGCTCCATCTGTTGGCACTGACATCACGGTCCTACCTGGGTTTGGCTTGTCCAAATCTCTGTGCTGGCATCTCCCACACCTGAATGTTGGGTGAGTCTCAGAACTAGAGAATGCACCTTCCTTCCTGCAGACTCTAAAATGCATATTTATGAACCTGAGTGGACCGTATTTTTCATGTCACGTGCGAGTAAATCTTTGCCATCCATAGGTTCCACCACTCCTCTGATTCCGGGTCAGTGCTACGAGTGTCAGTTGTACCTTTGGCTTTGGATGAGCCTCCCTGCCCTCACCACCAAGGAAATAATTTATCTGGGTACTCCAGGACTAATCTTCAGGTTTTCTTTAGCAAACAGAAGGCAGTATCAAGACTTGTCATAGATGGCTAAAACTGACCCATCACCTGTGGTTTGACTGCATTATAGGAGAGTTCAGGTGTTCTCTATACTAGGATTTAAAAACGTATCTGTATCTAAAATTTTTAGTAACAGCCAACTTCTGCTTCACCCACGCCTTTGCCAAGCTTTCTGCTATGGCAGATGCTACCAGCTGGGATACAGTGCTTGTCAAAGCTGCTTTTCAATCACTGTTTTCCTAAATACTCTCAGACTCTCTCACACATAACAAGTATGCTTCCTAGAGTACTGACTGGGGACACCCACAGTGTGAATATGCAGTTACATCCACAGAAGAGCTTTTGCTTGTAAATATGGTTTCATAGGATATAAAAAAAAAAAAAAAATTTATAGCCCACTTTAACATAGGTGTAACTCTCAAGTATTGAGCAGGTCTAGTTGAATTTAGAAAGTATATAGAAGGTACTAAAAATTCTTATTAAATGTTTTAAGATGTGATTTTGGCTTCTTTAATAATTCACCTTTACAAGCAAATTATTTTAATCTTTTTTTTTTTATTAAAGAACAGTCTTTCTTTCAAACAAGATTCAGTGTTATTGCAATTTGAATTAGGATGTATTTGTGGTTATCTTCAGCTTATGAACATCACTCATTTTTACTTGACACTCAAAGTAATGGCCAGAGTGTGGGGGGAAGGAAAACTGGAGTGGGAGAAGTAGGAAAAGAATTCACATTTGTTGAAAACCCAAATGTTATAATTTATCAAGACCATAAAATGTAGATAATTGTGCATTTTTCAGCTAAAAATGTGAATGCCTAGTGAGAATCTGAGTAGTGAAATAGTAAATTGTAAATAATGGTATCAGTAGATACAAGACAACTTTGCTAATAGATCACTGTTAATATATTTCAGGTGTATAGCTTGTGGGTTGTTTTGTTTTTTTTATTTCAGCAAAAGTGTAAGCTAAATTAGCATTGTATTTATGGCTTTTAAATCAGTCAGCACATTCCATGGAGTGCTGCAGAGCTCTCTTTCCCCAATATAGGCTAGAAGAGGACTCTTTTCCTCGGTATGGGTTATCTGAGAACTACAGCTACTTTTCTATTAGCATAATTATTTTTTATTTCTTATTGTGGGTTGTTATGCACTTTGATATACCATTGTCATTTTATGAAAGTAATCACCAATTACTGTCTTTAGCTAATTCTTAGGTATTGGAAAAGTTCATTTTCTGAAGGATAAAAACCAGAAAGAGATTAATTTTAAGTCCACTGCATGTGTACAGAATATTTTCTGTAGGAATTCAATAGGCTTTGGATCAACTCCAAAGTAGTAGTCTGTGCTTAAACATGTGAGGTCCCATTGAATTCAATGGGCCTTTCATGGGCTGGACTGAGAATAGAATTCAAGTGAGAATGGTCAATTGAAGTTGAGGGCAATTTCTGTAATTTCTACTTAATTATAGACAATACATTATATGAAAGTTATTACAGAATTTTGCAGAGGCTTGGTATATTGTTATTTTATTCACTCAGGCATCACCATAACAATTTGCAACATTGCTTTCTTTTGCAAAAATTATTTAGCATCTTTCCTCCTTGAGATCACAGCAGAAGCTTTTTAGATGCAACTGCAACTGTTATAAGACCAAAATAAATTCTAATCACTGAGATCAGATCTGCAACCAGCAAAACTATTGCAGGTGAAAACTAATCAGTTATGTGAGCAGTCTAGGTAGCCTCCGCCAAAATCTTTCAAGTGGTAATGGACACAGAAGGTTTAGGAGATTAAATGATACTGTAATTTGGCACAAGAAGCAGGCAACTCCTCAGGTCATCTCCAGCATAGCTATAAGTCTGGATTTGAAGATGGGCTGAGGCCTGCAGCTCTCAAGTATTAGTGAGGAGCCTGCAGAGCCGAGTTAGCAGAATAACTGATGTTCAGGTACTCTGAAGATCAGACACCACTACAGTGTATCATAAATTGTCGTACTGATATGAAATATTAGATTTGAATCTATAAGGCAGATGACCTTTGACTCAAGGCTATAAATAGAATGTCAAAGGATACATACCCAGGACAGTATGCTCATAGTTGGCTATTACACATCATATATGTATATGTTGAGATGCAAAGTCCGGTCTCTCTGTCAGAAGTTCTCAAAAAATTAGAAGTTATGCCTTCTCCTATATTAATATCTCAACTAACAGCAAGTTTTCTATTATGCCCCAGAGGACATTAATTAAAGGTTCAAAGTAATCATCACTGTTCATCTTGGGCTTAGAGATTTGATTTGGCTCATCTCTTCCGTAAGGACTTGAAGTAAAAACTGTCACTGCACACACTTCATAAATTGCACATCTTCACTACCCAGTTTGCATTATTTCTAATTATTTATGCTACCTGCATGATATACTACTCTTTACATCATGTTATTTTCAAAATCAGTTCTGTTATATTTGCAGTTCCTACTATCTGGAAGTAAATCATGATTTGGCTGCTTTATGGTTTGGTTTGGTTTTTTTTACTTTCAAGAGATGTTGCTACAAATAAATCAAACAACAGGAAGCATCTAACAACAAAAAGCAGAATGGCACTCACTGATGTTCTTGCCACTTGACCTTCAAATGACCCATCCTATGTGAAACTTACCACTAAAAAGCAAAAAAAAAACCCCAAACCCTAAAACTACAAGACATTAAAGAAGGTGCAGCAGATTTTCAAAGTTGCCTTTTTTGGTTCTGTATCTGAGAGTAAGAATATAAACAGTATTTAAAAAACTAAATATAAGATTTTATATTGTCCTGGTTTCAGCTGGGATAGAGTTAATTGTCTTCCTAGTAGCTGCTAGGTGCTATGTTCTGAGTTCAGTATGAGAAGAATGTTGATAACACTGATGTTTTCAGTTGTTGCTAAGTAGTGTTTAGACTAATGTCAAGGATTTTTCAGCTTCTCAAGCCCAGCCAGCGAGAAAGCTGGAGGGGCACAACAAGTTGGCATGGGACACAGCCAGGGCAGCTGACCCAAACTGGCCAGCGGGGTATTCCATACCATGGGACGTCATGCCCAGTATATAAACTGGGGGGAGTGGGGGCGGGGAATTGCCGCTCGGGGACTAGCTGGGTGCCGGTCAGCGGGTGGTGAGCAATTGCACTGCGCATCATTTGTACATTCCAATCCTTTCATTATTGCTGTTGTCATTTTATTAGTGTTATCATTATCATTATTAGTTTCTTCTTTTCTGTTCTATTAAACCGTTCTTATCTAAACCCGTGGGTTTTGCTTCTTTTTCCCAATTTTCTCCCCCATCCCACTGGGTGGGGGGGAATGAGTGAGTGGCTGTGTGGTGCTTAGTTGCTGGCTGGGGTTAAACCATGACATATGGATTTAAACACTCATGTATTCCGACTCATTGCAGTTTAGCTGAAGGTATGTCTTTAGATTAACTATGTCAGCTACAGAAATTAAGTTCAGTAAGACTGGACTCAGTCAATGCAGCAATGACTCAGGGTTATTTTAGTAAAATTAGATGTAAATTGATCTAAGACTACTTTCATTAAGATATTGCAATGGATTGACTAAGTTTTATAGTCTGTATAATTAAGCCAAAGTAATATATTGCCTACAGGTAAGCTTTTAGATGTCTTAGGAAAAATGTTAAATCAATAAAGTATTGAACCAAAACAGATTTTTCTTATCTCTAGAACAATTACAGTACAGACTTCTAAGGGAAGTCTACTGTGATAGAAAAATTTGCTACATATATACGTACATATATGTGTGTGTGTTATGCAAGTTCAGTTTCTGTGTATCAACCCTTTGGAGCAATATTGTCCAGATGCAGAAGCCGTTTGGAACTTCTGTATATTTTTGTCAGTGTTCACCCTTCAGTCCTGCCCTTCACTGTCTTGGGTCTGCAGGTTCCCTGGGCACAGGACACCTCTTGAGCCCATGAAGTCCTCCAGCTCTCACCTTCCTTCTACACTGTTCCACAGCTCTTCTCTCTGGCTACATTTACACCATGAGGCACGTGTTTTCTAGGACACACTCATGTTCCCTCATCCCACACACTGGAGAACTGGCAAGGCACAGTGCAGCCCTCTGAGAAGTTTTTTTTCCTGTAGAAATGAAAGATGGGAAGAGTAGATGGGTATTGGTCTCACCTCAACATAGAGCAGGATGTAGCTGGGCCTTACAATTTAGACAGAGGCTATTGCCCATGAACAAGGAAGGCCAGAAAAGAGAAGGCTGACTCCTAAAAGTCCTCTACATTTGATCTAAGCTGCAGTGGGAGCTGTGGTGCAGACTGTAAAATGTTGATTTAGCTCATACTGGCTTGGGTGGGCAGGAATCAATGCCGGCTATCAGTGCAGCTTTAACCACCAGCTACAAACATACTAATAAGCAGGATCAAATTATGAACCTGAGCTCTGCCCCATGGCTGTCCATACTGTTCTACTGCCAGGCTAGTTCCCGGCAGAGTTTTGGTTTATGACAACTAGCATTCTCAAAATCAATGTCCAGACAGAACCTTGGTGACAGGACTGGGTGACACCCAGGTGTCATTCCCCACAACAGTATGGACAATGCCCCTCTGTTTCAAGAGGAAGGTGTTTAGCCAGGTGGAAGTAAGCCATGCTGTGTCACTTGCTGTGAAGGTCAAAGAAAGGGCTGTGATCTGTTTTATTTACCAGTGTGGATGTAGCCAGGGATCTGACTCAGTTTGGAAAATAAATGTTGCCATTTGAATATAGTACATATGTAAACAGTTATACGAAGTGAATTGTAAAAGAGCAGTAGAAATTTTGCCAGGTTATTGTTTAGAGAAAGGTTTCAGTACTGGGTGTGTCTACTGCAAGGTAGTGCAAGGTAAGAGCAAACAAAGAGAATTGATGAGAACAGCTGAACAATTACATTATGATCTTAAAGACTGGGCAATATGTGTGAGTATTGTAGCTCCTTCATCCGAAATAAAGAACTTAACCATGGGAAAGACCAAAAAGAGTACAAAGAGTCACTTTAGTAGAGTCTTATGAAATTAGCATACTGTATTTGTTTTATTCATTATCTCTGCATTATGTTTTTTTCTATATTTTATGTCTATATATTATGTTCTATTTATTATGTCGCTCCAGTCCGAACGCTAATGAATATTGTTTTAAAAGAGGGAGACTGAAAAGGCCAGGAGCATGTGATATCAGTCATTGGAAAAATCTAGATCAAAGCCCTCCACGGGATTCGATTTAACGTTGTTCAGAGGAAGGAGTTTTGGAAACATAATTTGGGTTAGATTTGGCACTATTTCTTATCCTCTTAAGAAATGTTTATTTTTACTTTCAAACTTATCCTAAATCTGTACCTGTGCTTCTGAGTTTAACCTAAATACAGTCACTCAATCCGTTTTTAGGTTATCCATTTAAATACAGCCCTTTCATTACTCTACCAGCAAGACAATTTAAAGAGTCTGGTCTAAAGCCATCCATCATAAGACAGACTCCTATAGACTTTAGTGTGTTTGGAATTAGGCTGTAAATCTCACACTCTTAAAATTGGAAACTGTTATTCATGGTATTTGGCAAAAGGGAGAGGTTTGTGAAGCTAATGCGTTACATTCTGGATAGAATTTAGACATACTTGAAATGGTGCAACATAAAACCCAATTCATATCTTAGTCACATAGTAATACATGAGCATTGAGTGATCAGATATCAATTTGTGACTGTAGACAAGAAAACATCTCTTTGCTTTTAAGAATGAACTGTCTCTCTTACTATCAGTTCTGCTGTACTTTTTTTAAAGTTACTGCCTATGGACTAGTCATTCCTATAATTCTCCAGTACATCTCCTAGTTCTACGTAAGGATAGAATGCAATCAGGAAAAGATGTTTTAGTTTTAGGCAAGTAGGTAACCCCTGTCCACCACAAACCCTTGTACCTTCCTATCATTGGTACTAGCGTAAGAGTTATTTGTTTAAGAGGTAAAAGCTTCTAAACAAGTTAAATGAAACAACAATATTATTATTTCACTTGGCTGATGCAATACGTTTAAAATGATGATGACTTAAGGATGTGATTGTGGAAGAGCCCCACCTAACAGCTTGTAACAGTCATCACACTATAGTTCCCATCAATGTCCATTTAAAAAAAAAGATTCCTAGCTGCTATACTAGAAGACACTGGGATTCTCCCCAGCAGTATATTTGTATCGTAGAGAAATTATGCAGATGTGATCCAATTCATGTCCAGCACAGCTTGCAAAGAATAGCAGGAAATGAAAGTGTTAACTGTGCAATTGAAGGAGCACAACAAAATATTTATACTAGACTATGAAAGTGTTAGCTCAGGATGTAACATAAATTGTAGTAAAGTGTGTCAGGAAAAGGCAGCTGTACAAAGAGATCTTTTGTAAAGAGATTGAGGGTGTTAAAGCAGGAGGGGAAGCAGCGTCCCTGGGGGTATATTTTGTCCTCCAAGACACAAACAATGTCTGGCTGAGCAGTGGCACAAGGAGGGAAGCCAGCTGAAGATAGCTGTCACATGTTGTATCCCTCCCAACACAGGAAAAAGCATAATCTGAACGGTAATTCTGTCAGGATGGTGCTGTCAGGCCTGGAAAGGGCTCCTACACAGCGATCACTAGCATCAGTCTGTCCTGGGTGTTTGCTTGCTAGCAAGGATAGGCACTGCAGCTCTCCTAACTGTGGAAGCAGGCTTGACGTGTGGCAACATCAGAACAGGTTTGGCTTATTGTCCTGTTCCAAGCTGCAATGATCAAACACAGTGCTGCCTGTGACCTATGGACAGTCCCAGTTAAAGTATCTGCATGCCTTATTGACCTTTTTGTGTTTCTTAACCATCCCTTTCTCCAGCTCAGCCCCCTCCTAAACAAATAGTCTCACTTTTCCCTACCAGTCCCAGTTTTGCTACATGCATATGCAAATGTGTAATTTCTGATATGATTTCCTAGGTTGTCTTGGCCTTAAGATATTACTGAGATGGCCTTGCACGGTTCTGCTCCCTTAAAGGTCCCCAGCACTGCTCTCCAATCGCCCACGAAGTTTGTCCATTTCTCATATAACTCCCCCTTTAACCGCATGTGAAGTCCAGCCACTCCTCACAGCACTATCTGTAACTTTTGTCAGCTTCTCACATCGTTAACTGTCACATCCAGCAATTTTTCCCATCATTTTCAGTAGTTTCTCACATCCTGTTGAGTGAGCTTAACCTCAGGCCAGGGCCTAATCAGCAATTTAGTCATCTGCTTGCAGCTCCAACAGGCTAAGACATACAGTCACTGTTCATCTGACACCGTCCATCTGTTCCTTTTTAAATTTTTTTTTTAAATGTTGCAGGGTGTTAACTTAGTTTAACTGTGCATTTTAATGATAAAAATAAAGAACAGACATACATAGACAGACCTATTCTGATCTCAGGATGCAAGGTCAGGTGAGTGGTGACCAATGCATTAAAAAAGACTCGCTTAAACTTGAGGACAACTGGTCTTGCACCAGTAAATGATTAGCATTGCCTTTGGCATGATCCCATGGTCTTCCTACACAGTGATGATTTCAGCAGTAGTACACTGGAGGTGACTGTAGTCTGCTATGGGCATGTTCTCAGTTAAAGCTTGCCTGGGAATACTACTGGGAAACAAGTGGAAGACATTGACATCTGAAATTATCTAAATGGTTTTCATTCAGTTCGTTGTAGACTGCAAGCTGTATGCGAGGAAGCCGTCAAATTATAACTAGCTCTTAAATCCTTTGAAGCACCAAGGCATGATGGACACAGACATTGAACTAACCTTTTCCATATAGAGGCGATGTGCTAGAAAGTCATAGATGAGGAAGACACTTTCATTGCCTTGACTTTCAGTGAAGATCAGAAACATATTTGTGAGGGTGGCAAGACTTTCCCACATTTCTAATTGGTAATGCTCCAATAAGTTCAAAAACTCCTGTGAATCCAAAAATAAACAGGGCAAACATGAAGTACTTGGTGCAGCAATTCAATCTACAAGAATAGCTTCTGCTGCCTTGATGGCTGGGTATAAACTGAAAAGGTGTGGGGGGGATACTTTTGGGAATATGACCAACATAAGAAATAACCATTCTTGTTGCTATAATTTTATTCATTAAGTGGACGGAAAGGCAATGTTAAAATAAGAGACAACATTAGAGTAAATTCTTTCCCACGCAAGTGTGTGATGGACAGAAATCTAGTAAAACATGAGTATAACATCTCTATTTCAGCTGGTTAGGAAATTATTTCTGCCTTCCTCCCCAAAAAACTACCAAAACCAACCAAAAAACCCCCAGATAACCTGGATCAAGTGTTTCGATGTTCACGGACATTTTTCAGGTTCTTTTTTTCCTTTGTGAAAACACATTTCTGATAAAAACAATACCTTTTGCTAGAATTCTGTGTATTGAAAAGTCTTTTTCCAATACTCACATGCTTAAAACTAGATTCAGGCTCAAACTCTTCATTAAACTAGGGTTTAAAAGTGATACAAGAATGTGTAGAATTAGCCTCATCATATTCTCTTGTAACTACCTCGTATGCTATCCGTAATGCATGAATCTTTACTGACATTTCAGCTGAGAATTCCTCTTCCTGAGCCAAATCTGAGAAAACCCTAGGGTTCTCTTGCAGCTGCCAAGAGTAGATCCACCGTTTCAGCGAGACTGCAGAGTGATGTTCTTCTATGGGACTAGTCCTTGCGTGCTCTAGCTGGGCTCTGGCCAGTTGTTCTGATGCCAGGGAGTGGGAGGAAATGTGGGACAAATCATATATTGATAAACTGATTCCAACTGTGCATAATCTTTCAAACTGTAGGCAAATCTCAGTGGGGATGTTTCCTGAGAAAGGGCTGCAGTCCTGAATACATTCAGCTGCTAAGACATGCTTGTGTAAGTGCAGAGAAAATGGGCAGGCTTCAATGGATTTGGCTTGGATTATGCTGGCAAGTGTGGAAGAATATCTATCCCAAAGTTACTCATACCATTAAGGAAATAACAACCCGTTGTATTTAAATAACTCCTTTCATCCAGAAAGAATTTACAATGTTTTGAACAAAATATGTATCATTCTCCAAAGTCATGATACAAGAGCTATTTAAAAAAAAAAAAAAAAAAAAATCAATGGAGAGACTAACTGAATTCAGCTGGTGCTTCGTTTTAGCCATAAGGCACCATATGACTAAGTGCAATAATGAAATGTCACAGATCCTGTTTATGAATACTAGCTTGTGGATAAATGAGGAAACAAAGCATTACCCTCAAAAATATCAGCCTCCTAGAATATAATACCATCTCTGTCTCTCTTGTATTAAAATCATAAATAAAACTATTCAGGTGAATTAATTCAGGTGAATAGGAATAACAAACTTACATGCTGCACCCATATACCTCCATACCCACTTTTAATCTTGAACCTGTTGATACAGAACTAGGGATTATAAACAATTTTCCTTTTTGCCTTCTTTCATCATGAGAAAACTACTCCTAGTGCTTTTAAACCTTCAGATCTCTACTGCTGAATTCTGCTTGGACTGGGGAAAACAGTTATATGGCAGCACATGCTTATCCCAAGCTTACTCTTGCAAGCTACCTCAGAAGAAAGTTGTTCCTGTATTCAGGCCAAATTAACACAGTTATTAGGAAAGTACAAGATTTTTTTATTATTTCTTTTTAGCCACGTATGATGCCATCTCAGTCCTCTTGTGTTCTTCAGTAGGTATGCTATTATTATGTATTTTGAAAGGTCAATATGCCCTATAGCTGCATGTATCCAGAAAATTAGTTGAATATTATTAATATTTTTAATACCATCAGAAGCAACCATGAAAATGATTGTATAAGTTACTTTTAAAATATGCTGTTAATATTTAATTATTAAATAATTTAGCATTAATAATGCTAAATTATAAAAATATTTTTTAAATATATGATTAATTTCTTCAGCTTAGTAGTTAATTTAACATCAGTAGAAATACTTCAGATCTATTTTCATAGAATTTGGTTGTATATAAAGTCTGTAATGCATACAAACATCTCTTACAAATCATTATTTTCAATGGAAAGAAATGATAGTTTCCAACACAGCTGTCTATACAGCTATACACACACACACAGAACTAGGTATGTAAGAATTGCTACAGAATATAAAACTAAGTATTGCCATTTCCTTGTCCTCTAGATTTCAATTACTCAGTTACAACATATTCTTTAACAACCCCCCCGAATAGCAATTTGGTGTATATTACAGTATAAAACCAAAATGTTATTCATTACTGCTGAGATGACAAAAGGGCACCTACAGACATTGTCTAAACTGAACAGCCCTTCCTATTCCAAGTGGAATAGGACACAGTGGGGAAGTAGTCCAGCTTGTCCATCAATTGAGAGGTAGTTCTGGGGCTGTCAAGTTGGTATCACATGAGGGAGGGAGAGATTTGCATTCATTAAATAGAAGCAAAGAAGGAAGATACAAAAAAAAGGGAAAGAGAAAATGCTGATGTATGTACTCTTTAAGACAATACTTTTTATCACATGTAGACTTTTAACAAAAAACTTTTAACAAAAAACTTTTAACAAAAAAATTATATTTGATATTAAATGCTAAAGATGGTTGACTTGCTCAGAAATTAATAAACTTTTGTTCAATAATTCACAGTAAATGATACTTAGATAACAGATCCATGTTGTAGCACAAGCCAGAATCCTATTTCTTTTTAAAATGAAAAAAATTCAGTCCGACAGAAAGCATTTGCTTTTAAGATGCCACAGCCAGTTTCAAGAATAAGACAATCCAACATTAAGTCAAAAATTTCACCAGGAAATGCATTCATTGAAAAAAAAAAAAAAAGACAAGACAAATAGGAGTAAATGATTCTGCAGTTCCCTGGTTACTACTTTTTGACTGGAGGAAACGTCAGCTGAGTTTGTACAGTTTGTAGGGAAGAACTATAATATTCTGCTAGAAGTGTGACATCCGTTTTCTCTTTCCAAATCACTATTTATATAAAGAAGAGATTAGGAATCTTATCCTGGAAAGAACTAGGGTTATTGCAAGAAGACTAATATAATGAGGTCCTTATCAATTATGATAATATGAGAAAACAACACACTACCCTCTTATCAGAGTTGTATTCTTTCAGTTTTCTTTACCGCATGTGGAAGATAGTTATCAATGAGTGGATCAGCCAAAGGTGTGGAAAAGTCCATCTAGTTTTCAGAAAGTTTTTTCTAAATAAGATACATTAAAGTTTCTAGGGACACTTTCTACCTTATTCTTTACATCCAGCTTTGGGTTATAGTAGTAATGCATATAATATAGTCAACTTTGTCAGAGAACATAAGTCATATTTTCTGGCATTTTTGAATGTTGTTGTTTTTTAGAAGGCTTGAGGAAGAAGTGATAGCAAATAACTTCAGCCTTCAAATACTGACTGAGGCATGAGAAGCAATAGTATAGATTTGGATATATATAGATATGGAAGGAAAACAGAAAATAAAAATCAGACACTCCAGACTTATTTATCAACGTTACTAAAACCGGGCTAGGTCTAGAGCTGTGCAGACAATAGCATTAGATGAAAACGTTGGTGCCGGACATTGAGGAAGTGCATGACGATAAATGACATGCTATTGTTTGCAGTCAAATAGAACTTCATGTCACAGGATGGGAGTATAAAAGTAGTGCCCTCACCAAACAAGTCGTAGATACTTACGTTCTGCTAAGGCAAATTCATCTGCGAGCGTTAACACTTGTTGACAGTATTAACAACATTATGCATCACAGTATGCCTAGTTGGGAAACGGCAGTGTATTATGCTAATATGTTACCAAAAGACAGTCTTTATCTTGAGGAATTTACAACCCGATACAAGATGAGACAACAAACCCACAGAGGAAGGTAATGCTTGGATAATTTTGATAATTGATAAACATCACACCAGCAAATTTAAGCTTGATGATCTTCTGTTGCAAAGTGTTTTGTAGTTTCACTCTATAGGTATTTCATGCCTGGGAAGCTGCTGTCCAATGCATTATAATGGTGCCAACAAGGAATGTCTACCACATTGTACCCCAATCTAGAATACCCTTTGAAGGGCGTCTGGAAGAAAAGTTGTTTTGTGGGGTTTTTTTGGTACTGTTTTCTAATGCAAAGCCTTCCACTCAGTATCCCTGAGTGGATAAACACAGTGAGCCAGCAACTGCTCTGATTGATCCTGATGGCCACAGTTTATTCTGACTGTTCCCCTTTTCCAGGTAGACTCTCATCCTCCCAGATTCAGAGCAATTTTTCATTGTGTGGCTCACATCATATCTCTCAGGCAAGCAAAAAAGCTCGTGGAGGCATAACATCTGGAATACTTGTGGCATTGGCAAAGTTTGTTCATGCATTTTAACTTCAAGACATGACGCCATGACTTAAAATCACCTTCATGATGTCAGACCAAAGGACATTTACAGTAATTGTGATCTCAGTGTGTTGATACTGCCATCCTTTTTCTGTCATTAAATCTTAACTAGCTTAGTATAGAGGTGCTTGCTGCAAACTTCCCTTTAGAACAAGGAATCAAGACAGGTTCAATTTAACCATTTAGAGGCCTATCCATGAATTTATATAATATATGAAGGGGGAGAAACTCTACCTAGCATTCAGCATACACCAAACTAACATTTTTTTAATCCAGACAATTTCAAAAGCTCTTTACACATTGACTCACCTACTGTGAAAGCTGAATCACTCTAAGAAACAGCCATATGCATGAGACATAATCACTTTTCAGTTCAGTTATTTTGCTTAGCTAAGCACGTAGCCCCTGCAGGCAAATATGTAAAAGGTCAGAGCATTTCTTCAAGAAGCACTGGCAATACTAGGATTGAAAGTTATCATACTTGACTTTGTCAGGGTCAGAACTAGCAATAAATCACATATGGAGGCCAGTGCATTTTACAAAGCATAACCAAAGAAGGCTTGAATGCTATTTAAAAAACATTTGAAAGCTGGTCATTCTGCTGAAACTTTTGCCAACGAAAGTGAAAGACGGTATTAATTACAGGAGAGGATGTGTAGTATATGCGCACTTGTTCAAATGGGAATGGCTCGAAACTCAAACTTCTCTCCCAAAAAAGCAGCCAGCTGATTATAATAATTTTTGGTTACAATCAGCTTCAGTTATGCATGAACTGTACATGAAAGACGTGCCAGCCTGTTATTATTTTTCAGTCAGGTAATAGCAAGCGTACTTTTCTTTTCAGGACAGCTGAACATTGAGCTTACCCAGGCAGGTATTACAAGAAAGGACAAGGTGCAAGAAGGGAGGGGAGTGAGAAGACAGCTGCTTACTTAGGGCCAAGACTTCATTTCTATAATTGATTAGGATTTAGATTTGGGGGGTGTTGGTGCCATACTATTACACTTTCTCTGTAGTTGCTAGATGTCTTGATATCTCATAGGACTGTGACCTTGCAAAGACAGAACTAAACTGTAACCAAGTTGAAAAATTAGTGCCAGCAGTTCAGTAGCACGCTGTTGTAGTTTCTATTGCAATAGCACTCAGATTTTTTTTTTTTTTTTTTCCCCAGAAGTAGGCCCATGTGTCTAAGTAGAAGAAAAATATACCAGGGTCTCTCTGAAACAACAGCCTATGTATGCAGTTACAGCCAGAATTCCCAAATAATTTCCAAAATTTTAAAAAGAATAGGAACAATTTAAATAAATTCAAAGGATGGGAAATTTAGTAATAAGGTTGTTTGTATTGCTGAGACCAATGTCTTGCATCTTAGTCCTGTTTCCAAGCATTAGAGGGTAGGTCAGGTCAAAATGGGAGTTCACCAGTGAATGATGGACCTTAACATTGTGCATGTATTACTACATTGGCTGTAGTGACATAGGCATGGACTAAACAGTAGAAGCAGGAAAATACAAGCAAAGAGCAGTCAGAGCCATGAAGATGGCTCAAGTGCAGTGACCAGAGTGGCAGAGCTACACCTGGAAGTCAGTACTTTTCTGAGAAAGTACCATACACCAAAAAAAAAAAAAAATTTTTCAGAGAGTTTTTTACATTTCTTTGGTAAAACCATAAGGAAATATGAGGTCCTGAGTGCTCAGACTGCTTCAAAAATCATGCTACTAATTTCTGAATACCTAATTTCTAGAGCAGGTTTTCCTCCCACAGGGAAACTTGTATTCTGTTGTCTGATTGTTTTTCTTTCCTGAACAAGCCTGTAAACTCTTTCTAGTAGGAAATGTCACGTTCTTCGCTCATCAGAAAAGGCATCCAGCACTGTACCAGCGCTCAGTACCATTAGGCATTGATAAATGCCTTTTGCAGTTTGGTCCTGATCTTGAGGTAGGTTTCCCGATCACAGCTGACCAGATCTATCATGAATATTGATAAAAAGTACTGTGACTGCTTGACAGTATGGCTCTCACTAGCATCCTTTTCCTCAGGTTCATTCACTGGTTCTAAATATATCTAGCAAGTGAGCTGCATTTATGCCCAAGCTAAACAAAAAGCAAAGCTAATTCAGTAAACTGGCCATGGTTCTTTCAGCATCCAAGCAACCTAATGCTATATGCCCCAACTTAACTGAAGAATAGTATTAAATATTGCATCTGGTAGGTTCCCAGCCCAGTTCCCATAAAACTGAGAGTATAATCCAGAGTTTCTTACCAGGAGCTTCTGAGAATGCTAATTTTCTGTAGTCTGCCCCAGAACATCACCTGTTACAATCAAATGAGCTGCTTCCTCCTTTATCTAAGAAGGGATCTTTTAAAAAAGTCTCTAATGTTACTGATGACTAGTCAATTAAATAATCTGCAGAATCACTTACTAAATAAAAGACAAGTAGTTCTGAAGGAAATGACCTCTTCCCTCACCCTCCCATGTATTAATTCTGATTAATTATGCATTTGTCCTGGTGAAAGTAGACCAGAAGAGACTTGTTTGAAGATGCAGAGGGCATTATCTTCATGAACACACCATGTTCAAGAAATACACTATAACACCTCTCCATATTCACATCTTTACCATCTTTTTGCTCATTCATCCCCCATTAAAAAGTTGTTTTTATTTGGTATACTACAGTTTAACAATATGCTTATAAATGCCTCACAAAAGTTATTACAGTTGGCACAGAAAGGAGTCTTTGGTCAACTCCAGACTCGCACAGCCATGTTTTAGCAGCAGACAGCCCCAGGACCAAACAAACCACACAAATCTTGTCTAGCTCTCAGTCTTTTTCCCACTTTTCTTCCACATCCAAGCTCAGGCAGCTCCACAGACAACTTGGGTCACAAAACTGCCAGTGGGCCACCTCAGCTTTCAACTGTACCAAATCTCAGTGCGGTCAGTCCATCTGCTAAACAGGCCTAAAGCAGCATTTCTGCCAGGGCCTCAGCTGAGAGCGTGCTGGAGCGAGTGATGCAAAGAGAATTGAATGCAAGTTGTTTTTCAGTCCTGGAGACCAGGCATTTGAATCTTTACCTGGAGTACAGGTGCAAATATGTACAATAACCTCATCCCAGCACGAGTTTTTTCCACAGCACAGTTCGTATTATTTACTTTCTGCCCAGACAAATACCAGGACCCAAGTAAAAGATACCAGAAATGGAGTATACAACTATACTCCTAGCAACTTAATGCTATTAGGGTTACATTCATCTCAGTGCAGACCAGCAGGCATGGGTCAAAGTCTTCTTAGAGCTTCTCTTGAAAAGAGATCTCAAGTTCAACTTGTTCACAACCATCACTTGTAACATTGATAAAACCTAAGCACAACCTTGAAGTCTTAAACAAAGTCTTAAGTAAGCAGGACTTCGGTAGTGGTTCCTGGACTCTCTCCATAGGTGTGATTCTTATCTTTATTTTCTACCATATAGCAGCACTTGCAATCAGAATTTTCAATACATTTTACAGGCTCATTGAAGGAATGATAACTATCATTGAGTGCCCAAAGCAACAGCTAGGAATAGATGAACAATACCTAGGAATACCTAGCAAATATCACTGTTCAGTTTTGTCTCATTTCTGTTGATGCTTTTAATGTAAATACATAAGGCTCAAGAACTTTTTGTTTTATCCATACATATTCCTTCCTTCAGTGTGGCAGGCTGACTGTGAAAGGCACATCTGAACAAAAATACAATGTTGGCAACAAGTCCTGAAAAAGCCTAATGTAGTCTTTTGCACCCCCATTCCTTCAAAAATTAAGCAGTGCCCCCCAACCTTACCTTTCTGTTTAAGTCTATGTACTAGAGAAATGCTGTTAATCATCGATACCTTGTATTTCTTCTGCATGGACAGGATAAGAGTCAGGACATACCTCTGATAGGCTCCAAATGGGAATTTCCATACACTTTCTTCAGTGAGGAGTCAAAAGCAGAGCAGAAAGAAGTCAGTATTTAGATCAATGGAAATACCACATGGAGAGGCAAAAGTAGTTGTTGCCCTGTTCTGGTATTTATCATGACTGTTGTTTAGGCTGGGCACAGTCATGAAATACAGTTCACAGCATAATGAATGGGTACTGACATGCAAGATCCTGCGAAAAGCTAGAGCTGCTCCAAGCATAATTCTCCCTGTCTAAAAGCAGGGTTGCATAGAAAAAGTAGTTTGAGTTGTCATTTTCAACAAAATATTTCAACAGGAAATTTTCATAAAAATCATAATATGTTAGAGTTTCTCTTCCTTCCCATGTTCTTTGAGAAAGAAACATCCTAAGTTTTGAAGCTGGTGAAAGGTAGAATTCTTCTTCACACAAACTTTATGAACACTGGGGAAGTTTTGAAAAGCTAAAATAAAAATTCGCAAAGCCTGTATGCATGGCAATATAGGAACAACTGAGACTGTTAATTCTGCTTTGTTTGTGTGGAGGAAAAAAAAACCAACCCAAATAATCCATTCTGAATTTTTCCATAAAGAAATGAAGTTAAGATCTTTTAAATGAAAGATGTAAGAGAAGCACAGGAAGAAATACAAGCTATTCAATTAGGCCCATTAGCAGGATTAAACTGACTAAAATCAGTTATATGTTGAGTGAGAGACAAACTGCTTGATGTGTATGTCTTAATAGATATTGGCAGAAACCGGATTGGATTATTCTAGTGCTGTAGTTTAAATGATAGCTGTATGTCCTGACATACAGTCTCATGCAACTCTTTTAAACAAAATGAAGGAGAACTTATTCCAGTAATAGAATTAACTGATATGACATCCAATATAATGTATTGACTGTCTGCAGTTGAAAGGATACTTACTTGGCTTTATTAATTTTACTGATCCTACTGTTAGCCTGTTTTTCCACTGGGTCCAGAGCAAGGAGTTGAGTACTCTATAGCAATGAAGTACTACTTTGGCTTTATAAAGGAGGCAAACACTCCAAGGATCTCTCAAGTACTCTAATGTTCAGCATTGCACATCTACAATTCATACTCCCTTTTTTCTTCAAATATCCATTGCTTCCAAGTTACTACCCAATACACGAATGATAAAGCACCTCAGAATGGTGTTTGTAGCAGCCTGTATGGCAGAAAATTACAAGAAAGGCACCAACGGCCAAAACCCAGAAAAATATCATTCCAGGTACTTCAACATCCATTTCTAGTCAGAAGGCACAGCACACATCTCTCGCTTAAAGTGCTTTCTCCCTTCTCCCTGCCAGCCCTTGCGTAGCTGAAACCAAGATGGTGACCAGGCAAGCTTTAACATGCTGTAGTTAGAATATCCAAACACCAGGAGCTCATATACAAATCTCTTGGGCCTAAGTCCTGAAGTTTAAAATGGAAAAATTTGCAATCACCAGGCTACAATCTCAACACTCCACCCTGACAACGTTTGACTTTACACAAAACTTTTTAATTTTCAAAATCTGAAGAGAATAAGTCCCACTCCTTGAAATAAGTATCAGTGCAAGATCATCCAGTCATGACAGTGATGGTGAACTACCTGTGTCAAAACAGAATCCTTATGTATTTATAATGAGACAGTTTAACAAGTTTACTGATAAACTAGGAGGACATCAATAACAACAAGTGGCAGCTCTGTACTTATCACAAGTAAGTGCTTGCTACAATAGGACAGTTGCTTATACATACTCAAGAGGCAAAAAGTAGGGCTTTGAAGTTGGATCTTCCTCAAGTATTTTGTAGAGACAAAACTGCATATGGAAGTTGGCATCAATGAAAAAAAGCAGTACATAACTCAAACTTGGGGCAAAGATTTATTTTTAGTCACCAACTGAGATCATGAAATGAAGGAAGAGAATTAGCTTAAAAAAACCCCACCAGTCTAGATAATAAGTAGCGAAGAGTGCTGGCTTGCAGCTGCCTAAGGTAAAGAACGAGGCTAAGCCTGACAACAGTGAATATACTCATGTGTCCCACTAAAGCAGTATCTCCTCTTCACTAGCCCACCAACAAATTATACAGAGCTCTGAAAGAACACACCTTCTTTGAAGCAGTTTTATTAGCTTTCATCCCTGCAAAGCTGTTTGAGGGTATTTAAGTATTTGAGATCAGAATTACTCTGCTACATACAGGGCACTTGCTTGCTTTCTTTCAGGGAAGGAAAGGAAAAAAAGGGAAGTCTTATGACACAAATAGTCACTAAAATCCTGAGGAAGCAGCAGTAGCTCCCTGTTGTCTACCTTTTAATCCCTAGTTTTCTCTAAGAACATCTTTTTCTAAAGCAGCCTGTTTTTCTTTATTCCTCATCAGTTAATATAGAGAAAGGTTGAGACACAAAAGGCTACATCATGTTCATCTGATCATGAGAAGCAGATGAGAGGTCTGCAGTAATGCTTACTCCAGATGAGATGCATGTATTAGACAAGTTCTGATCACACCACTGAAGTTGAAGGATCTTGTGATGATTCTTTCTTCAGTCCAGGCATTCGATATGTTCTATACAGGGCAATTAACTAAATCAAATCTCATTAGGACAAGACAAGATATCACATACTGCAAGACTTCAAAAAAGTTGTCCTTATTTCATGTATGCCATTCATCTTCAGTTGCCTGGGTTGTGTTCTGTAGCTTCTTTTGGACTAGTGTTGAGTAGAAGAGACAGTCCCTTAGGTCTAGCACATATAGCAATTCAGTTGCATTTCCACCATTGACTTGAATCAGGTTGTTCACTCAGAGCTCAACTGTGGTCTCGGTTCACTTTGTTGAATAGTCTGAGACATGCACCTTGTCTCTGTGGAAGAATCTTTTGATCCCCTGGTGGGCAAGTGAAAAGCTTTATTAAGTTGCAGTAGAGACTGAGTGGAGCCTACTGTCACAACACTTTGCAAAGGCTGATTGCTGTTTAAATCATTTAGCATCAGAGAAGCCCACAGATTTTTTTAAATAATCATTTGCAATGCAGTTTTTGCTTTCCACATCTTTAATCCAGGAGAGCCTGGCAGAGCTGACAGAATACAGAGCACTTGCATCATTTTCAAGTGAATGAAAGAAGTGAGTGTTAGCAGCCCTGATACCCACCATTTCTAAAATTTAGTTAATTCCCTCCAAAATGAACATGCATAGACTAGTTGAGTTATACAGCTCCAGCAAAGCCTCACTTATTAATTGAAAGGGGTAACTTATTTCTCTTGTGGAGGAGGCAAATAAATTAAAATCAAGGCATTAATTAGGACATTATGTAATCTTTACAAATGCCTGCACTCCTTAAGACAGTTTCCAAACTCTTGAATAGATGGAAAGCTGCAATATGTAAGAAAAAAAATACACAGGCTTTATGTACAACTCTACTGTGGTTTTTTTTTCCAGTAGTCCCTACTAAAGCCTAGCAGCTAGTAAGCTTAAGGCTGTGTAATAATTACAAGAGCTGCTGATCTTAGGGAAGATTATGATAAAGTAGTCTTTTCCCGTTACCAGCTTCAAAATTTGGAGGACACCATCTGGTCTGTCATCTCAAACAAGACCAGCAACAGTGACTTGGAGCCATATGGAAGAAGGCTGATGACTGAGAGGTTAGGTATTCTTACTGGTAGTTGTAAGGTGTAGCAGTACTTACATGGCAGCAGAGGACACAGAGGCAAGAAAGCCAGCAAGCAGAAGGAACACAAGAACACTTAGGATCGATGTAATGACAATCATGTCTCCACTCCTTCGACCAGGCCAGGTGTCAATTTTCAAGGGAAGTTTAACTAGAAAAGCATAGAAAGACTGTTCCTATGATCTATTTTTTGACCATGAACGCCCCTACCAAATAGGAGAAAGCTGGTGATTTAGGAGAGGCAAACTGATTATGTCTATACTTGAAGTCTTAGATGATTTATGGGAAACAGGTTTAAGATTCAATGTCAGCATTTAGAGTTTATAAGCTTTCCTCAGCAGTTCAGCCAGTATGACAAGTACCTGTATTACTGAGAAATGTCAACAGCACCAGATACCATGATATGCATCAAATCTGAAACTGCATGTACAAACTTTCTCTTTACTAAAAGAATTGTTCTGAAGTACACAAAAGTAGAGAATTATTCTATATTTAAGTCTGCTACTCCAATACTGAAAAGCTGACAAAATTGTTAAAACTTTGGGAAAGGACTAGGTGTTGCTCATGGAGCAATAGTGTCCTAAGGCAAGCACAACTACTCAGAAGATCTGAGCAAAGCCACAGACTTACCTCTTCTGGTTTTGATTGGATCAGACCAGAGAGTTTGGTCTTTCATGATACCTTCAGTGCTATCTAGCAACACATATTTAAACCTATGGGGAAAAAGCGTTAAATTAGGTATTTTAAATTTGAGCTTTCTTACCAGCATTTTTAAAGGTATTGGATTAGCTGGTCTGACTGCAGGTTTTGTCAAAGCATTAGATGGAGACAAAGGTAACTGACTATTTTCAGAGACCTTATAAAGAAAAAATAGAATTAATAATGGAAAAGCATTCCATGCTATGTCATGCACAGTTTGCTCTTCGTTCTTCTGAGCCTTGGCAGATGATAGCTTTCCAACAACAGTTTTTCCCAGCTTGCTATTTCCTGTTGTGAAGAGCCTCATTATTTAGGACAACAAGTGGTTTTGATTTCCATATGGAAGTCAAAGATTTTGTCCAACAATAGAGATCTTGGGCACTTTCACTGCTAGAGAAGAGTATTGAAGAGACAGGCCAGCGTCAGATTTGGCAAAGAAATTAAGTTTCCATTCCACAATAGTTTGAGTTTTCAGAAATGTCCTGAAGAGACAGAAGAGGCAAGACAGTTTTTGCAAAATTAAGAGCCGATAGTATTTTATTTCAGAAGTGTATTAGGTCTCCACAGCAGATGTGGCTCCATGTGACTGCCATTTTTACTACAGCTTTTAAGTAACTGGCAAGAGCAAAGCAAGTGTTTCGGGTAACGGCTGTCAGTGTGCCTGAATTCCCCAGATGGCCAGCTTCCCCAGACAACAGGGGTCAGACAAGTCTGCAAGCCACTGTGAAGACTCCAGTAACATTAGTGGCTTCCTGGGGCTGGAGACCAAGGAGAGCTTTGGCTTCCCAGAATCCCATCAAAACAAAGCAAGCAGAGCCAGATCTGTCTGCAATTTGGCAGAATCATCTTACACAAAATACATGGTGAATAATCTCAACATCATTTTCCAGTCAAAATCCTTTTCTACAAGCAGTTTCTCATCAGATGCTGTCACTGGATTACCTACTCCAACATAGGTATAGATTCAGCAGTTCACACATTGAATTTTCCTACTGATCACTGAATTGAACCTGACAGAGCTCACCACTGCTAGGGTACCACAGGGCACCATCTGCAGGGTGCTAGACCAAAGCCAAGCCATCTTCACAACTACCCTTGCAATAGAGCCTTTCGGTTAGGGACTGGTAATTCACATCATACCATTACAAAAGAACATTACAAACTCCTATTTTGCTCCATTGCTTCCTATTGTATTTTAAGAGCAGCAATCACCTTGTAAGAAATAAGAATTATACCTGTATGTTGTATCTGGTGCAAGAGGTGGGTTACAGACTGCTAGGAAGTTTGGGTCATACAAACATGTCCCATCATCCCCGACTCTGAAGAGGTATTGTTTCAGGACATCAGAAACTTTGTTGACATCTCCTACATCAGCAAATCTGGGAGGCGATGCACAATTGGGTACATCAAACAAGGCAGCTTTGTAAGGTCCAAGCTGCCCGCCACTTGTTTGTTGGAAGGTGCTGTCGAGTGGTTTGCCGCTGCTGTCAGTCACCAGGGAGCTTATTGCACTTGCTGCAGGAGAGATGCTTTTTAACAAGGCTGTTAGAACTACTTCAGCCCTTTCCATTCACCCTGTATTTACTTGGCAACTTGCTCTTCTACCCCAAAACACTCAAAAGGGAAACAAAAAACCTGCTACCAATTTGGCTGTGTAGTGATCTTACCCCTTCCTCCTTATTTGGTGATGAAGCTTTTTACACTTGTCCCTCAGAAACTGTGAGGGATCTATAGAGTATCTCAGAGCACTACTTTAGTAGCCACCCTCCCCAAATTCCTCTTTTCCAAGGAGAATCTGGTGGAGTAGGGGGGAGGGTGGCAAAGGCCATGCCACATGTGGCTCCAATAAACATTCAGTAAATGCTGCCATTTCAGATTTGATACTATAACCAAGGCAGAGTTCCTATAGAGTCACAACTCTCCCATCTCCTGGAACAGAAACCCTTAGACCTCTGGTCATGCAGCAGCTGGACGTCCCAGAACCACACAGTATACGGAGCAGTGTGTAGGAGCTGCATGAATGGATGCAGTATCTCCATTTCTGACCAGCGAGGCATGTCACTGCTTCCAGGCAGCATGCCTCAAAGTCTGAAAGTCCTCACAGCTTCAAGCAAAGTGTGAATCTGTGCCCAGCCCTAAAGCATAGTTTGGAAGCTCAGTTGCAGCTCTCAAACCTTCCCTGTTGCAAAGCCAAGGCATGAATCCCAAGACATGCTCCTGAGTTCTGCAACTGCAGGTTAAATTTTTTGAGAGCTCCTTCCAGCTGTTCAGTGGTGTCAGCAGCAAAAGAATGCCAGTTTTTACAAAGCCGCGGTACATTGTTTGGAATGTTTCAGTTTGGAAGCGTTCTGCTGTGCTCCTGGAGCAGAGTTCTTGCAGCTGCTTGGTCATGAGTTTTTAGCTATGATCCAATGCAAAATTAAACCTGTTTTAAAAGGGAAAAGTTTCTAGCACAGGTTAGAAATACAACTTAAGGGTCAGTGCTCAAGTTAGTTGAGCTCTGACATCCCTCTCTTCAATGGAAGCCAATAACATGAAAGCAAATACTAGCTAACACCTGCTCTATTCTTGGGCTTGCTTCCCCAAATTATACTTCTCACAGCTAGGTCTTACTGCTCTCCCAGTCTCCATCCACTTGAATAACTTAGCCTGGCTCTGGTGAGCAAGTAAGAGCTGATGCCTAAGCAAGTTCATTTTGTGGTGGTTTTTTTTTTTTTTTTGGGGGGGGGGGGGGGGGGTTAGTTGGTTCGTTTGGGTTTTTTTAACTTTACTAGGTTTACTAGCAACATTAACAAGAAGAGAGCTAGAAGTTACATTACTTCCTCAGAAATTTGCAAGACCCTCAGCTTTCTAGTATGCCAACACATTTCCTTACCAGCAGAGCTGAACATAAGGTGTTAAGAAAATTAAGTTCTCTTAAATTTTCCCTCTCCCTGCTCCAGGAGGCATCCAAGGGTGAGCCAGTGTGCTTCTCTGCAGACCAAAGATAAATCCAAACAAAATTCCTCCCAGTCTGCAAAGTAACAAGTTTGTGTCTGCTTGCCTTAAAAGCAGCAGAAGAGATTTCTCTGTATATAACCCCTTTTGTAGGGATTCATCCATCTGCATAGGAAGCTTTTGCCACAGAAACTGCAGAAGATGGGGTGGTTGAGGTAATTTCTAACACAAACCTTATTTGCAGGTCTAACTAGGTATCAGTAGCCTTTTATATAATTATAATGCACTTATAGTCTGTTTTAAACATATAAAGATGTGCACTTCAGTCATGGGATGTGTCTCAGAAGGCCATGCATTCACAATTGTCTATGTTAGCTGTATGGGATGGTGTCTCTGATTACGGCTTCTGCCTGTCCAAGGCATCCTCTTTCCACCTTGTCCAAAGTGGCAACAATCAGCAGTGGAAGTTTCAAGCCTGTTTTGTCTGTTGGTTGGTTTCACTACTGCCCCCTCAAGATCTCTTCTCGGTGCCTCTCAGAAAAGGAGGCTGCATACAGCCTTCAGGGGAGAAGGCATGATATAAGGAAGTAATTTGTTTCTGTCAGCTTATGGAGTAGCTCTAACTGACATTCAAAACAGTCTGCCAGAACTGCAGGGAACAGAGAAGGCAGTTCTTGGTCACTGCCAGCAATGTTTCATTGCCAAGCAGTTATGAAACTCATTTTATGAATGAGCCCATGGGACAGGCATCTTTGACCACAAGTCTAGCATGACTTACCTTTGTCTACAAAAAAAAAAAAAAGTAGTCTACCCTAACTATGATGCAAACAGCAGCGTTACCCAGTTTCTCTTAGCAGGTTTACTTAGGGGAATTCAGACTTTTATACAAGGCATTTGTGTTTAAACAAAGGTAAGGTATCAGACTGTGGACCACTTGGTTTCATCAGCAAGATTTGGGCAAAGGCTTATAGCTGATAGCGCTGCTCCACACCTACTGGGAGTCAGCTAGCACAGTACTAACACTTGCTATCATTAACCAGCCCCATTGAAATACTATGGTTATTTATATTTTGTAATAATACCCTAGACAAAACTGAGGCCAGAGGCTCGGCTTGTACATAGCTTACAGCTACAGATTTTTCTCTTTTCCCCCATTCAAACCCACTCCCATCAAACTGTGAAGAATTGCATGCAATGGCCACATAATGTAGTTATCTTCCAGAGAGGCATAATGCTGGATACTCACCTGTTTCCTTCATTGCATACAAGTAGATGGTGTAAGATTTATTTGGATGCAATGAGCTGTCAAACATACAGAAAGGTTTTTCTAGGGCAACTGTAGTAAGAGTGGGATTGTTTGTAGCAAGCTGAGGGGCTGCAAGCTGAGGCTTCAGGCTTTGATCTAGAAGAGAAAGTTACCAAAAAAGTGTATGAAAAATCTTCCTCCTCTCCCCCTGCAAGCTCTGACTCAAAAGGGAGGATCTGGCAGCACTAACAAACAACATTAAAGCATAAAAAGGGGATATGAACTGCAGCTGAGCAGGAAACAGCCTACCTGCCCTGTGAAAGTTTGAGAGTTAGGAGGTTTGCTTTAATGCAAAACGGGGACCCCAAGGATTTGGGAAAGGAGGCAAGAGACGTTGCTCCTCAAACATACAGGTCACATCACCTCAGAAGGTGAAAGGCAAAGCCTCATTATAGGGGATACTTGAACATCTGTCTTCAGGGTCCCACATACAGCCTCCCCCCTCCAGTGGCAGAACCAGAAGCGGTACAGTCAGTTCTCAAATCCTTTAGCTGTAAGGAATCTTAAGGTTTTTAAGACCAGGCTTGTTAACATTCAGAGAGAGATATAGCAAAACCTTACAAAAAAAGGAAAACTGTCTGGGAGAGGCACTGGAAAGAGCAAGTAGTCTTAGAATAAAGTTTATGTCAGATACTTCCTCCCTCTCCACACAAGCTCATCCCATCTCCAGTCTCCTGGGGAAGATTAACTAAAAACAAAGAGAGAGATTCAGCAGCACCTCCTCCTTCCCAGCCTAGCTGCAGTAGAGACACTTGAACAGTATTCCAGCAGAATACATGTTTGAAGCCCTAAACTCCCCTCCCAACACAGGTCTTAGAGCAGAGAGTTGACACCCAAGACAAAACAAAAAAAAAAAACCACAAGAAAAACAGAAAGGGAAGAGGTACAAAGAGAGGAGCAACAGGAAAGAAGAGACTGCAGATAGATGCCTCTTACCTGCACACAGCTGTCCCAAGCAGCAAAAGGCTAATACAACCCAAGAGCTGCACATGCTTGAGCCCTCCAGAAACCTGCCAGGAAAGGAAAAACAATGCTGGGAGGCAGCCCCCATTGAAGAGCTCCCAATTCCACTCCCTCCCTGAAGTCAACCACACCTACTCCTTTCCACAGGCTCCCTGTGGTTAGAAGTTATCTACTCCCCCCAGCACCTCCCTATATGCTTATTGCCCCTCCTGCTCAGATGTCACCAATCCCCCAGCTATTACTTGCTCCCAGGTGAGGAAGGGTGTTGCAGTTTTGATTTCCACCTGATAGTGGGCACCAGTGTAGTTCTCAATGGTGCTATGGGTGTAAAGAGTTTTTTCCCCACCTGCGTCATTGATAGGTGGCTTTGTTCTTCACCTTCTGTCTAAAAATTTTTGAAATCTCTCATGTAGGAAAAATTTGGAACTGAATATCTGAACCCTTCATCCAGGCTGCATCATGGATGGTTCTGATTCAGAGCTCTAAATTTGGGCAGCCTTAACAGAGGTTACAATTGCCTTCTGAATTGTGTTTCCTGGGTTACATCCTGAAAAACATAAGCTTTCTGCTTCTGGTTAACCCTAATGTGATTCAGGGCAACTACATGAAGAGCAAACCACTGGGAAATCTGAATCTGTCCTGTTGTACCAAATTGTTCAGCTGAGAATATTCTTGATGAGTAACTGCTATTATGAATGGTCTATTACGTAAGAGCTCAGATTACAAAATTATTAATCACCCGCTTAAAATAGGCTGAGGGGGAAAAATAACTATCAGCAAGATTTTACAGAATTAATGGGGCTAACATGATGTCACTGCAGCAACTCCAGATTTACACTAATATCACTACAGTTACATTACCAAATTCATCTCCTTTATGGGTATGCCATGGGCCCCAGAAATCTGTTTGAAATATGTAATCAAATTATTATAATGCAATTTCCTCCCCATATGTGTCTCATTTTGTTTCAGATTCTGCACATCTTCTTCAGTGTGTTTGGTTTGACTTTTTTCTCACACTACTTTTGAGGGAGAATATTGAATACAGGAGTTACCCTAGATTTGCACTGCTATAGGATAAGAATGAGTTGCAGTATTCCTTCTCACTCTACAATGCACTCAAACCTGTGCTGGCATTAATACTCAGATAAATCAGATTAAACCAGATTCTGTCTTTTATTCCTAGGAATCTGATTTTTAACATTTACACTAGGGGGGTTAGTTGTACAAACTTGGTACTGATCTGCTCAAGAATGTTTTGATCCCTTAAAGCACTATAATAATGCTCAAAACCTGTAAGGTTTCTGACTCCACAGTAAAAGCAGAGCTTAAGAACAACAAGATCTCTTTCTCCATCATAAAATCAATACTTTCTCCAAACAGTGATTCCTGTAAAATCAGATCCTGAATTCTTTACACAAGTAACCCTTCCAGAGCAATCAGTAGCTTTTTTCCTTTAAGACAGAAAATAGACACATTATTTGCCTAATTAAAAAAAAAAAAAAAGGATACCAGGACATACTGGATGGCAGAGAAAATGCAATATTCTATTTCATGGCATGCAAGCCATTTGCATGTACTACAAAATACTTTTTCAAGTTTTATAAGAAAGCACTGCTCCCTCATTCACTTTCTAAAGCATCAAAACAGACAACAGAAAAAGGTATCAATTTTAAAAATCAACAGATTAAGGCCCAGAATCACAATAAAATATTTAATTTAAAGGTAGCAATTACGTTTTTTAGATTCACAGCCATCAAACAATCAATTTAGCACTTATTACTCAGGCAAAACTCTGCATGACCTTCTTGGAGTCTTGCCTGGATGAAGAGTGTGGCAAACTGCTCTTTGGGCTACAGTAATGCAAACTGTTACTCACGCGATTCATTTGAAAACAGCCAGGAGTATGTCAATAGAGCTGCTCATCACAGAAAGTTAATCACCTTTCAAAGTGGCTACAGGATGACAATTTTAGCCATTATTTTCCATGACACTATTTTTTTAAGCCATCATGATTTACTTCGGTACAAGGCCATCTTGTGCTCTGGTGGAATTCACCAGCCACAATAAGAGGGATAACATTGCCTATGTTGCAAGATTTTAAAATTGTTGGGTTTGTTCCATGCTCAGAAGAATCTCAAACAAAGGTAGAAAATTAACATGACAATAAACTCTCTCAGCTCCATCTGTGCTGGCAGATGTGTCCTAAATTAGGACCAGATCTCATCCTTGCTTACACTTGCGTAAATCCATATTAACTCCACTGAAGTCAGGGGAGCTGGTCTGGATTTAAAGAATGTTACCATGAACAAACTAAACCTCAGTAAAATCACAGTGTTCCCCAAAGGAAGTGCAAGAGAAGAAATCAGTGTAAATTCCTATGTCTTCGTTTAAGCAACAATGCCAATTTTCTTGCTCTACGTTGCCTTGTGGGCAATTCTGGATTAATTCATAGAAGCCTCCAGAGTCAGTTTGGATTGATAGCTCTGTGAGAACAAAACTTGCCTGTAGCTTTGGCTTTCCAGGGCTGTGTGAAGCCCATAAGGGTTTGAGGAGGATGAGGCCTGAACTCCTGAAAGGCCGTGAAATGTATGGAACCCTCCAGGATCTGAAGTCCAAACCTTCTTTACATTCTCAGCTGTGGGCATAGTGGAGATAACCCTCCATACTCTGCTGTGCTCCATCTCTCTGGTCCACGACACGGGCTAAAATTTATGGGCCACTTACAAGCCCAGCTCCATGTAGAGACATTACAGTGTTTAATAAAGAGATTAAAAAGCATGGTGGTGACATCTACCAGTCAAGAGATAATCTAATCCAAAGGGTGAGGAAGACAAATAAAACATAGAATCCATTTTAAATTATTTTGAAGATCCTTACTAGTTTTCTGCATAGCTATTATTAGCTTGTAATTTCCTGCAGATATCCTGGTGGGTGTAGACCTTGAGGAATGGGCTGAAAAAGGAGACAAGTAATGCCTTTGTGAATTAATTTTTAAAAAGCATTCTATGAATATGGGACATCTGGACGAGGGTGCAGAGATGGTTAAAAAAAAGTTGATAAAACAGGTGATCAAAGCTTGGGATAGTGGTGGAGAGCTGACACAGTTAAAAAATGGGGAAGTACAGAGATGCAGCATTATAAAATATTGTGAAAGTGAGGACAAGCTGGAATGAGAAACAATGGAAATGTTTTTCCTTCTGTCCAGTCACTGTTCTTCAGACATGATCTGGCAGGAACTATAACCACCTCTACTGCTCAGTTTTGTGCACCATCTGGTCTGCAGAGGTTAACTGCAAGGGAAGCAGCTGTCATACTGCTGTACATCAGTCCATTTGAGAGTGGCACTGAAACCAAAAAATCTATTCAAAGAGGTTACTGGTCAGCTACTACAGACTTCAGAAGTGGCTGTTCTGGGGGCTGGTATTAGTAAGAGATTGTCATGGGCAGCGTCTGGAAATCCAAGCTATTCTGGCAATGGAAACTTTCATCTAATGGTAAATAACTTGCAGACACTACTGCACTGTATTTATATCATAAGGCTGCAGATAAAAGGGAGAAATTTCCCATTTATCCAGGGATAAAACTCCTCACTGAAGCAGGAGGTGAAATATGTTTTATGACATTTCTCTCTCTCAAAGTCTTCCCAGAATACTTCAAGACAGTAGGAGCTTCACTTCTCACAAGATCCACTGCACAAAGGCCACATGGATGCCTGGTACTTTTGTTCAGTTCTGAAATCTCTTTGATATGTCTTTGGCTTCCTGGAGAAGTATTTCTGTCCTTCGTTGCTGCCACAAGGAGCATTAACTTCTGATCATAAAATCTACACACCTATTAACATGGCCTCAGGATTTATTTTCAGGGTCTCTCTTGCTCCTTTCCTAGTAAAGTTCCTTTGCGTGTACAGATTATGAATCTCCAGAAGAGCTCTGCAAACTGCTTTGTTAAAAAGGGACCGGTGTGATGGAGATAAGCCCCATCCTACATTCACTCAGCCCAGGAACAGACTTATGTGCTGAGTGGGGGTCCCATCTGTGCACAGATCGGAGCAGCATGACTCACTGAGCCACTGATCTCCGTAAATTAGAAATCTTTCATGTGTCCATAAGGAAATAAGAAGGCTCAGTTAGAAAGATGAGAACTTGGAACTTATTCTATCATCTGGTGAGAATTAATTTTGTGCAAACCCGAAAGGACAAGCAGTGGAAACATCAGGAAGGGAAAAATAACTTTCTACTTAAGAAATCAGGGCCACACCCTTGTCCAATATAAATTGGCATGGCTCCATTGAGGTAGATTCCTTACGAACAGAAGAACCAGTCCTTCTTGCATTCCCCTGAGAAATCACATATAAGATCTTATCTCTCCAGTAAACCCCACACAATCGCAGAACACTGAAACATCTGCAGCTTGGAGGAGCTAGGGGTTCGAATGAAAGGCCTCTTTGTTACACAGAAGTTACTGTTTTCTTTGCTGAGGAAATGTCTTGCTATCTACAGTTATCTGCTTGAACTTTCATCTCATATTGTTAAGAACCACTAAGAAGTACTTCTTTTTATTAAAGTCCTGGGCTTATGTGATAGTGTAGATGTCCCTAATAACAGCAAGCACCATTTGCTGCAGCCTTCTCAGAGCTGCCCCTTGTGACGGATCATTTGTGCCAGGCAGGTCAATGTAGATTGGTCCCACGTTTCTTCACTTACAAAATGATACTTCAGTGAATCCACTGTTGGTTGAGGGGCTTGTTCCAAACATTAGTTATAATGAGGAGTCACACTGCTGCAGAAGAGGAAGAAGAGAAAGTATCTTTGGTAATTCAGACTGGCTGCATAATTGTGTTTCATACCTATGACAAAAGTAACCTGGCTTTTGATGAAGAACTAAGCAAAGATGGCAGGGGGTGGAGTTAATCTTCCTGGCCTGTGAACTGGCTACATTCCCTAGGCTGCAGTTTCTGTTAACTGGCTTTGTGCAAAAGTAACTTGACTGTGTTGGCATGACATGGGTCAATGCAATGACCCTTTCCCTGGCTGATGTGAGGAGGCACGCCTCCCTAGGCGGTGGGTGTAATCCTTCACCTTCATCCTCAGGTTGCACGTGATTATTTTTATAATGGAGCCCTTTTAGTTTAATTTTGCCAGGTAAATAAAATTTAGCTTTCTGGGTTTGCAAGCAAGAGTGAATTTTAATGACATGAAACTTGATTAATATTTGCGGTTCAAGAAGGATCTCTCTGTAATGGCTGAAGAGTAGGCCCTTTCCTCACAAAGATTTTTTTTAGGGCTTGGAATCCCTCTCTAAATCTAAAGTCCTGAAATATCACTTCATGAAGCCAGTTTAATACCCTTGAGACTCAGCTGAACTTTGGTGCAATTGCTGTGGTTTTATATGAATGTGAAGTACAATACAACGAGGCTCCTGTACTGATGAGTGTGCCAAATTCCACTGCAGTCGGATCAGGGTAAAAGTTTTCTAACCAAATGATGAATTGAGTTCATAATGTTGTAATTAAAGATGGAAAAAGCTTTCTGTTAGGACTTCCTTTACTCACTGAGTTGTAACGCACTAGCTAATTCACTGTTCCGGAAGGACAGAAAGTATATGCTGGTTTTGACTACAGTTTTTATGTTGTAGCTGAAATGCTTTATCCTAAATTCTGATAGATGCTGTTTGAAGTTAACAACCAGATAAAAAACGCCTAAACCAGAACTACCCCCTAAAAAGAAGTACATGAATCAGGTATTGCTTAGTCTGGATCCTCGTTCTTCAGACAGTATCACAGAAATGCCTCGTTCATTTGCCTTCCAAGAGGTGTAAAAGGGCTTCGTGAAACTATTCTGATACGCAGGTCCATGGTATTCATGTCCATGGTTCCAGTGCAGACTATGCAGGAAGATGGAGTAATCTGTAAGCGTAGGTACTGAATGCCCATCTGCTGCTAGTCAAAATTTATGTTCTAAACAACATCCATATTCCTCGTTACTTATGCTCATTTTGTTTGTTGTTTGATAATGAAGTCCTCTATAGAATTTGCATATAGGTTCCTACTGATAAAGTTTAAATGGCTCAGTTTCATGTCTGTTCCTCTTCAGTATTCAGAGGACATACTTCTGAGCAGTGACTTCTTTTTCAACTCTTAATTGAATGGAAGCCATGAGAACATGTCAAACAGGAATGCTGCCAGCCCTGTATTGAGTTATGTCTGTAAGTCAATGAGCAGCACCAAAAGACTGCTTTTTTAAGGAGTTCATTCTCATGGTTTGATAACATGATATACAGCAACTTCTCATGCACAAATACAGTTGGAATATGGCAAGAACAAGAGATTTGGGGAAAAAAGGATCCTGATGTAGTAAACCACTGTGATTCACAGTTGCTCTAGGAAAGGAAGATAAATGCTTGACCCAGCTGTGTTCGTGTGGTTTGTAGTTTAACACGACATTTATAGACTTTCAGTTTGCAATAGACTGAGATGCTTCAGTGTTTTTCTACAGCTTCTTTGAGATGATGTGCATAGTGGGTTTGCTTGGCAGTAAATATCTTTGGTCAGTGATTGAAAGTGGAAGAAAAGTCAGTCTGATGCTGTAGAAGGCATTTGCAAAAATACATCCCAGAATAATTTTTTTTTTACATTGAAAAGTGAAACAACCACTCGAGGAACAATATAAGAAAAGGAAGACAATGTTTATCCTGACTCATATGCTTCTGAAGTTCTAAGCTTTCAGCTGATACTAATGGCAAATATAAGTTAATAATAATTAATAATAAACAGGCAGGATTCAGTGTAAATAGCTGCTAGGAGAGGGATGCCATAGGTAAAACAATATTAGAATTTCAGCTATGCTGGTGTAAGTTTCTTTGCAGTCAACAGGTTTAAACCTAGAGCCCTGTAAAGGGAGATAAAAACTGAATGAGTAAATCCAATTATATTTATCATAAAAAGATTATATGAAAAAAGTAAGCATTGCTGTGACCAATGTCTCAATGAGGAAACTGATGCATGTTAAAATGCAATGACTTGACTGGAGTGTTACAGTAGTAACGAAAGCCTGTGTCTCAACTCTCATGGCTCCTAGTCCAGCATCTAATGGGCTGAGCTGACTCCACTGTAAGCTTATTTCAGGGGACTTTATGATTAGATATTTTTACTTAACCTGGTAGGCAGAAACTAATTTTTTTCTTATATAAAGGTATTTAAACCCTCTCTTTCTCCTCTTAATGGGACTCAGTGAGAGACTTTTTGTTGAAATCTGCCTGCCACTGCAGTGCACTTGTCTCAGCTCTCAGTTGTTAATTACTCCCTTAAGGAAGAGTTGTTTTGTGATTTGGACCTTGGATGAAGATCTAAAAGATTATGCATAGTTAGAGGCTCCCTCTGAAAGCAACCTATTTAATCTCTGTTTTTCAGCTGCCCACCTGTAAAATGAGAATAAAAATTATTCTGCTCTCAGCTTTTGGTATTGTCTATTCAGACTATATGTATTTGGGGAAAGAGTATTCTTTATTAACTACGTCCGTGTATTGGTTATTTTAGCCTTTAAAAGAATTATGTAATACAATTCACTGGTCAATTTTGGGCAGACATAGAATACAACCCTCAAACTCACTTTCAGTTTCCAAGCATTCCTGCACAGAACCTCTGGAAATAAAGTCCTCACGATACAGCTTGCCATATGTACAAGCTGTTGAAATAATTTAAATACATTTGGCTTCCAAGAGTGAATTTCATATGAACACAGTCTAAACAGATATTCCTGCTCAGGAGCTGAGACCCAGTTGGTTTTTTTTCATACACACAGCATTTTGTTGCATGACAGGGCTTGATTCTTGAGCAATTTGGTTTCAGTATAGCCACACACCAAGAGTGCAAACTCTGAAACTCAACGTTTAAGCTATCTATATATGGATATGCACATCCTCATAGACAAGCTGATGAAGAGCAGACCAGATAAGCGGACAGCAAGGTGGACTGAATGGCCGGGCTCAGAGAGCTGTGATCGGCAACATGAAGTCCAGCTGGAGGCCAGTCACTAATGGTGTACCCCAGGAGTCAATACCAGGATCGATACTGCTTAATATCTTCATTAATGACCTAGGTGATGGACCAGAGTGCACTCTCAGCAAGTTTGCAGATGATAAAAAACTGAGAGGAGTGGCTCATACACCAGAGGGTTGTGCTGCCATCCAGAGGCACCTGGACATGGTGGAGAATGGACCGACAGCAATCTCATGAAGTTGAACAAAGGAAACTGCAAAATCCTGCACCTGGGAAGGAATAACCTTCAACACCAGTACACAATAGGGCCAGTTGGCTGGAAAGCAGCTTTACAGAAGAGGAGCTGGGCTCCTGGGGGACAAAAAGTTAACCACGAGCCAGCAGTGTGACCTTGCGGCAAAGGCGGCCAACAGCATGTGGGGCTGCATGAGGATCATTGCCAGCAGGTCGAGGGAGGTGATCCTTCCCCTCTGCTCAGCCCTGGTGAGACCACAACTAGGATGCTGTGTCCAGTTGGGGGCTCCCCAGTACAAGAGGGAGATGGAGCTACTGGTATGAGTTCAGGGAAGGGCAACTAAGATGATTAAAGAATTGGAGCATCTCGCATAAGAGGCTGAGTGCGCTGCAGTTTTTTAGCCTTGAAAAGGGAAAGCTCAGGGGGACCTGATCAATGCATATAAATACCTGATGAGAGGGTGCCTATAACAAGAAGGTAGCCAAAGGAAGAAGCACATGGAAAGACAAGACCAAATGGATTTACTGGAGTCTGTACAAAGGGGCGCCCATCAGCAGTATAAACAATCAGCTAACTAAGAAGGAAAGGCTTTCTCTAAAACTCATTCAAATTATTTAGAAATGCTTTCTCAGGAAGGCTGCAATGCAGCATGATGTGAATTTGTTTTCAACTATACCGCAGTAAGGATAATCAAATGTCAGATTAGAAAATGCCCGTGTGGAGCTATATGGACCAAAACTGCTGTAATCTAGACCAGAGACCCAGCAGACTAACCTGATTCACAAAATCAGGAAGTGGAAAAAAAGTAAAACTCGTGGGTTGAAATAAGAATGATTTAAGAACTAAAGTAAAATAATAGTAAAATACTAATAACAACAACAACAATAATAATAATAATGAAAAGGAATATAATAATAAAAAAAAAATCCAAGAAAAGTGATGCACAATGCAATTGCTCACCACCCACTGAACGATGCCTGAGCAGCGATACACCCCTCCCAGCCAATTCCCCCCAGTTTATATACTGAGCACGACGTTCTGTGGTATGGAATATCCCTTTGGCTAGTTCAGGTCAGCTGTCCTGGCCATGCTCCTTCCCAACTTCTTGTACACCTGCTTGCTGGCAGAGCATGGCCTTGACTTAAGATAAGCGCTACTTAGCAACGACTAGAACATCAGTGTGTTACCAACATTATTCTCACACTAAATCCAAAACACACTGTACCAGCTACCAAGAAGGAAATTAACTCTATCCCAGCCAAAACCAGGACGAGTGTGTACAATTTTATTTGAGAACACATCTTTGCTCATCCTTGTCCCTCATGCAAAGACAAGAAGGAAGTCAGATCCTTTGTGCTGCTTTTGGTGATAAAACAAAAGCAGATGACTTTGGCATCTCATTTGCTATGCTGGTTTTGGGATTAATAGTAAACATTCTTACACAGTGCCTGCTAAAGCATATGTCTAGTACAAAAGTCCTGAAAATGATAATGAAAAGGTGTTAAATAGACTTTGTCAAATGCATAAGAGCTTTTCACTTCTTTCAGTATGGCTGTATTTCTTGTTCTACCAGACAGACCAGAATTGTTCATTGCTGTCTTCTGCATTTAAAATTTTTAAGATATTTTCCCCTATTTTTGTTGTTAAACATTCAAGAGAAAAGCATAGCTCCAGAAGGCCATTTCTGTTTGGTAGAATTATTAAGCTTCAGCACAGATAATTCTAGAGTAAGTCCAGCACCCCAGGTCATTATAAACATTAAGGGATGGTGTGCTATTCCAGCCTTAAATAATTTTAAAACTGGGAATGAAATAGACCCAATTTCTTCTTTCACTGCAACTGGTATGACGATTGTACTACCTGGTGACTGCATAGAGGTAATCACAGGTAATCAGTAAGTTGCTGTGATTTACCAGCTTCCAGCTTGTCAGCTGAGCCACATGAGCTGGATGTATGTGATCTCCCAGGCCTTTGCAATTGTGGAGTAAAATGAGTTAACTTAAATCACTTAACCTGTCATGTTTCATTACACATCTGCAGCAGTGTAAGAGCACATTACGCTGCCAATTATTGTGTATTATTTGGTGAATAGTAGAGCATTAAAATGGGGAAATTTGATCATTTGCAACTGTCTATATATATGGATCACAGATCAATCCCACTGGTATCCTGAGAGTGAAAAGTTTGAGCAAGCTTAATTCATTTCCTAGTTCTTCTAGGAAATCTTTAAAAAGGGATTACATTTAGCTTAGCACTCATCCAACCTGACAACTTCCTATCAATAGCTCTGCTATTTCAGTGTCCTGTCTAGTAGTGGCAAGACTTAAGCAGCTACAAAAAAACCAAAGAAAAGCTCCAAACTTGTACTCAGATCTCAACCTGGCAAAGCTTAATTTATGTCCTGATGCTTCTCTCACATGGCATGCCTTTTATTTGTTCACCTACTAGAGGGCTGCATTTCAGCTCCAGTTATTTACACATTTTTTGCTCTACTTTCCATTAATCTCAATTATTCTATTAACAAAGAATTGCGCATCTCAAGGAAGATTGCTTCTTATAGATCTTTATTCCATCAAGCTTTCTGTAAGGGCATTTATAGCTCAAAAAGGGCTAAAGTCTCCTCTTAAGAATCAGTTCTCCTAAATGCAATGGATGTATGGGGGACAATGTATTTAATGAGAACCATCCAGCAGCTCAGGCATTTGCAGCTGTATTACACAGCTGTAGTCCTGCTTGGTCAAAGCAATTTTTCTACTAAAAGCTGACTAGTGATACTGACACTGACATGTCAGAATTTGGAGAACATTTGTAATGCAGGCTTAATGTTATCATGCGTGGCTTTCTACATTAAATGCTAAAGTACCTCACTAATCAGGGCAGCAAAAATACATTTTAAAGTATATAATCCATCTAGTTTTATAACAAGTCATTGCCACTATCCCAGCTGTATTACCACATAGCAATACACATCTATCATCCAGGAGGATAGCATCATAAATCCAACATCATAAACATGAATACCACTTACAAAGCCAAAATGAGCCGAACCCAATGAAGCTACATAGATTTATATCAAGTGTTACATCTGTAGTGTCCTCCAAGCAGTAATCCCTCTTAATTGACCGTAGTCTCTCTTAAGTGTTCTGCAAACAATGAGAGGGAAAGACACAGGGAAGGCGAAGACAGAGCTGTATTTCCTCTAAAGAGAAAGGCTTGATGAAAGACATGATACAGCACGTACGTGAGGGAGACAGATTTCTCAGCCTGCATAATAGACTTCCATGAAAACTAATGACTGTCAGAAAATGAACCTCCTTCCATCCAAGAACACAGCATATATAGCACCATATATATAAGAAATGCAAGCAAAACCTTCCTGAAATAAAGCGTTACTCTGCATGCACAAACCTTTCCTTGGGGAAGGGGTGAAAAAGTGAAATGAACTGCACATGCCAGATGTTCTTTGTGCTCCTTGATGCTGCCAGTAATTCTTTAAAAAGGGCTCTTGAATAGGAGAGGAGAGAACAGAGCAGAACTTGCTGAAGAGAACTGGGGGAGAGAAGGTGGTGGAACAAAGATTTTGAAAACACAAAGTTGACAACCAAAGCAAAAAGCTCCATGATGTCAGAAACAAAAAAAGAGACAAAGCTCTCCATGACCAACATGAAAAGAAAGCCAGCACATACCGAGTCAAACAGCCTTTCTGTACCTATTTGTCAACAAATTACCTTACACATCCCAAACACAGTGACTTGCTCCTGAAGCAACAAGTAGAAAGCAGAGGAGCGGCAAAGACCTCCTAAGCAGCACGCCTGTGGCTGGCACTGCAGTTCCCCCGTGTCCCTTCCCACTGCCAGGGAGCAGAGAGCGGGTAACGCTAAAGCAGTGCTGAGCCTTCAGCCAGGCTGTGGGAACGTCACACATATCAGGTGGTGCTGAACAAAACCAGTGCTGCTGTAGGAAGCGTTTCAAACTTACAAGCTGGTAAGATGGTAAAGGAGAAAGGGCTTTTTTTGAAACAAAAAAGGAGAAAGTCGGAGCGGTAATCCACACAGAAGTATTGAGTTATAGAAAATATTCCAGCTCACAGCAAAGCAAGTTGCAAGTGCATTCATAGCCAAGGACAAGAGTTTGGAATTATATATACTTTTAGCTTGAAACCACAATCAGTAGTAGAATAGAAACAAAAACCTTAAAAGTTATTGGAAATTTTATTCTCTGTGCAGTGTTCCCAAATGTTGTACATCATCCAGAGACGTTGCCTGCCCCCTGCATCTGCCACATAGTTCAGAGACGGCTTCTAGGTGCCTCATGGCCATCGTCACTGCTGTCTGCCTGTACTCACACTGTCTCTCAGCATTTACCCCACCAGCTGGCACTGCAAGTCTGAGGCTCAGGTGTGTCCAAAGAGTTGCGGCAGGAGTGCCCTGGAGGTAGGGCAAGGACAATGCCAATGCTTCTTTCCAAGTCCTCAGCTTTGAGATCGGCTTTAGTTCATTTTAAATAGGGTAGTTTGTGAAACAGGTAATCAAAAAAGGTTTCTGGAGAAAAATCTGTGGTTAAAATAACACTGATGTCAGCCTTAAGTACAAATGGTGACAGCATCCTGTGATGGTGACAGGAGGGAATGGGTTACAAAGTATAACACTGGTAGGCAGGGTAAAGAACAGTCTTTTCCGCTGTCTGCAAATGATGTTCCAATGAATTTGTAAAAATAGGGAATTCAAACTATGTTGTTAATGGTTGAGAAATGATACTACACAATTTTTAATAGAATAATTTACTAATGATGAGTAAATGCTGTATGGGTGCTATTTATCTTTATTATTATAGATCCAGACCTTTCCCACACACACACTTAATCTTACCACAAGCTAAACTACAGTCAGCTTCAGGCACACATTTGTTTGAGCAAAAGCTAAGGAAGAATAGAGGGCTCTGTTTTGTTGTCCATCCTTTAAGCAAAGCTTCCTTTATTCCACAGAATACACATAGAGACATTAAGATGTGCTAATAAAACATATTAAAAGTAATATTAAGTCCTAAGGCAGTGTGCAATAACTTAAATTGTTATTCCAACAGGTAAATAATTTCATGGAATAATGAGTGCTATACTAATTATTTAATTACATTGGAGATCACAATTAAATGTCGAGAAAAAGTGTCTGGCAATATTACTCTAATGAGTTGCATTACATTATCTGTAAACAGAAATGAACTGGTTTTGAGTCTCTTTATAAAATTATTTCCTCTCCAGCTGTACCTCCCTACCCCCCATCCCCACCCCGCCTTCCTTTTATAACTGTTTGGGAATGCTGGGATAGATATGTGAGTTTAAGAAGAAATAAGAGTTCTCTGAAGTAGGGTTTGTAGCCCTTAAATTCATTGCCTTTTGAAATGAACCCACAGAGACCCAGAGGTCATCAGAATCTCTTCTGAAGCCTAGTTTTTACGTATAGCTTAGTTTGCCTAGTTTCCCTAACAGTTCCCCAAAGAGTCTTGCATTGTATGTGTCTGTGACTTTGTACGGATGTTGTTCACTGACATTCGTACGTGAATGTACCGTGCTCTGGTCCAGTGATCTAAGCAGCAGTCTGAAACTCAGGATTTGGGAAGGATCTCTTTGGTTAGATGATAACCAAAGAATATAATTTCAAGGCAGTTTGTATGTACAGTTTCATCAGTGTAAGGGTGAATTCAACATTGTCAGGAATGTAAACATACATTCTGTGAAGCTATATGTCAGAATTTGACCTTTTGCTTCCGCATCTCAGTCTGCCAAGGAATGGCCCTTGTTTGATATTCTTCTGTCTTAGAGGCATCCAGGGATATAAAACCAATGAAGCGTTTCATACTGGAATTTACTCTACACTGTAACTGCAGAATAGGCTAGTATCTCTCAGGAAAAATCACATATTTTCTTCCAAAAATCTTTTCTTTGAGTGAAGCAGTGACATCTGATCCAAAGCCTGCTAAAATGAAGAGTCCTGCGTCTTTGAAGAGATCGGAGTCTATAATGATTTGAAAGAAGTGTACTATAAAAGGCGAACTGTAATTCATCTTACCAGCATTATGAAAAGGCTCATCTAAAGAAAAAAATAGTCTGAGGAAGAATAGATGTTTGTTTTTATAGAGCATATTAGCTGCACCAACCCTTTTTAAAGCATTTTTTCATCCACTGAAATATTTATGAGCGAAGTTAGCATCTCCATTAACATTTAATATTCTTTTTCCCCCCTTGCAGCAAAATACTAGATGATGAATGAAGTGATAGCTTGAGGGCTGAAGACACAGGGCTTAGTGATAACAATCTCTCACCTTTATATAGCACTTTCTCATCTAGATGAAACTGGGCACTAAAGCCAGCTTGCTTTACAACCTAGTTCAGAGCTCTTGAAAGTGGTCAAGGTTACAGTGACTTAAAGAGAATGGTTTCTGTCAGTCCTAATTTAAGACCGTATTTGTGTGTGATTGGGTGTATACACACTTATTTGCTCATACTTCAACCTGACCTGTAAGAATAGAGTTCTACTGGCTGGCTGTATAGCTCCTTTCAATCTTCCAGCTCTTTGAGATCTAAAGTCATTGAAACTTGGGCTTCTAAATCTGTATTTACAGTCATAGAATGGTTTAGGTTGGAAGGGATGTTAAAGTTCATCTAGTTCCAACCCCCCTGCCACGGGCAGGGACACCTTCCACTAGACAATGTTGCTCAAAAAATTTACACTATTTTAATGAAATACAATGATTATATTTGTAGCATGAGTTAAATGGGTAAAAAAATTCATTTGACATATAAGGCTTAGTTATCTAAGCCAATGAATTTTTAATCTGTCTTTACTAGAATTCTATTTTGGACATTGAATTAGAGTCAGACGAGGCTTGAATTTTAGGATGAAAGTCTTCCTACAATGAAATAGTGTTTATGATGTAGACATATGGCACAGAATACAAATACTTTCCAAGTAACAGAGGGAAAGAAACCACATTGAATAAAATAAACTGCATGCACTTCTCCATTATGTATATCTTAAGTTGCTGCAATTAATATTTATCTTTCTATTATATTTCAGCTGGACATAGATATCCCATGAGAGACAATGTCTTTGCTGTGCAAGTCTCCATATAAACACAGAAGAATAGCCTCCACCTTGAAAAGCTTGCAGTATAAATAGGTAAGTGAGGAAGGAAAGAGCCATGCACAGAGTGTAGTTCCTACCAACAACATATACTGTTGTCTTATTAGTGACATTACCAGAAAAGCCCCAGATGTTACAAAGAGAGATTTGTTTTCCAAATGACTCCTCAGATTTATAGTTTGCTTTAGATACGGATTTCTGAACAGTTTGACCCATGCTCCTACTTCCCCATGGTAGTATGGTCTGTGTCTGTGGGGGAACTGGGTGGGCAGCATGGTTCTCCGTTCATGCAGTCCAACTCCATTATGCCCTGCAGGAAGATGAGGTATTTTCTCCTTTTCCCCAGAAATGCTTTCACTCCAGCTCAAGCTTATGAGTTACTCAGATTAGCACAGAATGGCTTTACACCATGCATGGAGAGAAAACACAGGGTTCATAGTCTCCTTTTTGTGCACAAGAGAGCTATTTTTTTGATCCAGCCCCTGGTTTTAGGCCTCACCTTATTAATCTCTCTTTTCCTGAGGATCCGTATTGCCTGTCCTTCTGAATAAACCCTGCAGATGGCAGTGATCTAGCTTAGAAGGTAGTACTTGCAATTGCTGTTATTGCCAAGATAAAAACCAAACAACAGAGGAGATTAATTATGGTGCCAGGATTCTGAGAACAGGTGTTTCTAAATTGCCATTTTTCTGTCAGTGGTGTCCTTTCAGTCCGCAGGTGCATACTTAAAGGCATACACAGTGACTATGTGGTCACAGGTAATGAAAAGTGTGCTTGTTAAAGTTGCACTTGTGGAAATAAAGCACTTCAAGCTTCTTAGTGTTCCTTACAGAGTTTCAGACATAACATATTTAAAAGATGTGGAGCAAAAACATGGAAGGGGAATTGTCTTCAGATAATTAATATCTGGTTAAGAACTAGGAAGTGAAGCACTAAAAAACATAAATCAGAAGATCCTAACAACCAGGGCTGTTTCAGCATTGCCTGATCACTGCACTTAAATGTCTTGTAGTTCTGTCCCTAAGTGTAAATGCTGATATAATACTATATTACTAATTGGTATTCTGCTGTAACTACTATTGTATTTGTGCAACGTTTTGTATGATATGATTTATGCCCGCTGAAGTCAATGTGTAGTCCTTCCATGGCTGATTGATTGGGCCTATGTGAATATATTTCAAGATACCCTACAGGAAAAAAAAAAAGTCACTGTGCTTACTCATGATTGAAGGGAAGTGAGAAATGCAGCACATGCTCACTCACCAGGTCAGAGAGCTGGGAGTGAAACCAATAAAATGTTTACTGACATTATAAGCACTTTGTGAGTAGGATGACCCTGACATTAATAGGACTAGCAATTCTAGAAAGGGAGGACTAAAAATTTATCTAGTGAAGATAAAGAAGAGATATAGATAAAGAGCACTGTTACTACCCAAGAATGAACCCATCTTTCTCTGGCTTAGATTTAATCTAGCATGAGATCCCTACCCATACATATTTGCACTTTTAAATTGCAATGCCATTGCTGAGTCCATGATAAAGGAAGCTGACATTTTTCGGTGGGGTTAGGAATGGTTGGCTAAATAAACATTGCGTACAGATCTACATCTGAAAGAGACATTTTGGTACACAGTTTCCAGTATCACTCACCATAAGAACCCAGCTGCTCATGTACCCAGCTACACAGTCCACAGACAATATTGCCTGGAAGTCCAAGAGCCAGGGGTGGGTTTGTATCCCAGCTGTCTGAGGCTGAGAAGTGCTGTTCCCATTTTACAGCTGTAGAGCTGGAGCAGACTAAGTTGACAAGTGTATGGGAGGACTGAACAGGAAGGAGGGGGATGGCACAGGAACTGAACATGTCTCTCTTCCATCCTTCGACAGTTGTACGTTGAGTAGGCTGACAGCTCAGTGGAGGTGACATGCCAGAGTATATCTTTCTGCCTCAGATGAGTGGCTGGCATGCTGCTAGAAGCCCAGAGGGGCTCTGAGGTGCTCCCAAGCTGTTCAGATGGGAGATGACAGCTTGCCTCCGTAGGAGGCAGTAACTTCAGCAGAGTTGGAAACTCAAGGGGAACCAAGAGCTCACAGCCACTGTCATGGTTTAACCCCAGCCAGCAACTAAGCACCACGCAGCTGCTCACCCACTCCCCCCCCACCCAGTGGGATGGGGGGAGAAAATCAGGAAAATAAATAAAACTCATGGGATGAGATAAGAACAGTTTCGTAGAACAGAAAAGAAGAAACTAATAATGATAATGATAACACTAATAAAATGACAACAGCAATAATAAAAGGATTGGAATGTACAAATGACGCACAGTGCAATTGCTCACCACCCGCCGATTGACACCCAGTTAGTCCCTGAGCAGTGATCCCCCTGCCCCCACTCCCCAGTTCCTATACTGGATGTGCCGTCCCATGGTATGGAATACCCCGTTGGCCAGTTTGGGTCAGGTGCCCTGGCTGTGTCCTGTGCCAACTTCTTGTGCCCCTCCAGCTTTCTGGCTGGCTGGGCACGAGAAGCTGAAAAATCCTTGACATTAGACTAAACACTACTTAGCAACAACTGAAAACATCGGTGTTATCAACATTCTTCTCATACTGAACTCAGAACATAGCACCGTACCAGCTACTAGGAAGACAGTTAACTCTATCCCAGCTGAAACCAGGACAGCCACTAACTTGTGCTGGTACCTCTTTCAAGAGGTTGCAGGGCCCTGGGCCTAGGTCTGCAGCGGCCATGTTGTGACATCCAGAAGTCAGCCGTGTGCCAGGTTTGTCACCGAGGCCAGAGGTTCCCAAGCCCTTCATCGGAAAGGCAGCACCCTTTCCTTGTTTGAATCTGCACAACTGGGACAGCTGGAGAGAAGGTTGCAAGGTCTATGAGAGAGCTGATGTTTGGAGCAGACTGCCATCAGCAGCAGATTTCAAAAGGACTTCTGGCCCTCATCTCCACCTGCTCATTAGGGGCAGGATGAGTTCCAGCATGCATAGACTGTGGGTACCCCCACACCTAACTGCTTTTTCTATTCTCACTTGCTTTCATAGCAGCAGACTTTGCACTGGTGCTAACTCCAGAGTTCACCTCAGGGCGCAGCAGAGGCCAGCTGCTCCCTCGGGCCAGGAGCCGAGGGGGTGCCAGAGCCAGCAGGGCAAGGTCCTCAGCAGGCAGGGGACACTCCGCAGCCCCAGGCAAGCAGGGCAGGCCTGTCAGTGCTGGGGAAGCACAGGGTCCGGGGCCATTGGGCAAGGTTGTGGTAACAAAACAGGTCCAGCATCAAGACAGGAAATCATTCCATGAGTCAGGATCAGATCCGTTGATGGTAACCAGGGCCAGACAGATCCCAGTAACCGCCAGGCAGGTCCACGGTGACACTGCAGGCATGCGGTCAAGCCAGAAAGTCAACCCACAGGTCTAGATCAACAAGGTCCATGGCCAGGCAAGGGCACAGCTAGACCGAACACAAGCACTCCTACCATAGAGCTCAGACAAGGACCATAGCACAAGGCAGGGCTTAAATAGACCCCTGGGCCCATGGGCAGGGGCTGTGGTGGGGGCCCCAGGTGAGGCTGGTCAGGGACATTAGGGCCTATTTGTGCCCTCAGGGCTTTGACACTTCTGTAGAGTTGCCTCCATTTACAAGGAAATGAAAGAGCATTAAGTTTGAATCATATCATGCTGGTATTATTTCTTCTTATAAATAGCTCAGTTTAGAGGTTTACACGGCAGAAGACAAAACCTGTATATTTTAACTGAAAGAAAAATATAAATTTTAATCATGTGCCACTTTGTTTACTGACTTAAAGCTGCCATTACTCAAGCAGAACAAGGGAAGAGAAAGCCCATGTCTCCCTTGGAAATCCATATTCAGTAAAGTGGGAACATTTCAACACATGTAATTGATTTATACTTCAAGAAAATGAATGATTTCTTTCCTCCCCACTCCTAAGCTGCTTGATTGGAAAGTAATTGCTCTGCTTTCAGGAAGCAAAAAGAGTTACAGATCCAAGGCTTACGTCAAAGCTGGTAGCCTCAGTGCCACATCAAAGACACACAAAGGTGGCTGTGAGTGAAACCAGATAAATGTGGTGATAGTCAGTCAGCATGAGCACTGGCCAACTGAGACAATATTTATACATCTGCAAGGAGTGTATTTTATTTAGTGTTTAGAAGGTGGTCATTTGATCAACCAGAACTTGAGTTTGTTTGGTGGGGATGAAGGGGCAGGGGGGCTGTGAAGGTCCAACCAGATGTTCTGGTTGAAGACTCCAGTGCTGATTTCTTACTCCGTGTTGCCACCTAGTGAATTCAAAGGTGATTTCATGACTGCTCTGCATTTGGGTTTTCGGGGGTCTGGGAGCTTTTTTTTTTTCCCCGTTTGAGATTTTTGGTTTGGTTTTGCTTTTGTTGTTGTTGTTGTTGTTTTCTGAGGCAAAACAAAAGGGAAGCCCAGAAAATGTAACTATTGCGGGGAAGGAGTGGAGAGAGTCTTTTCTGGCACGTTTGCAGGTCTGATGTTCTGCTACATGGCCAAACACAGGCAAACCCAGGAAAGTTCTCATCAGCTCCCAGGCTCGTGAATTTTTACTGAAGTTCCTCTAACTGCACACTGGTTGCCTGGTACCTCACCATTGCAGTAGGATATGTTGTTACTTCTTATTCTCCCACTGCAACAACAAGCTTCCTCCTCATCAGCCCCTTCCCCTTGCTCATTTTGGCGTCTTTCTTCCTCTCCTCTTCTATTTCACCTGCCTTGCAAATCTTGGCCTTCATGCTGCCTCCCTCCCACTCTCCCTTGCTATGATCAAGACACTTTCTCCGTGTTGTGTTTGGGAAGTAAATATCTCTTTCAGTCACTGTTATATGTTTTGGCAGGAGTAATGAAACTGCCTTCTGATCGGGTCCTAATCCCGCCCCCGTCAGGACCCTGAAACATCAGGAAAGGGGTGTGATACAAGGAGAACTTCTGGCTAAGATGCTATATTTGGCCTTGGGAACTCCAGTTCCTGAATCTCTTCTAGCTTTCTGTGCGACTTTGGCAAGTCACTTAATTGTCATGTGCCTCAACTGCGCTATCCTGAGAATGCCCCTAGTCTTCATGCTTTGCATTGTGAGTCTGCTTTTATTACTAAAAAATGTGGCAACATGAAACGGACATCACGGAACTTGTGAACAGATAGAGAGTATCATAGTCTCTGATAATATATAACATTCATCCCTCTGCACTAAAATAACGTTTGGTTGATTTCTCTGTGCCTTTGTTGCCATCTGGCTCACCTTCCCTCATTTGTTCCACTACTTTCCTTATGCTTTGAAGTTCTCAAGAGCAATATGGAGTACAGGGTAAGTAAAACCCCCTGCATTTCTGCTCCTTAGGAAAACAAGAGTCAATAGACTCATCATAGTTTGACAACATGTCTATTGCAAGTAGCAACCTTACTAATTTGCATTGGCACCTAGGAGATTCTTTAAGAGACATTGCATTTTACACATTAGTAATTTGATTGACAAAAGAAAGATCTCAACAAGGTAATGCCTCAAATAAACACCCCTTGTTCAATTTAATACTAAATGAAGCAATAAATTACAGGAGTGGAACACTTGAAAATCTCAGAAGCAAAAAAAATCACCCCTTGGAAATGGCAAACATGATTTAACTGTAACTTTGAAGGGGAAAGGTTTGGCTACAGAGGTGCTTCATTTATAAACTGCAAAAAACTTGCTGATTAGAAAAGCTGGTAGAATTAAAAGATCATTTTTCTCAAAGAAACCACACATTAATTTTAGGAGAATAGTCTTTCTGGAATAGTATTAAGACCAAGATAATTTATTGGCTGAGGTCAGAAAATTAATAGGTGTTTTCGTACTTTGCACTTCCAAGGCATTTTATAGCTAAAGATTTCCATAGTCAATACCTACACATAGTTGTGTCACTGCTACATATAAAAACATTGTGTTCAGCTTCAAAAAAAGGTCTGTAAGGTAAGAACTTATGTATCTTTGAGGCACACCAAGGACATCCTATATATAGGTGTGTTCCAGTTATGGTGTAGGCAGTTATTATCAAGAAGTATGTAACAGTTCTGTAATTTCATTTGCACATAAGAGTTTCTTCCCCAGTGGTAGCTAAGTACTGCTGAAGTAGCGTAAATGAAAGTAGCAGAAAACTGTCATTTATGACAGGGAATGGACACTGCTGATAAAATTGCAGGTGACCCTAAAATTGGCAAAAAGGTGTACAATGGTAGCAACACAAAAACTGAGCTTGAGAGCCTAGTAAAATGCATAGCCAGATACAAATATTACACATCTGAACATGGAAGGTAAACCTTGTCTATGGACAGGGGAACACGAAGCTTCGAATCAGTCACTCTGAGAAGGACTGAAAAATCACAGGGAGGAATGAACTGGAGAGAAAACTGCCATTGGGATGCTGAGATAAAAATTACTCATGTCATTCTTTGTGAGTGGAAACTGGGAGATATTTTTACTAAAATATTAAGACAACGTGATGAAGATCACTGGAAAAAAATATGTCTGCATAAAATGCCATACATTTCTTATGGCAAAGATTTCAGTTTGTCCAAAAATAATGCATGAAGAGAGAACTTGGTTACAGCATGTGAGAGCATCTGCAGGAAGAAAGGACCAGGTACTCTAATCTCTTACTTTCAGCTAAGAGAAAGGCAGGAAGAAGCGAGGAAGGAAAATGAAGCCTGGCAAACACAAAGCCTGGCAAAGCCTTGTCCATGAAAAACTGACATGTTTTTAAACATAAACTAATTGAACAAGCCATGACAAATGATGCACTAATGAATCACTGGTGAATTCAAATCATTATTGGATAACTGTAAGGTAGAAAGCAGAAGTTACACGGATAATGCAGCAGTGGTTCAAAAGCCTTGTTCCATGACATACAGGCGTGAGACTGAATCATTTAGTGCTTCCTTCTGAGTTTAAATTGCGCATTCTGAACAAGAATAATTTTCAGATTTTCTGAGAACAGTAGCATCTTGTATTGGCTTTGTGTTGCAAGGTTTTGGTAGCAGTGGCTTCTGTGAGAAGCTGCTGGAAGCTTCCCCTGTGTCCAACAGAGCCAATGCCAGCCGGCTCTAAGATGGACCTGCCACCAGCCAAGGCCGAGCCAATCAGCGATAGTGGTAGCACCTCTGGGAGAACATAGTTAAGAAGGGAAAAAAAGTTGCTGGGACAGACAGAAATGGCAGCCAGAGAGAGGAGTGAGAACATGTAAGAGAAACAACCCTGCAGACCCCCAGGTCAGTGAAGAAGGAGAGGGAGGAGATGCTCCAGGTGCCGGAGCAGAGATTCCCCTGCAGCCCGTGGTGATGAAGACCATGGTGAGGCAGGCTGTCCCCCTGCAGCCCAGGGAGGTCCACGGTGGAGCAGATCTCCACCTGCAGCCCATGGAGGACCCCACGCCGGAGCAGGTGGGTTCCCGAAGGAGGCCGTGACCCCGTGGGAACCCCGCGCTGGAGCAGGCTCCTGGCAGGACCTGCAGATCTGTGGAGAGAGGAGCCCACGGAGCAGGTTTTCTGGCAGGACTTGTGACCCTGCGGGGGACCCACGCTGGAGCAGCGTGCTCCTGAAGGACTGCAGCCCGTGGGAAGGGACCCACGCTGGAGCAGGTCATGAAGAACTGCAGCCCATGGGAAGGACTCATGTTGGAGAAGTTCATGGAAGACTGTCTCCCGTGGGAGGGACCCCACGCTGGAGCAGGGGAAGAGTGCGATGAGTCCTGTCCCTGAGGAGGATGAAGCAGCAGAAATAACATGTGATGAACTGACCATAAATCCCATTCCCCATCCCCCTGCGCCGCTGGGGGGGGATAGGTAGAGAATCCAGGAGTGAAGTTGTGCCTGGGAAGAAGGGAGGAGTAGAGGGAAGGTGTTCTGAGATTTGGTTTTATTTCTCATTACCCTAATCTGGTTGATTGGTAATAAATTGAGTTAATTTTTCCCAAGTTGAGTCTGTTTTGCCTGTGATGGTAATTGGTGAGTGATCTCTCCTGTCCTTATCTTGACTCACGAGCCCTTTGTTATATTTTCTCTCCCCTGTCCATCTGAGCTGGGGGGGAGTGATAAAATGGCTTTGGTGGGCACCTGGTGTCCAGCCAGGGTCAACCCACCACACATCTAAAACAGTGTCATCTCATTTCCAGCCATTTCCCTGTGTTGGAAGTGTTATAAAAGTAGAATTACAGATATTATTCTTCAGGCTTTAAACTTTAATTTTCATAATTTATTCCCTCATAATATAGGATCCAATTCTGTTTTTACTTAGGGGATATATTTCCTGTTATTTCACATCCATTACTGTAACTGAGTTACTTCTGAAGTAGGCAATAGTTGGCCTTTAATTACTGTCATTTTTATTTTCCACTAATTAAGAATTTTTGGTTTACATATTGCCTAACAAAATAAATTACTATTAATCTCAGTTTTCAGGAGATATCTCCTTTGACTGTCAGAGACTTCTTCTAGATAAGGTTGTAATGTATTTTTTATAGGAAGAAAGGGAATACTTTGCATCTTGAATGCATTATATGTAAAAATGGACTTAAATTAGATGGAAAGAGAATAAAAGAGTCGAAGTCTCAAATGGGAGTGAGGTGAATAATGTTAAGTACAGAAGAGCCTAGCTCTTACTTTTGTATCCAGTACTCAACTGACTGCCAGCCTCTCAGAAAAATCTTTCTTCCAAAAGCAGGGGAACTCGATGTCATATAGAAGAAAATTCGTGACTGAGAGGACATCAGAAGACAGTTACTATTCTGTACCACAAATTTTCTGTCTCCTCTGGTTGGTTTTGGTGGAGCAGCTACTAACTGATACGAAATGGCAACGGCTCCCTCTAGTGAATTGCAATCCCACAGACACGCAGGTGTGCAACCATAGGGACTCCTATTTTTTCTGCCAGAACATCCCCAAACTCTTTTTCAGATTCAGTACTATCACATACCAATTGCAAAGTAAAACACTCATATCTAAATCCCTGGGACTTTAGAAAAGCTTAAAATGCATCTGTATCTAACTATATGAAGCTGTACTCCATATTGTGTACCAGGCCAGCCAACCAAACTGTTCTCCTACAGCCAGGATGAGAAGCCATTGGGCTTCTTGGACTTACGCTGATAAGAATGGGCTTGAGGAGGAGTCTGCAGGTGCTCCAGTTAAGGTCCTATTTTGCCCTTCCTCACAAACAACAGATGGTCAGGCCCAAGGGACCTCAGTTTCCGTTTCTCCTCTGACGAGGACAGGGAGAAACAGGAGTTCTAAGAGGTATGGAGGAAAAGGTTTTTAGCAGAGGCTGTCAAACTGTCATGCCTAACCATCAGCATCTTAAATACTCGTCTGCCTTTCAGATTGTTCATTTCAAGTGCACAACCCATTCTCTTCTCTCATGCCAGCTAACATTGCCTCTTTTTTTCTCTCTCTTTCCAAGCCCTAATCCTCACCTGTCTCCTTTCTGCCATTTCTGCAAATGGCAGGTACAACAGTAACAAAAGAGAACTGGTGTTTCTGTTTGTCCTTCAAGATAAAACAAACCCCTGAGAGGAATCACCAGTTATTCTGAACATTGAGCTATGAACTGTGTCTTCATGGCTATTGCTATTTGTGCTGCATAAACCCCTTGCAAAAACTTTTAGTGCAGCTATAAATACAGAAATGTTTTCTTGTCAGCTACTTATTTTATTGCTTTTCCCTTCTGAATTGATATTAATTAATCAAGATTGCAGCCTGCCAGGTGCTGAATGCCGCGTTCCATGTAAAGCAAGTCACGGAAAGCAAGTTTCCCTTGACTGTGGAACAGAATGAGACAGTAGCTGAACTAATAATATTCCTGCAACTTAATTCCATGATGTCTTAGATTAACAATGTAATTCTGAGCTTCCTCCTAGAGAGAGGTATAAATGTCTTTACTGCCAACAAGCACTGTTCAACAAATGATTTTATGGCCATCTTTCATAAGTGTTGCACAATTAGGAGTGTGACTGTGACTGTGACTGTGGGCATATAGCAAGATTCAAATATCCTTCCTGTGTGGCATTGGATAGAATTAAGCAGGCTGAAAACTAAAGTTTCCTGGGCTGCCTTACCCACTGTGGCGTGGGGAAGACATCTGGGAGTGGTGGAAAGGAATCCGAGAGCTGAGATTCCAGAAAGTGCCGGGCTAGATTACATAGTTAATGCTAAACTAGGAATGGATGAAATCCACCATAAGTTTTGTCAGATTCTTAGTGTATATGCACAGTAACATGTTTTACCTTTAATTGGATAGTAAGCTAGCTTGCATTAAAGCTAGTGAGGAGGAAAAGAAATAATTTTATAAGCAGACAAAGCAAGGGGTGCTGTCATCAACTCCAAAAAGACTACAGAGTCTGCAAAGGAAAAACTGAATTGTAAATCTTCATCTCAAAGATTATTTCACCCTTTATCTTTGATTATGAAACCTGGAAATCCACCAATGTTCTGAAAAATCTCAGAATGCCTTCTGAAGACAAGTACCTCAGGAAAACATTTGTTAGTGTATATAATGGATTCTTAGCAACTGTTGAGATTGTCACATAACCCATCAGCTTTATCTAGAGAAGATGGATAACTATGTGAGACACAACGTAAGTGAAGCCAAAGTATCTACTGTGACAAGCAGGCCTTTGGGCAGTCCAAGAATAAAAGGAAAGAGGTCAATCAAAAGATTCCCTCTGCTGAACAATACTGAGGAAGGGAAAGTGTATTGATTTTAATCTAGAAAATATGTAAAGCATGGCCCAGGATTAACAGGGATGGAAGAAGCTCTTCATGATCTCAGCAGTGTTCATCAGCCTGGAGAGAAGTGAACTAATAGTGTCATTCTAGTTTTACTGACCACATTTCAACAAGCAGAGCTCTTCCATAGCTTTGATTCTGATTTTTAATTAAGCAGGCTTAATTATTTCTGATAGGACTGATTAGAGGTGACATAGTTTGAGAAAAACTACTTGTTCATTCAGATTCACATTCAAAGTAATTTTGAATGCTTTCTCTAGAGCTTCCTGTAGTAGTCCATCCTGCCTCCAGCAGTATCTCAAACCATTTCCACAACTGGCAATACAAAAGGAAATTCATAATGGCTATATTGTTTTTGCAAATAGCCAGGCACAGCTCAGTTGCTCCTGGATGTTTAGTTATGGACATGGGTGCTTTGCACATCATCATAACTTCACATATATTCATCTTATGCAGCCTAAGCACTTGTAGTTTTTGACTGGTACTTTAGCTGATATTTTTATATTGCCAACTTTTACACCTTAAAATTGTGTGTGATATGGATGAGTTGTGGTTATAAGGGAAACCATATTGAAAATAGTGCATTTGTAGTCGTATTACTTTGCCTTTTATTTCTGTGTGATTAAAAAACCCAAGTATTTTCTTTTTTTTCTAGTTTTCTTCCTGTCCTGCTTTATTTTTATCCCTTTGTTTTCACATGTTCTTACTCAGCTGTAACACTTCCCAAGCTGTTGCTCCCAGAAGTCGCATGATAATGTGAAGCATCGGGGTTAGGACAAATTAAACATTTTACTGTAATTTGGCCTATTAAAATGATCAGGACTCTTTCAGGGAAATGCAAAAGGACTTTGTAATAGAAGTCTGAAGTTTAGTGGTCTGATTTCTGCCATGGAGAAATCTTTTAATAGCAAAACACAGAACAAGCTAGCAGAAGTGAATATGGTGTCCAGATTTCCCAAAGGACAAGCAAAATTTATTAATGCAAGCCAAACTTGGTTGGTTTGGGAAATAAAACTAAATCACCTATTTCTGTGTGCCACAGGATCATGTGAGGGGGTGAAGAAGGAACAGAACGGTCAGAATTTATATGGTGATGTTGTGTAGTACTGGTTGTGCTCTCTTGTCTTTCAGTGCATGTAAAGCATGCAAAGGTCTTTTTTGCTCATCATTTCCTGAGAACCTATTTTTAATTATCATGTATGCACAGATTAAGAGTCTGTTTTAACGTATAGTCTGAGCTGAGATCACAGAGAGAAAGTGGAAGAAGAAAGTGACTCAGTAAGACCAAAAAGAGAAAAAAAATCCCCAAAGACAAATGAAGTCATTAGAAGAATCAAACACCAGATTGAGGACTGCAGGCCCTCCAGCAAAATATTCTCTGCACTGCACTGGATATCTCTTTAACATGGGACATTTTATCCTTAATAGAGAAAGGAAATGTAATTAAATGAAAAAAAAACAGGAAATGGCTTTTGATAAGTGATTTGCTCTAGGGAATGGTATTCTGGCAGACAGAGAGAAGCTTCATCTTCCATGTTGTACCTGACACTTTCTAGTTTAAAGAGAATTTAGGAAGATGTATTGGAATAAAATCAGATAACATAGAATGAAAGGTACTTGATCTATGTTTGATAATATTGTGCAATACCACAGGGATATTACTCATGAATTTGAAACCTCAGAATGAATACATAAATGAATATATAATTGAAAATATCAGTGGAAACAAAGCTAGTGCTTCGCATGTTTCCAAAAAATGACATATATGCTTCTTAAAATAGCTCTAACAACTTCTAGAGCAAGTAGACATGTGCCACAGCATGCCATGATTTCAGGTGAGTGAAGAATAGTTGTGGAGGAACTGAACAATAAACTAATATATGGCACCTTTAATAATTTCTTAAAGCTTAATCAGGCTGTATACCAATAAACATGAAATATTTCTTAATGGTAACAGCACATTCAAAAGACTGAGTGCATTTCTATGAAACAACAATTGGTTCAAAAAGTAAACACAGATGCTAACCACAGGAAGATGTCAAAGATATTACTGAGAACACAATACATGTTCTCTTAACGTACAAACCATCTGTAGTAAGCAGCTAAGGGATATTTTGAAGAGGAGGATTTTTATTATTGTAGGTATGAAGAGACTGTTTTGTCAGCCTGCGAATTTTATTCTTTTTTTTCCCCCTCTCACAGCTATAGACTGCACAATGAAACAGCAGCAACTGTATTGGGAGGTGAAAGACACAAAGCAATTACTAACCAGTTGGTTTAGAGAGAAAGTCTTCTGATGGACAGGTTATTTGTAATTTTTCTCAATGGGCTTTTTCCCAGTTTCTTCAGACTGGTCTGTAAAGCCAGACTAAATGAGTAAGGAGACTAGTGGTGTGAACTGAGTGGACAATTCCGTGTGTGTGTGCTGACTACCTGAGTGTTCTAAGTGCTTCACACACAAATGTAAAGAGCAGGGAATATTTCCAGCTTGTGTTCAGAACAAGGATATTGCCTGTGTTCAACAAATAACTAATACCCAAACGAGTTTCTGTTAATGCAATGCTGAGTTTAAGGAGAGGTTTTGCAGAGGACCAGGCAGATCAGCTCAGGCGTTGTGTCATGTCAATACTGGGAATTGGCTGCCGGATGGGAGCTGGCTCATCTTCTGGGTGACTTGGAGAGGAGGTTAAAAACCACACAGCTATATGAGTTCATAACCACAGTGAGCTAGCTACAAAACCTAGAAGAGAGGCCACGTGCCTAGATTTCTAGTGCCCTAGCAAAATGAAAATAAAAAGGGGTTGCTATTGGTATGTAAGATTTATATATCTTTATGTGTGTTAATGGTAGTTCATCAGTGCTTTGATGAGTATATCACTGTAAATTCTCAACACAAAAATGATTGACTCAAAAGGCAGAAGCCAAAACAGAAATCAAATTATGTGTGTCAACTAGCTCTTGATAAGCTTCACTGGATGCATCTTCTGAATTGGCTCATCCTCAGGCTGTCATGATTGTGTGGCTGAGAACGTGCTTGAAATGATTACTATTCTGGGTTTTAAATTTAAAGACGGCTGATTGAATCAGCTTAAGTATTAACCAATTTTATCCCCATTTTAGCTAATTGGAATCTCAGTAATGGAACATCCCAGCCCTTTCACATCTTGTTATGGAGACACATATTTCTGGCACAGCTGGATGACTGAACTGTTGCTTGAAACAGCCTTTATGATATTTCTGTCAGCTTCTCCCAAAGAATTCAGGGAGGGTTTTTTTGCCTTGTTTTCATGCCTGAGTCAGCATTTGGTAATTATTCTGTGCACGTGCCTTGCCAAACTGTTCTTGTCCTCTAATCTTTGAAAATGGCTGATGAAATGCGTTGTTGTTGCAGGAAGGTATATCTGCCACGGGGGCTACCCTCTTCACTTACTTGATATACTGCAGTGTCAAGAGTAATGACTGAGTTTGGTTTGTAAGGAGGTTTCAGTCACTCATACTACCACTACACACCTTTTCCTGGTCAGTGTTTTCCTGAGCAAACTCTTGCTTATGACTTTGTCCATAGCTATTTGCCAACAAATTCCTCTGAAAAGGCCTGAGGGAAGAGGCCCATGAGCAGGTTGCTCTTTGGGAATATTCTCATCTCAAGCAGTTATAAAGCTATAAAGTGGCTTATTGTTTTATGCAGCATATAAAGGTTCACTGTGGAAATCAGAGTACCTCAGTTTCAACAGCTCCCATAAACAGCCCTTTCTTGAAGTTGTTCAGTGTACTGTAACTCCAGACTAACTGCTCCTACCACGTTTCTGCATTTTGTGTGTGAGATCAGCCTCTTTAATGCCAGAAGGACGGACAGGAGAGCATTATATGATCTTCTAAACTAAGCCTCACTGCCTCCTTTCTGCTTTCTGAAGCAATACAATTGTCAAGGTAAAGTAAGACCTCTCCCAAGGAGGAAGAGTCCAGTGCTACTCCCTTGCCCTCTACTGCCTTCTCTTTGCATTCTGTGTTCTGAACAGGGTAGTAGCAGGCTCCCATGCGAGCAGGCAGCAGATGAGGCAGTGGGCAGGAGGTGGGAGTTGTAACAAGAGAGTCACTTGCCTACACAAAGGCTCCTGAATATTTCCCGTCAAAATTGTTTTTCGTGGAGAAGTATTTGTTTGGTGTATTTTTTGTTTAAGATAAGGTACTTTTTTGTTGACAAATTACAGAGCTTCTTAGATTGTCTGTGTTACGGGGTGGCAAGAAGTCATTTTTCTCCAAGAGACTTCCCAAGCTATTTTTATGAGCAGCTCTATTTTCCATATTTGATAAGGAATTTGACTGAGCTCGCTGTATGAATTAAATGTATACATTTTCTATAAAGAAAATGTGGAAAAGTTTATATCCTGTTGGAAGTTGGAAACTGTAGAGTATATCACTGACTCTGGGAAGGGGAAGTGGGACATAGCTGGAGGTGGGCTAACCTACACAAATACGTTTAATACTTCCAGTACCTCTCAGCAGAACTGGGTCTGACTTTTCGAGCCTAACAAGTGGGTTTTAAGTTTTCCCAAACTGTCTCTGCTAATTAAAAAAAAGGAAATAATAAGAATTTTATGGTTTTTTTCTTTACTCCAAACAGATGGGATAGAGTGCTAGAAAAGGGCTGTAAACTTCTCATTTCCTTCTAGGAGAGGAGTCATGCTGCTCAAGACATACTATTTCTTCTTTGGACTATGCACTATCACGGTGAAAATGCTTACCAGTTTCTGTGCTAGCAGGTTGTTTAGCTTGGAAAGAGTCATACAAACTGGACAATTTGAAACTAGGAACCACAGATGCAGTGGTTGTCAAGGTCAAAAGCTCCATCATAAACTCACAGACTATTCCAGTAGAAACAAATTAAGATGCAGGAACAGAATAAGATAGCCATTCTGGCAAGCAGCCTGCTAAAATAATGGGTTTTCTCTTGGCAGGCTTGATAAGCCTGCAAAAGCTACTAGGTAACTGCAGTGTTGAGAATCCTTCCTTTTAGAGACAAAGCAAAGTAGGTTTGTGGCATTTAGAAAACTGGGTGCAACAGCAAAAGTTATGAGGTGGCAAAAAATGTACAAATGTCGTTTCAAGACTGTTGGAGGAAGCTAACATCAGAGTTCAGGAGCTGATAAAAGTCATTGGCAGGTGGTCATCTGTTCCTGTCACTGCATGCCTGTTGTCTGTTGTGACTGCACGAACATTTGTGAGGGTGAACAGTGAATTGGTTCTTGTTAAAATCAACCCCCTGAATTAATCCAGAGAACTTCCCCGAAAAGGTTCATTGGAGAAACCCTCCAGGAATGTCTGAGCATATACAGGTGTTGACGTGGAAAGCAGAAATAGTTCATGTATGGTAAAATTTGAGATGAAACTAAAAAAATACATAAATCCTCAAAGCTCTAACATTTTACAGAGGGCAAAAAATTAACATAGAAGCATAACAAAAGAAATATAAAATTGAACCAAAGAATGAGATAAGTTTTGAGATGGTTAGACCAGTACAAGAAATCGGCATAGCATCTTTGCTGTGCCAATACTGGGGAAGCCTTAACAATTGCCGTTCTTTTCTAGACAAGCAAATCTGAAGTTTGATGAGTGAAGACACATAGAGCTGTGTGAAAGAAGAGCTGCGAGCTGAAGCTAGCATCCATGTCTCAAAAATACCTCAAGAAAAAGAAGTGGAACCCCCCCCCCCATATAACATACATTGCGAAAAAGCAGTGCTAGGAGAAATGAGCAAATATGTGAATCAACATTATTACAAAAGCTGAAAAAGCTTCTGAAAGGCAACAGTTTAAATCAATTAAGGAAAGCAGAGTTCTGACTGGCAAGTTTATATCAACTGGAAGACCTGTTACAAATAAACAGAAAAATTTTAGAACCAGAAAAAAACCCAAGCCTATGGACAAATCATACTTAAGAGATGGAACACTAGCAAGCAGCACAGAAAACCAATGATGCTGACAAAGAGATTAAACAGTCAGAGCCAAAACCCAAATCATTTCACATCACAAATAAAGCTGTGAAAAAGCTATATAATCTGTAAAACTAATACAGTTTCAGGTAAAGATGAAAAACTTTAAAAGAAACCAGTCACAAAAAGCTGGAATTGGTAAGGTTATCAGTAAAATCACCAAACTGTTAAAAAAACCCTATAAGATCAGGAGAAGCTTTTACATCAGTGTGAAAACAGCATTTCATTCAAAATGCCAAGAGACCTAAGCATATGCAACAACTATGCAGGCTTTAGGGTCCCTTCAATCTTCCGCAGACAAAGACAGTACTGACTTAAACAGAATTAAAGAACTAAGGCAAAAGTCAAGGAAGAGCAAGACACATTCCTTTCCAGAAAACCATGTGCCCACCAGATTTTTATCCTAAGAATAGTCATCAAAGAGATAATTGAATAGCAAAAGCCACTCAAACGTCACATATTTTAAGAAAGCTTTTGACAGGCTTCGGCATCAATGTCATTCTGGAACATCTTAAAATGTTATGATATCCAATGAAAATAATAGACATGAAAACTTTTATAGCAAGGCTTATCTATTTTAAGTAAACATAGCTTCAGTAAATGGTTTAACATAGAACTCAGTGTCAAATGAAAATGTCTTCTCTTGTTTCACCTTCACGGAATTGCTTGTTCATTATGAGAATGGGTAATTATATGAGAAAGTATTTAACATTTGTTTTATATAGCACCAGATAGCTTAACAACAGTAAGCTTGATTCAGATTTTGCTGATGATACTGCGACCACCCTACCAACATGGTTATAAAAGAGCTTGTCCAATATTAACCAAAAAGATAGCCTTAATAATTAGTAATGACAAAAATCTAGCGAGAACTCACCAAATTTCAGTTCAAATTTTCTGAAAGATGTCATCAATAGTGATAAAGGTGATACCAGAAGAGGTTTAATTAGACAAGACAATAACAGCTTTCCCCAGCTTAAACACAGCTTAGCACTGCTTGGACTTGCAGGCATATCAAAAGCAGCATCCATTCAGAGCTCTATCTGCTCAATAAAACTTATTCATCCCTGGGTAACACTTAAGATATGCACATTGTATACTGAATGATGAACTTGCATTTCATATTCATTACAGTGAAATAATATATTTACAGGCTTGAGAAATACATTCCACCCGAAGAGTCATGCATTGACTTCCTAAGTAATCTGAGCTAAATGAAACTGAGAAAGGGCTAGAGACAAGGACCTGGGAGGCAAGATAATTTTGCATCTGATTATCCTAGGAATGTCCCTTAATTTGGTGAGCAAACAATTATTTATTTTTTTAATAATGCATTATATACACATTGCCATAGTTAGGTCTACAAGAGACTTTAAAAACAAAACATCAGCTGTTTCCGTGGTATTTACGTGAACATATTAACACAACTGTTGAAACTACATGAAGGAGAGGTTAGGTGTCCGGTAGGTGGTAAACATACTTGGACTCCTCCATGCAAACAGTGTGGGTAATTAGAGAGCTGGACTAATAACAGCCTTGGACCTCATGCTTAAGTGTCAGACTAGGGTACTCGTGGTACTCCTTACTGCTTCTGATTTTAACAGAAGAGAAAACAAGCCTTGAATGTGAAACGGAAGTGGACTAATATTTTTTCTAGATCAACATTACTATGTGATGAGTGTAGCCTTCAGTTCTGCAGTGGTAGAAAATAAGCAAAAGACTTGATTTTGTCTTTCAGGAAGGGGTTGCCCCATAGTTTCTCCCTAGAAGACAAACTCAGAATGGCTTCTTCTAATTCTGCTGGCTATCCAAGATGAACTCAGCCAGCTCACAAACAGGCAATCAGTTCTGTGGGATTCATGGGATTAATCACTACCAGTCAGTGGGCCTTAAATGTGAAAGTGGGTTTTTTTAAAACTTTCTGCCCAAGCTTAACACAGAATCACAGAATCACAGAATGGTTGAGGTTGTCAGGGACCTCTGGAGATCATCTTGTCCAATCCCCCTGCTCAAGCAGGGCCACCTAGAGCTGGTTACCCAGGACCGTGCCCACATATTTTTTTAACATCTCCAAGGATGGAGACTCCACAACCTCTCTGGACAACGTGTGCCAGTGCTCAGTCACCCTCATAGTAAAAAATGTTTCCTGATGTTCAGAGGGAACCTCCTGTGTTTCAGTTTGTGCCCATTGCCTCTGGTCCAGGCACTGGGCACCACTGAAAAGACCCTGGCTCCTCCTCTTTGCACGCTTCCTTCAGGTATCTATATACATTGATAAGATCCCCCCGAGACGTCTCTTCTCTAGGCTAAACAGTCCCAGCTCTCAGTCTTTCCACACATGTGAGGTGCTCCAGTCACTTCATCATCCTTGTGGCCCTTCATTGGACTCTCTCCAGTATGTCCATGTCTCTCTTGTACTGAGGAGCCCAGAACTGGACACAGCACTTCAGGTGTGGCCTCACCAGCACTGAATAAAGGAGAGGGATCACCTCCCTCTACCTGCTGGCAATACTTTGTCTAATGCAACCCAGGATGCCATTCGCCTTCTTTTTAGTAAGGGCACACTGCTGGCTCATGTTCAGCCTGGTGTCCACCAGGACACACAGGAGGTCCTTTTCTGCTAAGCTGCTTTCCAGCTGGGTGGCCCTCAGCATATACTGGTGCCTGGGGTTGTTCCTCCCCAGGTGCAGGACTTTGCACTTCTTGTTGAACTCCATGAGGTTCCTGTCGACGCATTTCTCCAGCCTGTCGAGGTCTCTCTGGATGGCAGCATGACCAGTCCTCCCAGTTTGGTGTCATCTGAAAACTCGCCAAGGGTTCATTCTGCCCCATCATCCCAATCATTAAAGGAGATGTTAAACACAGGGATGCTAGACTTATTAATATACTAAATGTATTCTTTTACCCATCAAATTTCTGACTATAGTCTTCTTTCATGAAATCAAAATTAAGTAAATATTTGCAAATATTGGTTTTACAATGGATTACTTTTGATCAGAACTAGATGACTAAGAACTAATCCTCAGAAGTGTGGGGGAGCTGTATTTCCAGTTAATACAAGTGAAAGCTCATGACTACTTAAAACTGTAGTTCTCATGGATCTAAACAGTTCTTCCTCTTTAAAACTCAGATGTATTTCATGCCATTTCATGCTCTCTATTCAATTGGCAATAGAACAGCTTCTTATATTTTTATGGTGTGGCTCACAATTATTTAAAAAAATCATTATTCAAGTAATGTAACATAATGTATTCTAGAGATTCTGCAATTAGAGAAAACTGCTACCGCTAAAATGTCATTTGAATAACTCTGTATTAGCGTCTTTCACTTTAGTTCATTGATTCCTTAGGCTGCGTACTTCCAGCAGTCTCATCTGGGAATTCTAGCTCACAAGGTAATAATGAGTTTCAAAAATGCATCATTAATGTCATTCTTTCTTTGTGGTAAAGGAGAAAAAGCTGGGAAGAAAGGGGGAAAAGAACCTTTTTTTTTTCTTGTGTTCATGGCAAAAAAATACTGCTGATAATACTGCTGATTCGGGGTCAACTGCAAACTGCATTAAATAGTATGAGATTATCTGAAGCTGTTGATTGTCTTTCTCCTAGTTCACAGGGATGACTTCTCCCCTCTAGCCCTTGACAATACCTGCCTCACATTGGCATTTCAGCTTTGGTGAAGATATACCCCAGTTCCTAGAACACCCACCTGGTTTATCTGCAGCACTGCTTTGGCTTCATTTGAGTAGGTACCTCTACAGAAATCTAAAGCATCCCTAATTTGCCAAGCTCAGTGGAATTAATTTTAAATAGCAAAGAAACTCAAAATTAAAACAATTAGATTTATTCAAACAAAACAGAGTTAAATTTTAATTTAAAACTGGAAATAAAAGCAAGAAACAGGGACTTTGAGTATATATAGCCTTAGGCTTTGGTCTGGGGTTGTCTGGGGCACCTCTTAGCTGCAGCCAGCAGGGCTTGACTCAACAGAACTCAGCCTCGAGGGTGTTGCCCAAGGCTACCTTCCCGTCTCCATTTATATCCCAGGTTTCCTGATTGCTCTTGAATGTCAATGATGCTTCAAAGTCTACCACAAAAATCCCCTATTTTCAGAGGACCTCGCCTGAGGTGCTGCATCTGAGACATTGCTGCCGGAATGCTCTTAAGTTTACCTGAGAATGACTGCCTTTGAAGCATAGAGGGATAATTCAGGAAGCCCATTCCTCTTCTCAGGTTTATCTTTTCTTTTAGGAAGTCTTTTGAGTAATAGACTTACTCTAATATATTTTACAAATCACATGATAAATGTGTGGGAAGGGGGTTATTGTGTAGCAGTTTGTCCCCTTCTGGTTTACTGATATTTCGGGGGGACCACATTTACACAGTAAAATGAGATGCTGTTTTTAAGTGGCATCCTATCTCAAGGTATCTGCATCTAGATTTTTAGCAATCCATAAATGGGAAGTGCTCTGAACAGTGGCTTTGGCTTTAGTATAGAAGGAGAAGATCCATTTGCAAATGAAGTCCCAATTCTTCATAGGTCCAAGCATCTCTTGACAAAACAACATTCAATGGGTGATATTTAAGTAATATAGCATTCTAATTTGGACAGTTTACTGCAAATTCAACTTTTGACTCTTCTTTGGGCTTTTTCACTTATTTCTATATCTTTTTTCAAACTTGAACAGAGTTTTCTGCTTCAAAGTTTATTCCTTAGTAAATTTTTTTGCCAGCTGCCCCTAAAGCAAACTACCTAGGATGTATGTGGGGAAAGAATCCACTTTTAGTTTGGATTTTGGTGTTTGTACCAAAAGTCATGTAAAAAGCCAAACTTCCAGACTTCAAGCCCCAAAGTAGGGTCAAATGATGGGTTTATTCTCCGTAAACATACTTTTTTGTCATAAAAGGAAATGTTTAGCTGTATTTTAATAAAGTATCTGTTCCCTTCTGGTGATGGTATCGTTGCTAGAAAGGGTTCAGTAGGATCCCCTTACTCAGAATCTGAAGGGATCTATTGTTTTATTGTAGTCTTAGCAATGTCCCAGTTAGGATGTAACACAGAACAAGACTCCTGCCTGCTCACTGTTGTCAGTCACTGAAGACCTCATGGAACTGTAATTTCTGGAGCTCTGGCCAGCTTTCAGCCAAGATCATTCTGTATTTTACTCCTAGTAATTCAGCCTATGTTTTCAGTTGCAGAATCCTTACGCCTCCCTTTCTGAACTGTAACGTTACAGTAAGATATTATATAGCTTGGTTTTTGCACCCTGACAGCAGCTGTATTTTACCAGTAAACCACATACTGGTGATACAGGTTTCATCTTCCTTTAAAAGATATTCAAGACTTCATTAATGCTAAAAAAGGTTTTTTGAAATGTCTTGTTGAAGGACATTATACAAATGTGAAGTATTTTTATTAGTAATTGTTATTATTTGAATACCTTTTTATTGCTCTATGTATTTCTCTAGTATGTGAAATTCAGTCACTTAGAGTGCTTGGAAAACTTCTGAGCTGTGTTTGTGACAGCACTGAGGAATGGGTAATGAGAAACCTAAGGGAAAACAGGCTTTGTGCAAGAGTGATCCACAGCTGCTCTCTTTCCCCTACAAAAAAAACCCAACATAACATCAGCATCTACTGCTCACAGTATAAAATAATTTCTTTTGAAATTACCCTTTTCTACAGTGCTTCCATGTGATCTGTCTCTCCTGTTGTAATAAATTAACAGTGATACCCTTAATGAGAAGTGCTGCACATGGCAGCAAGATCTGAGCCTTGGCTCAAAGGCAGTAGAAAATGAATTTTGATATAGAGCAACCTTTCTGAGCATGTTGCTGGCTGAGGTAAATTGAGATGACTAAACTGTATTGATTAGAACCAGCCTGAAAGATTCATGTTTTTCAGGGGAAAAACAAAGAAAAAAAGACACTTTGGGATATTGGAGACTTACTTTCTTTTTAGTACACCTATTGTGTTCAGGACAACTCAGCATCTGTCTTGGCCTATTTTGAAACTACTAGATGAAGTTATGAAGGAGTTTCTTAAGAAGCAATGCACCAGAAGGAATTTAAATGTAAACATAGGACTGGATTGCAGTTTGAGGTATGTGCTGTCAGTGGTAGCCAGTAACAAAGTAGTGATAAGATATGAAGAGTTGAATATTTAGCGAGTAAATGCAACAAGTATGGTACTGTTGACCAGTTCTGCATTACAGTCCACCTCCTCTTGGGCCTTGTCTTCATGGGAAACTACTGTAGAATACACAAAGATCTGAACATTGGATGCAAGAGGTATTCTGTGCAAAAAAATTCTCAACACAGTATATGTCCCTTCTACTTTTTTAAAAAACTCTTTTTGGAATTAGACTAAGTTTACTAAATGACCCTGAAAAAAAGGCACCCTTGTGTTATAAAAATGCAAGCAGGTAGCTAAGGTGAAATGGCTACTCTGCAATCAGCCTTTTTGCATACATATGGGCCAAGGCCCCCCCCCCCCCCCCCACCCCCTCAGGCCAAAATGCTTTAAATTGAGGATTTAAGAACCTAACTCAAATTTAGCATCAAGAGGTTTCTGGAGCCTAAAGACCTTTTACTATCTGGCCCCTAAATAAATATCATGGTCCTCAAAAGCCTAAGCACCTTAAGCATGTCTCACGGACAAAAAAGTGCCACAGGTCTTTTGAAAATCAGATCATAGTGGGTGTGACAAAATACAAATTCAGAGTTCAAACTGTACATTCCTGGTTTTGAAAATGTTGATAAATACATGTAATACAGAATATTTCCCTTCTGGGAGGCTACCCATACCCTCACAGTCCATCCAGGGAATGCACTGGGTGGTCTATCCCGATCTCTTTTTCTAGAGCTGAGCACACTATGTGCTGTCTGTACCCAGATATTGCCACAGATCAGTGATACTGTAGCTTAATGGGAGCAATGGTGTCTGCAATGGAGCAATGCAGCATCTCTGCAGCCCGCTGTACAAACCCTGCATGAATCTCAATTGCCAGTTGCTTTAAGTGACTGTTCTTCCTGCCAGGACGCAAGCCTGTACAGGCTGGAAGTGGGGAAGGGGTTAAAGCTAATGCTTTTCTGTCATTCAGGTCAATCCTCTTACAGTCACACCAGGCTTCAGGCTTCATAAATTCAAATTGCCCTTTGTGCTGGGCAAGGGGAAAAGACAGGGTGATACATCTTTAAGTACTGAAGATGAGATCATCTTCTTTTTATAGAAACTGAAATCATCCAAAAGCTGCACAGCAGCAGGCTGAGCGAATTCTCAAGCTGCATGGAAAGAGCACTATCTGGGAATTTCTTTCCAAATGAAAAGGGAGCACATACCCAGCCAGATCTTATCTTGAAATATGACTCTTAGACACTGCTTTTATTTCTTGGAGAGAACTGAGGGTTTGACTGGGTTTATGTTATTATTTCTCCAGTCATTTAATTCCATCCTTACAGCCATGAAAGTGAAAACCAGGTATTTCTTTTTCCACTGGGTATGACTGAGAAATCATTATAACAATCTGAATCTCGTCTCAGAAAGGAAAAGTCTGTTGCAGTTATGGAGCTATTGCTAGTCATCAAGATAAAGCAATAAAGCCCACATCAAAAAGTATCCCACCCTAATACTGTTATCAGATAAGCGCATAAGAGTGACTATTGTGCTCAAAAAACACCTTGCTCCCCCATGCAAGCACACATGTAAACACATATAGACACAAACACAGACCTAGTCATATAGTCTGAGTCATTAGTGGGTCAAGCATACCCAGGCAGAGGCCAGAACTGAGATTCCTGCAATAGTGATGATAATGTCACAGGGCATGTTTGCAGTCATGGCTTGCCCCCTATAAAAACCCCAGGAATGTATTCTAAATTTAGAGCACCACAGGTGCCTCTGTAAATCAAAGTAATGCCTACATTTAACCACGCATTGTGAAATGTCATTTTTTTCTGACTGTTCTGTACCTTGCATTGCTTAGTGTAAGTCATGCTAGAATCAGCTTTTCTTGTGGTTCCTAATTTTAGCAAAGGCTTAGTAGTTTCATGCAAGAACTGAATATGTTGTGAGGTTTGTCTTTGACTGGTTTCATACACTGTAGCTTTGACTGGCAGAGGATAAACAGTCCTGAAATCTTAGTGAAAGCTCACAGAGAAGTGAAGTTATTTGATCAACAACTCATGCTGCATCAGTAGCAGCCAGAGATCAGGTCTAGCTCCCCAGACTGGCAGTCTGGTATCTTGTTCACTGGACCCTGGTGCTTCCCCATGCCGGTTCAGGGGGCAGGGTTCAAATGGGATTTTAATACTTGGTGTAAGTGGGACTGGAGGGGATGAGGAGTGAGATGCGTTGAAGGTCTTTACTTGCAGTAAAGGGGCAAGGAGATGAAGCGCTGCTCTGGTGTTCAGTAGCTTGCGTCTGCATCCCACCTTTCTGTCACAGGTTCCCTGAGGCACAAAGGACATAAGATGGCCACGTGGAGCGACAACTATAAGGAAACATTTCTCTTAGTCATTAATGAGCGTAGACTGTAACAACAAAAAAACACAGTACAAGGATACATACTGGGCTGCTGGATCCTCATGCAGACCAGAAGGAATCTGTGCAGCTCCCTAGGCACATCCGTTTCAGGCAATCTCAAGCTGCTTCACTGCTTAGAAGCCCCGCTCCGCTGTGACCTGTGAATGAGTAAGCAGTGGGACAAGCTGCACCAGGAGACCTGGCTGTCCTCAGCCGTCCTGCAGCACCACCGGCTCAGAGCCAGCCGGGAGGGGAGGGCTTCCCACACCCAGTACGTCAGCCTGTGGGAGGCAGAATTATTATACAAACCACTTTGCTAACTGGAAAGCACTTCAAAAGCCGAGTCCTACATGATCTTTTGGGGGAAATGATCCCCTTGGCTGAGAGAAATGACCTCACCTAGTTTTCAAAACCAGTGTGTTTGTGTATGTACATGTGCACTCCACAGTAGATGTTACTTTGATTTATGCATATATTTGCTGAGTTTTCTTATGGTACAGTCAGACCATTGCAGTACAGTATTACAGTGTAGTAGGTCCTATTAGGAATGACATAGATCAGAAAAGCACAAAAAGACAAAGGTGATTACAATAGAATGTGAGCTTCATTTCTGAAATAGTGTATTGATTTACAGCTCTCCTTTCAGTTTTGACTTTCATAAACCTCTTAGAAAATCAGCTGTGAAATTTCACTCCTCCTTCATTAACAACCAAAACCCAAGTACATTGCACGCTATGAAAAGCGGATAGTGTATCCAAGATAGTTATACGAGAGATTTATGATATTTACCAACACATAGCCATATCCTTAGCACTCGTGGACTGGCACAGCTCCATTGGTACATAGCCAATACATACCAGCTGAGAACCCAACCTTCAAAATCTTACCCCAAGGACAGTCATAGAACAATTATTATCAATTTAAAGAGGGCTTTGTTTCTTTACTCTATCTTTTTTTTTTTTTGGTCTATTTTTTATAAAGGGAAAGCCCTCATTTTATGTATTTTTTTGTATGAAACAATGTATGTGATGGACATATGTGATGTTTTTGCATTTGAGTAGTTTATTATAGCTGCATTCTCAAAGTTTATAGCAGGAGAGTATTTTAATTGCAAAAATATACAGAAGGGTTCAGATTTCAAAGTCTTTCATTATATCTCATGTTTTTATTTTTCCTTGGACCCTAAGTTCATTCATAGAACAAGATGGATTATGACCAGTAAATAGAATGATTACTGATACCTTATTTTATCTTCAATAATCATTGCCTGACTCTGTCTTATTATGATGAATTTGAACTCATTCTACCATAGAATAATCAATATTCTTACATACATTCTTACAGTGTTCATCATAACTATATGATTATTTCAAAACCGATAACTGCATTTTCATAAAATCTTTTTACATGAGACAATGATAAATATTCATTTTACCATTGGAAGGCTGAGGGACAGAAAGAATCACGAAAAAAGTTACATTCATCTGGAATACCCTGGGTGAGAAAGCAAAAAGTATTTATTTTTCACCTGTAATATTTTGTGTGATTTGTTCCAGACACAAAAAGCAGGGACTTCAGTTTCAACTGAGTTGATCTTCAGGAGATCATATTTACTAGATGCACACCTAGTTTCTGCAACATCTGAACATGAGATATTATAGATGACAAGCTAGTTCTCTACACAATCCTAAATTGACCCAAGTGCAGCTCCAGGTTGGGGGGTCAAGTGTTAAAAATAGATGTGTAAAGTGAAAAAGCTATTTTCAGGTTGCACAAATTGTGTTAACACAGGTATTGCAGAACTTCTGAGCACTTGAGTTGTGCTACTTTGTTTTTTCTCATGCCTTTATGCCATGCCCAACATTTAAAAATGTTGATCAAAATTATGACCAAAACCCATCAATATATCTAGTTTTTATACTCACAAGTCATCATCAGGTTTAGAAGATTTGATATGCTGCAAATTGCTCTGTCGCTTCACCTGGAAGGAGGACCACCACTGTAGTCAGGGGCCACCCCTCATACAGACCTGTAGCTGGAAAGATAATACTGCACTTTGACAGTAGGTTCAACAGTATTTGTGGGCAGACAGTGGAACAAAAGGGCTGAAAGGAGTGGAACCCACGTGGAAGACAATATTCCCTTGCAATCACAGAAGCCCTTCTGCTCATCTTCATTCAGCAATCCCAGTATTTCTCATTGTGTTCCTCCAATTGCCCCACACCAGCAGTGAGATATTCCTTACAATTTGCTAACAGGCAAAGATAATGGCAATCACTACATCAGTGTGATTTCTGTACCTTCCAGTCCATTTGGTACTTAGGGGGAACCCTGGGCAGCCTAAGGTCTGTCACTACTCAAACTGCAGCCTACTTTCCAAGGCTTAGTAAAACTGATGTAGCTTTTAAATAAAAGCCTTCAGGGTTTTATTTTTTTACCCAGACTGAACAGCTAAAGTCTGAGTGTCATTTACTACTAACAAAACGCATATATAACCAGGAAACCAAGCAGAAGTAGGAGAGAAGCCTTAAGTTGGATAACAACAAAGACAACAAGGAATGAGTGTGCATGTGCATGTGTGAATGTATGTTCAAAAGAGATTTTTGTATCTTTTCATTGACTTTTCCTAAAAATCAGTCATTCTGCAAGTTATAATGTAACTTTAAAGCAGTCATTTCAAAGACATTGTGGCATTGCATTAAATAATTTACCTTTTTTGCTGTCCAGCTAAGATATTGACTGTTCTAAAATTAAAACCAATGTCAATAAAAAGAAGGTACGTGAATACATATGGCATCTCAACACTGAACAATTTTAATACCTTTAAAATGAAAAGCTCTGGCTTTTTTTTAAGGTTGTGTTGCACAGACAGAAATTAAAAAACCAACACAAAACCAAAGCCCAGCATGACTATTTTCTGCCTTAATTGTGTCAGGCTAGTAATAGCTGAACTGCTGCAGAGCTATGTACTGTAATTCCTTTAAAGCCATGCTTAGAGTGCAGTATGCCTGTCATTAGGCAATTATATACTTCTCTGCGCTGCTTATCATACCAGTGATATCAGAGCAGGAAGAAAGCACTTCCTGCACTGCCCACAGGCTAAACTTATAACATCCTGTTAAGATGTGAGACAAATGCTGAACCATCACTGGAAGGCAGCCATGCATTGAAGCTGCATACAGATGACAGTGGAAGAGTCAGTCTTCTGACTTCAACTTCGACTGATAGAGTAGGAAAAGATGAAAGTTATCCCTTCAAAATGTACTTATCCAGAGAAAAAGTTTGGTCAAGTCCTGATCTCAATTCTTGGTGATTTTGTCATGTTGTAAGTTCTGGTTTTACAAGCAGCTAATATGAGAAAATGTGCAGAGCCGTTGTCCCCTTTAGCAAAATAAATGCTGTCCAAGTCTGAACAGTTCTCAGTGGTACAGGTCTGGCTACATTTTTCAGTGAAACGCATGGCAGAGCAGCTTCCAACCTAGCGTAAAGTTTGAGTGACCTTCCCTAAGCAGCATTTCCTGCTAATGCCGTCAAGTCTGAACTAGCTTATTTCAAGCTACTTGTGGTACTTCTACACATTATACACTGTAGACATATGCAATTCTTGGAGCTAGAATTATAAGACAGATTCAGCACTGTTCTTGTATAGTTGCTTAGCCAGTGCAGAATAAATAATGCAGCCATTTTGATCTGTTGCTGTTTTCTGTCAACCTTCCATAATGAAAAAACATGCACAGAGATGATAAATTGTCACGGTTTCTTTCAGTTGTTTGGAAACCACAAACCATCATACATTTGTCTCTCAACATACAGGAAATTACTGTTTCCCAGATAGCCAGAGTTGCAGGTTGATTTCCATTTGAATCAAATATTGATGTCATAAGGAATGTATCTTTTTTGAGGAATTTTGTTTATTCATAAAAATTCATCTACAAGTCTGTGAAAGGAAACAATAGTTAACCATTTCTTTGATCAGGAAGAACATCAAATATGCTTCTCCATGTTTTCTCATGCTCTTATCAATACTTTTCCCAAGCTTTCTGCTAACTTTCATAGCCTATTTTATATACATTCCGCTATAAAGTATCCTTAACATTTTCTACAATCCACACAACACTGTCTTCAGCAGACCTTATACTGTCCCCTGTCTAGTATAGGGAAGGTAATATTTCTCTCTTTTTGCCTCTTAGTATACCCATTTACTTTGATTAGGTTTGCTATAATTTTTGCATCAGATTCACCTAATGGCAGCTATTAGCATCTTTCTAATTTATTTCATTAGTGTAATGAAATACATAAGTATATTAGAGAGAGAGAGAGAGACGAAGGAAAAACATATCTACTGTACCATTTCACTGAAGAACAGAAAACCAATTACTTCATATTTTTGTACACAGGATATTTACTTTTCTGCAGAAAGGTTTTTATGTCTATGAATCAGTAGAAGTCTCAGGAAGTCCTTCAAAATCTAACCAGATTTTCAAAAATGCTGAAGATCAGCATTTTATCTGACCAACATCAGCAACTCCTTACATTTTTCAAAGTTCAGCAACCACAACTAACACTTATTATATTTGTTCTCATTTTTTCAAAAGAAATCACTGCCAGATATATGGAATACTTCTGAAAACCCCACTTAGCTGTGGGCATTGAGTTATTTTGAACATCCTGGACAAACGATAGTTTAAGTAATGTGCTGTGCCATGGCTATCTGTACTGGTATGAACTTCATGTACAAATCACAGTCAGAAGCTTGATTTCCTCCCAAGTCTGGGATGTTGATTGTCCTACCTAATTCTTACTCCTCCTTCTACACCTCCTATTCCCACAGAAACATACTGAACAGGCACAGAAATCCATAGCCCAGCCTGGCTAGGAACAAAAGTAACATCTGTATGGACAATAAGTATATAGGGTGAGGATATAGCCCTGAGCACTGGCACATGATTGTCCATACAATTAAATTGTTAGTACAGTCATTTGCAAGCTTTCAGCCCAGACCAACAGCAGTCCCTCACACATCACAAGCAAGTTAATGCAGCTCAGAGACCATTCCTAGTAGGGAAATTTGGAGGTGCCCATATTTGAATGGCAAGAACATTTAGCTTTGAGTGCAGACTGTCATAATAATTACCCAAAAAAGTAGACACTGGCCTGTGTTATTTACTAGTATATACATAGCCAAGTAAGCCCCAGAATCCCTAAGTCTTTGTGCACAAAGAAATTAAGGGGAGAATAAACTCTAAATTGTCATAGCCTAGGTTCAAAATTTTGGATGTTTCTTTTGGCTGTTGAACCATCTTGACCCATCAAGTTTGCTTTTTTCCTTAAGTAGCTTTGGGCAACCTTTTTTGATTCTACTTAAAATCAGAAAATAAGACAAGGAAACACAGGCAAAACTTCAGAACTTCAGAGTACTCAGTTAAACATAGAGAGGTATTTCATGATATGTTTCTTTTTCTTGATACAAACCAAGCATTTTAAGTTAGAAGCAGGGGGGTTGGAGCTAGATGATCTTTAAGGTCCCTTCTAACCCAAACCATTCTATGATTCTATCACCGTCACTAACAAAGGACTTTGGGTTGGATCTCTGAAGGACACAAAAGGAGCTGATTCACTTTGGTCAGAACCAGGTGAACTCTAGTCCTTGCTAATTTTTCCTGTATGAAGGAAAAATAAATTACTGCTCTTAAGGAAAAAGAAATTACTGCTCTTCAGTGGGTTTTTCTGCCATTTTTTTCTAATTGCTGTCATCCTATTGACAGATTCAAGTCACTCATATTTCATATTTCCAGTCAACAAGCTCTCCTGCTCTTAGCCTCTTTCTATCCCTTGAACTTTTAGGATTTGCAACAGGTTCAATCACTCATTTAAAACACTGAAGCATGTAACTGAAAATGCTGCAATATCTGTTAAAAGGTCTATGTCTAACATCATTCTACTTCAGCCCAGTTGATTATAGCAAGGTACATTTGACAAGGTAAGGGCTGAGGACCATTTCTGCTATCTACAGAACCTCATGTGCTCAGGAGCCACATGAAATTCTCTGTTGTTTAATCTCACCTTTAAAGTAGTCCCATGACTGGCTTGATTTCTTAAATATAGTAGATACTGTAGGTTAAAGATGCTGTATCTTCATAGGCCTGTTAGAACAAATTAATTCCATTACCACACTGTTTACTGAACATAACCACACTAGAATTATCAGTACTTTGCTCTCAAATATTACGTGCCAGGTAGTGGGCCCACATGGGAAATCTGAGTAGTCATGCATCATGATTGCTCCTGAATACCTAAAACATTTCAATAAAATTAACATCACAAGTGCTGTGCTCATTTCTTCTGTTTCTAAAGTCTTCCTCATTACAGGAGTGGATACTAATGAATGATAACTCTAAGGTCTTCTACCTCAGAACAGCACTTTTGTCAACTGTTTTGGAAATGAGAGGAAATATCATTAATGTGATCCATTCTTGACTCTAGAAATGGGATGAGACATCTGGATGCAGTTGCCTAATATCATTAACATCACTTGTCATTTTGACCAGATCATAAAGACCTAATATAAGGCAAAGCTATTTTTTATACATTTTTGGCAGCACAGTTCCAAATCACATTCTTATTGGCAATGGAAGGAGCCAAGTCCTACTCTGCTGCTGGGCTGAGAAGCTAGATTATTTTCTGTCACTGGATTTGTCCTTCCAGTCCAAGATATAGATACATTAGAAGTGTGGGAAAGCTTGTATTGAAGTTCCCCCCATATATATAATTCACTGCTTAAATAGGGAGCTTCCTCCTTTTTAGTATTACTATTATGGCAATGCCTAAAGGATCCATCATGCTAAATGATCAGCTATGCTAGGCTGCATACACATGAGTCTCCTGAAGGAGGGCAGGGGGGGAAATAAATCACTACTTACTGTCTATACAAGTGTGACACAGAAGAGGTACACTGCTCTAAACTGACTCATTCAGGACTGACCGACATGTCAGTGGCACAGCCAGGAGCAGAATCCAGATTTCCTACGTTCCTAGATTGAGAAGGTATTTCTAATCTTTGCCGTGTATGGATTGCAGAGCCTCATTACCTTGCTGTAATGAAAAGTAGCAATCATAAAACACCCAGCAGAACAGCACATGCTGTGGGGTAGCCAGTAATACCTTTGAGGACTAGAAAACTCTCTATTGCTGCAACAAGTGCCAGCATCAGGTATGGTTGTATGGAAGGTGGAGTTTCTGCAGATTTAACAAGGAACAATCTGTGAATTCATCTGCCCTGTGATGTTTTTCAGGCTATGCTAATGACCAGAGGCTGCCTGATAGCAACTGCAAAAATTCTAGTGTAGCTACTTTTGAATGCATTGGAAATGTTTCTGTAGTGTCCATGCTACTGTTTTGTATTTTGCTGTGGTCTTTTCATCTGTATCTGTTCATTTTCTCTTGTTTTGTGGCTGGATCATACATTCTTTGAGGAAGAGTTTGTATTCTGTTCTGTTTATATAATACTGAGCAGAAAAAGGATCTGGGAATGATAATTACCATTATTATGGTAATAACAGCATTTTTCCATTATAGCCAGGAAATTTCCTGGTGTCACTCACAAGATCATTTTTTGTTACTCTTTTTCCTTTCCTTCACCATCTTATTTTCCTTACTTAGTCACCCATTTTAGTTACTTATAAGAGAGCTCGGGTTCTCTCTCACCTAATTTTTTCAGGTATTATCTCAATCTGGGAGAGGAGGACAATCTGAGATAGACACATGTATTCAGAGTGCTCCTTAATCCCTGGTGCACATTCAGGATGCATCGAAAGCCATGTGATGGAGCTATCACCATGGCAGAAAAATGTTGAATCGTTCTCCAATAGAAAGTTTTGTTGATTCTCCCTCCTCCTGAGAAAGAAGGGGAGGAAAGACATAAGGGAGTTTCTGTTAAGTGTTAGCTGTCCCAAACAGTCCAGTGCAGCTATATGAAGAGATTTTGGTTAAAAAATATATAACTAAAAAGGAATATATTTAATTTGAAAACAAAACCTTCTATGGAATTGGTAACTAATATTTCAATTAGCCCACACTGTCATGGCACCCCCTCAGTGCTGGATCATTTGGGCAACAGACCCACACTCGTCTTAGAGCAGTGTTAGTTCCAAAACGAAGTGTTCTACTTTCAGGCTGATGTATTTTAGTGTCAAAAAAATAATCAACATTTACTGTGGCAACCTGCTGTCGTTACCCAGCCAGCAATATTAGATTGTTACATATACCTACCACATGCAATAGTTATTATAATGCAAGATTATTACAGTTGTTGCAATGACATCAGACCCTTATGCTCCTGAGGGCTAAAGGAGCATTGCGTCAAAACTTCTTTACATTGGCACACGTTCCTCATGACTGAAAACCTCTCCAGGGTCACACACTGGTGAACGACTACCAAAAGTAGCTCTTGTCTGGGTGCTGAGACTGCTGGCTGCTCTGCGAGAGGAGAGCCGTGAGCTGCAGGGGATTTCCTTGGGGCTGGCAGTGCAGGGTCCTCACCAGTTAAAGCCTGTCCCACCACCCCCAGCCAGGAAGCAGAGCAGATCTGGGGGGGTGCCCAGGGGCAGCCCCTAACCCGGAGTGTCTGGCAAGTTCATGGCAACAGGCTGGAAAGTCAAGACCACAGGTCTGTACCCTGCTGATCTAGATGTGCCCGTGGCCAGGCACAGGCATGGCTGCAGCAAAGCTCAAGCTATTAAAGGTGTGAGCCTCAGCTTGAAAGCAGCTTCCAAAAAGCAGTGTGAGGAGCCCCCACTGAGGCTTCTCAGCAGAGATTTTCAGGGGGAGCCTCTGCTGAGGCTTATCTTTCTTTCAAGGCTACCAGCTACATCAGCTCTGGGCTGGCCTTGAGCCCAGGCACTCAAAGCCCCAGGGCTCTGACAGGTCTCTCAAGCAGCTTTTCAACATTTTTATGCTATGTCAGCTCTGCCTCTTTACAAGGCTCTGCTTATTTTGTTCCTTTGCACGCTGTTAAGTCTGTTTACATTTTTATTATACCTCTAATATTTGAGGATGTGGTACATGGTGCTTGAATTCAACTACAGCAAGTTCCCCAGCCTGAAGATGTGATCCCCTATATTTTCACAATTGAGGTCTTATTGCTCACTAGTTTGAACTTCCCCTACTGAACTTTTTTACCCTGAATTCTTTCTGAATTCTGCAGCTTCAGAGGCTAGCGTATAAAACTGGACAGAGACCTTTCTCTGTCCCTTAAACAAACTAGCACAACTGACATCCAGACAGCTAAACTCCCTTATCCTGCAGGACAAGGTGCCACCAAAAGTCACTGTCCTGTGCAAGCCCCCAAACCACAGCTGGAAATCATTTCCCCAGAGCAAAGCTGCACTAGTGACTCTTACTAGCATGGAAGAGTTGTGTGCCAGGTTCAGGGCTAGTCTCATGTCTGCTTGGTTTGCTAGTAAAGATGTGGTAAAACATTTCAAGAGTGAGCAGACTGAGCTGTAAACAGGTTTCCTTTCTCTCATGGGTTGCAGAATTCATCTAGCTTTGACAAAAAGGTTGGAGAATGGGAAAAAAAACCCACAAAATAAGAAATGGGAGTGAGGCTTGCAGACAGCTATATGGAAGGCAGATTTTTGTGGATGAAATGTCAGGTGACATCCAAGTTATAGCAAAGACCTGACACTTTGGGATGCTTTTGTTATGACAATTTCTTTATCTTGATTGCTGTCATGTTGGATTTTTTAAATAGTTCTAACATCTAATTTCTAAAGCTTTATGCATAAGAAATAACTAGTCTGTTTAATCTCTTCAGGACAGGGATTACCTCTTCCTTTGTGCATGCATAATAATTAGACCCAGCATAATTTAAAGCCTCTAGATGTTGCATGGGATACTGGAGCATTCAAAGCTATATGCATGGCATTTTTCTTTTAGTTTAATTTAAAAATATTACCCTTATCCTTTTCATACTGCCCAACAAATGAATATGATATTCCCATGTGGAATTGTCCCTTTCCACCCATTGCAAAGACTTACAGCTGTGTTTACACCTCTGAACATGTGGTCCTTACAATGGGAGTCCTGACCCAGGCTTATCTGCAAAGGTGCAAGCAAGCCACTATAATAAAGCATAACATCAAACTAGCTCATTAAGAGAAACTCTGGCAGTTATCAATTACACTGTTGAATGAAAGCATTTGTCAAAGTTAATATACAGCCAGGCATCCATGAACAGACAATGAAACACTAGCTAATTACCTACCAAGTCTTTCCATTTACTTGATTGAGTTTGCAAGTAGATACAGCATGTGAAACCACCATTCTGCAGGGACTTAATGCTTGCACTTAGAGACATTAGCTCTTCCTGACAGGAAATTGCTTTTCTCCCTTAATGTTTCCACAAAGAGCTAGTAAGACACAGGAAATAATTCTGTGCATTTGGCATCTGACATTCATAAAACTTCAGCAGTCCCTGTAAGCAGCTAGAACTAGACGTAAGAGTTGGCATGCGCAGTAAAGCCTTCCACTCAAAGGAGCCATAGCAGCACCCCTTGGCACTCCTGACACGCAACACTTATTAGATACAGGATTTTCCAGGAGAGAAGCTGACAACCACACTTTGGGTGGATTGAAAAAGACATCTGTGAATAGAGGAAGATATGTTTGCAATACACTGTTGCTTTTGGCCTTAGGAATCAAATTCATGTTTCAAGAGTGAAAACTTTTTGCCCGAATTTGACATCAAGTAGTCATTCAATGCTCTACAAGTAATTAGAACTGTGAAATTCAAACTGATGTTCCTCAGCTTATTTATGTTAAATACGCTAAGGGAAGCCTTTTTTCAGCGGAAAGAGGCATCTCGCCACCTGAAGCTCCTTAACTGCCTGTTTTTTCCATTACACTGCATCAGGGAAAGAAATCCCATAGCCTTCTGCCTGAGATAAGCACATAATAACCTCCCTAAATCTAACAGATGTCTCTACCTTTGTGGTGGGTTGACCCTGGCTGGGCATCAGGTGCCCAACAAAGCCATTTTATCACTCCCCCCCACCTCAGATGGACAGGGGAGAGAAAATATAACAAAGGGCTCGTGAGTCAAGATAAGGACAGGAGAGATCACTCACCAATTACCATCACAGGCAAAACAGACTCAACTTGGGAAAAATTAACTCAATTTATTACCAATCAACCAGATTAGGGTAATGAGAAATAAAACCAAATCTCAGAACACCTTCCCTCTACTCCTCCCTTCTTCCCAGGCACAACTTCACTCCTGGATTCTCTACCTATCCCCCCCACAGCGGCGCAGGGGGATGGGGAATGGGATTTATGGTCAGTTCATCACATGTTATTTCTGCTGCTTCATCCTCCTCAGGGACAGGACTCATCGCACTCTTCCCCTGCTCCAGCGTGGGGTCCCTCCCACGGGAGACAGTCTTCCATGAACTTCTCCAACATGAGTCCTTCCCATGGGCTGCAGTTCTTCATGACCTGCTCCAGCGTGGGTCCCTTCCCACGGGCTGCAGTCCTTCAGGCACAGACTGCTCCAGTGTGGGTCCCCCGCAGGGTCACAAGTCCTGCCAGAAAACCTGCTCCGTGGGCTTCTCTCTCCACAGATCTGCAGGTCCTGCCAGGAGCCTGCTCCAGCGCGGGGTTCCCACGGGGTCACGGCCTCCTTCGGGAACCCACCTGCTCCGGCGTGGGGTCCTCCATGGGCTGCAGGTGGAGATCTGCTCCACCGTGGACCTCCATGGGCTGCAGGGGCACAGCCTGCCTCACCATGGTCTTCATCACCACGGGCTGCAGGGGAATCTCTGCTCCAGCGCCTGGAGCATCGCCTCCCTCTCCTTCTTCACTGACCTGGGGGTCTGCAGGGCTGTTTCTCTCACATATTCTCGCTCCTCTCTCTGGCTGCTGTTTCTGAGTGCCCTGCAACTTTTTTTCCTTCTTAAAAATGTACTCCCAGAGGCACTACCACCGTTGCTGCTGGGCTCAGCCTTGGCTGGTGGCAGGTCCATCTTAGAGCCGGCTGGCATTGGCTCTGTTGGACACAGGGGAAGCTTCCAGCAGCTTCTCACAGAAGCCACCCCTGTAATCCCCCCGCTACCAAAACTCTGCCACGCAAACCCAATACAATCTTTTAAGCTGATCTGAGGAGCACTTTTTAAAAATCTAAAATATTTGGCTAAGGAAGAACACCACTACATGAAGGAGTGCTATGCTGGGGGAACCCAGAAACCATGAATGGCCTTAGATTCTGCTGATGATGTAAACCATCTCTTCCTGTTCTGCTTCAGTCAGAGAGACTCATTCCTCAGCGCTAGTAGCAAGCAGAGATGGACACAAACTGCTAAAGTTTCACAACAGTCACGGCTGTGGGATCTCATCAGATGCATGGCTCTGCATCTCATCTCTGATAAGAATTGACTTGTAGTTACTTGCTTTTGCTATTAACCCTGGCAAAATAATCTTTACACATAATTCCTAGAATAGGATAACTCATTCAAGCCCAGCATTCCCTAGGAAAGTGTGGGAGTGTACAGCTGGCCACTGAAAAACCTGCCACTAACACAGAAAGAGCACCAGACACCTCAAGTCTCAAATGTTTCAACTCTTTAGTCCTGGTGTGACCCAGATGCCTTACAGGAGAGAGTAAGCTTGTCTACAAACAGTAAAGAAACTTTCACTTCTAAGACACACAATCCCTCCAAAATACCATTTAGGGAATTCTTTATGCATTGTGAAAAGAGGCTACAAGCCCAGTTAAGATTTATACATATGTATATAAATTGCCTTTAACAGGAGACAATGTCTAAACAATTTAGGAACACACACACGCTCTTCAGAAGTAAAACCATAATGTCCAGCCACAGTAAGCTCTACTGTATTTCAAATAACTTCTGGTTTATGTAAACTACCAACATGCCTATAGAAAAAATGGAAAACGAAACTAATTTCACTACAGTTCAGATTGGTGGACCCTTGGATAAGACACTGTATATTCCAGATTTATGCTTTTATCAACATGCTTTCCTTTAAAAAAAACCTATTTAAATGATTAACATTCTTCTTTGGTTTTATTGAGCTTAGTGCAGGGTTTATTGCATGAAGCGTAATGGCCTGTGACATATAGACAATTAAATGAGATGAGCTATTGGCCCATTTTGTTCTTAAACCTCTGCATGTTGCTAAACCTATGACTATAGAACAGCAAGGTGAACAAATAAGAGCAAATTCTCTGCTTGTTCAGCAGACACCAGTTATATCTCCAGTTTTAGCCTTTATCCTTCCCATCAAATTATTCTTGTGGTGAACAAATTTACCATTCAAATGACCATGCTCATGTGCACCATAAGTAGATGAAATAAGCCAATGTTACTCAAAATTTGTCACTTTAGGCTGGTCATTGTTTAGTACTTGCTGATTAAAGTTAAGCACCTGGGGAAGCGTATGCAGAAGAGGGATCCAAGACAAAGTCATGTTCAAGAAAAGGGAGTGAGAAAAGAACAGTGTCTTGGAAAGAAAGAAATAATGCACTGATAGAAGATGTGGGGTTTGAGGCGCTGGAAGCATGTGGCTTTAAAAAGAGGAAGCAATATTACCAGAGAGTAAGAAGAAATGCCAGGGTAAAAGAAGTAAAATGGAGACCATAAGGAAGAGGGATTTCAGTGATGGCTTGAGAGAAGCACAGGGAGTGAGATGAAGAAAAGGAAGACGTGAAACCAAAGAGGGTTATCTTGATATTTAAAGACACTTTCCTATAGGTCCCTCTGGATCATCAGCAGAAAAAGAAAGGTGACAAAGATACAAGCCAGCCATTAATTTCATTATTCTAACTTTCATGATTTAAGATAGCATTTTTTAGCAGTCTGGACATTTATTGAATATGAAAATGTTGAAAACCAGACATTTTAATAGATCCTGAAAGCATTAGGTCCACTCTAACTCCATTGAGAAGTTTGGCTGCATACACAGCATACACTTAAAGATACCCTGTCTCAGAAAATCTGAGCTTAGTGTTGCCCTCAGCTGTAAGTACCAGGCTGATAGGAAATACTAGGAACTTAGCTTAGATCTGTTCATATCAATACGCTGGGAAAAGTTAACAGTTTGGAACAGGTCGTGGAAATCTAGTTCAATTGACACTGACTCTTTGCTGCTGCTAAGTTCAGAATTTTTTTTTTTTTTTAATATTTCCTTTCTCTCAATAGCCTGCTTCTGCTGAGAATTTAAAAATGCCAGTAACTGTTAACAAAGCATTCAATTAGTAACACCACACGCTTACATGGATGGGGAACCCAGAGCTCCAAAAAAGGTGGGTAGCACCAAACGCTCTGGTCATTATGATTTGTGCAGACATGTAGTGTATCAGTGACAAAATGCAAGACTCCTTATACTTTTTGCCTCCCAGTCCACTGTTCTAGTTCTTTCAAAAAGCTTATGTCTTTCCTTGTCACTAATTACACCTGTGTAAATAACCAAGGTCTATGCTGAAGTACACCTGCTACTCTTCAGATCCTTTCACTATATCCAGGTGGTCTTCATAAAGGAAGACTTAACTTTTAGTCTAGGTTTGTTTTATAGCCATTACTAGAATTTCAAAACTTTTTTTCCATCAAAATAAGTTACCTTTCTGCCTCAGAATAAGCCAATCAAACTGATAGGCAATTTGTGACACTGAGGCCAGCATAAAGCATCTTGCATTTTCGCACCTTATGGATGTAGTGCCAACCACTGATGCAAAATTAGTCTAAAGTAATACAGACTAATATGATAGTTTAAGTGACACACCAATTCCTGTGTCCATGCAAAAAACCCCAGAATTATACTAGCTAGAGGCTTGGCTAAGTAAGAATTTAAGAACTAGTGCATGGTATCATTAGAGACAGGTTTGTCAAGTGTACTGGTCTGGGAGGCTAGGTGCTGGCCTTCTGGCAAAGCAAGTTCTTGGTTCTGGACTTTCCCTGACCTCAGAAGTCACTGTCCTTCCCTCTGCTGCAGTTTCCCTTCTCACTCTGTTTTGTGTTTAGTAAGGACCAGCTTTTTGCAGGTGTGTACTCTGCTTGGATTAGTAAGGTGCAAGGCTTCCTGAGACATCCAGGCCTCACCAGGATTTAACTCTTATTTATCTATTTCCTTAGGTCTCACCTCATGAGGATGAACTTGCTTAATTTTATTAAAAATATGTTCATTTTCAGAGGTACAGTTAATTCAAATACAAGGCATGACTTTCCAGGCATTGCTGTACATAAAACTTACTTTATAATACACTAAAAGTAGAATGTGTGGCTGTCAAATATATAGTCTGAAACTTAGGAGGTAATTGTTTGTAATTAAACTGGATGAACAAAAGTTCAGATGCTTTGAAGTGATGATAAACTGTTGTTGTGAACTCACTAGATGGGAACCAGTTTAAGAAATACATACAGGTGTAATTTCTATACTTTCCTGCAAGAATAGCACATCCCATGATTTATCAAAACACTTATTGAAAGGAGTATGGCTAAGAGTTCTCAGAAGTAATAATCACTCTGGGCACTAATAAATGCTTTACAAGCCACTAAACAAATGAGACCATTCTCACAGCTTAAGGCTATAGCTACCCTAGCTAATTGCATTTTCTCAGTTCACCACTGGTGAATCATTAGCACTGATGGAAAAGGAAGATCTCATGGAGATAACTGAGTGGGCTTAATACCTTAGCATCTAACCTGGAGCTAGTGTGGAGAAAAATGCATAATGTCATCATGAATAAGATACTCAAAATCACCAACATACCATAACAGTTGGAGACCCATCTTCAAAATAAAATTCCTGTTTTACAGGTTTCCTTTCCCCACCTCTAACCAAAATAAAGATCATTGTTTTGACTCTTGAGAGAAAAAAGCAATATTTCATACACTTTCCTTTAAGCATTAATAATACCTTGAGCCTTCAGCTTTTGTTTTGCTTTACAACTTGAACACAACTTCTCCATCACCAAATCAGAGATTGAGCTCCTTGCACACATAAATGGCTTGATGCCTTTGTAAGAGACCTTTACTACCTATGTTCTACAGAGGCAGAAAGAGTATTGAGTAAGTTTAAAAATCACAAGGTGAAGTCCTGACCTCACTGACACCCACTGGCATCTTCCTTTCACAAACTTGAGCCAGGAAGGCCAAATTTCACCCAAGATCTTCCTGACAATAAAATTGTTTTTCCTAAGCAGGAAAGAATTTCTCTAATTTGAAACTTGATTGCCCGAATTCATGTATTATACATATTTATATGAGTACCAGAATATTTTGCAAAGGTGAAGAAATATTCTGATTAGATGTCAGTGAAAGAAGGCGGCTGAACTCTGCTCAGACCAAGTGATCTGTAAAGAAAACCTTTGTCCTAGAGGTAAAGTGTTGAAAATTACCTGAATTTTCTCAAATGTGGTTGATCCACTCTGAATGTTTGCTTAAGTAACTATGAATCCAAAGAAAACCCACCATACCAAGTTCTTTATCTAAAGCTGCTGCTAGTGCCATTTATTAGAGCAACCCAGCCTATAAAAGCAGATCTTCTGGAGAGTATGATTTCTTTTGCTCTCCTCTCACAGGTTCTTTCTTATTTTGCCTGTTATTTAAACTATTAACTAGTGTTCATTAAAATTAATACTGAAATACTAACATAACTATACAATATAGTATAATCAACATAACATTAAAACCAGTAAAATAGAAATACTGTTCTATTACAAAAATTGTAAGCTTTTCAAATACCCTTTTCATTAAATATTTCTTAAAATAAAAGATTCAATCATTACTAGTTGCATTCATACAGTTGTTACTCATTCTCAAATTTGATTTTCCCCCTACATTTCTAGAAGCATACACAAAAAGTCAGGAGTTTAAAATCTCATTTCTAAACTCCAAAATAATTTAGAAATTACTGCTGAAAATTCAGTTTATTTTTTGAAAGTTATCACACATCTTTTCCCAAAAGAATTAAGAAGTTAATCACCGCATTCGTCATAAACTGTGCGTGATTTGATCACTTCTCTGAACAAGTGATTTCTTTTATACCCTCTATTACTGTCTGCTAGGATTTAACTTTCTCCTTAAGACAGGCTGAAACCTGTCTTTTGTGGTTACAAAGAGATCGCGCATAAGCCTTCAGCATCATCCGAAGAGGACAGCAGGCATGCAAGGTCCCAGCAGCAGCAGCCAGATTGGGACAGCCTGGCATACACAGGGTCAGTTCACCACTGACCCATTTTGCTGAGCCCCTGCAGACTCACCACCCAGTTCTCTTCAACCAGACTTGTCATCTCAGAGGATAGAGGTAACACTTGAGCACTCTTACATATTCACAGTTCAGAAATCCCGTGTCCCTAAGAAGCGGTGAACATTTCTTTATCTATTACTGCTTGTGCACTCAAAGCCTGCAACATACATACAGGCTAAAGAGCACACATGCATAAAGGCAAGACATAGATAAGGTAAACACCTGAAGGAACTTAGCAATATATTAGCATCAAGTAACACTCCAGTGAAAAGCAATGCTAAGTTTGTCACTGCTTTGGACAGGCTTCTCAGCAGGCACTTGGCCTGTGCAAGCTCCATGTTACCTCTGCTGTCTGAGGCACCTTCCCAGCCAGTTCTGTTTTTTCAGCAAAATCCTGTACCCTGAATGCAAAGCCATACCCAGACTGGCAGGGGCTGCCTTCCCGTGAGGGGCTTGCCTTTATCAAGGGACTGGCCCATTTCCTCTTAAGCAAGCTTAGCTATGTAATCAAAAAATAATGAATTCCTACTTGGACTTCAAATTTGCTGAGCTCATGGAGGGCTTCAGGTAGGTTCATAAGTGGCAAGGTGTTTCTGGGTACAGTACAAGTACAGCTCAAGGAAAACAATGAAACATGGATTCTGTGCAAGTGGCATTAAAACCCAGGAGCCTGTTATCACAAGGCTACAGTTCACATCTCAATCCTATTAAGATAATTACACTCTCAGGAGCAGCACAGGAGCAACTTAGGACAAAAGGCTCTGGTGCAGAAGGCTCAGTGGTTTTGGCTGCAGAAGAGAGGGATCAGGCTGGACTGAAAGCTATTCATATAAGTTCAGACATATGTTTCTACTCCTACAATGCAAGACTGAGCATCTCTGGCTTCCATTCAGCATATCCCGTGGCAATTAACTGATGAAAGTAGTGTGACAGGGATGACAAGAGTAGTACAAAGAAAGGGGGAAGGACAAAAGAAAGCTAAACAGGTAGAACACCTCTAACTTCAGAAATACATGACCTTAAGTACTCTGCTGTGCATTCGGAGGAGTAACTACAAAGGATAATTTTAGCTGAAAAAAAAAAAATCTTGTAACACTATATAGATAGAACTTTAGAAGCTTTAATTGTAGGTTTAATCTTGGGAGCAGAATTAGTCCTGTGCTGAACACTGGAAAGTTCCAGAAGTAACTTTGAATTATCATTCAAGCTGACCGATTTAACACAATTTATAATGGAAGGCCCAAAATGTCTGTGTCCTAAGTCAAAATGCCTTGATGCAGTTAGGGAGGCAATTAAGTAAAGATTGCAGAATTAATTTTTGCATATAAACTCACAGGATGGCTCACTGACCCACAAGCATGCCTTCAGCAGAAAGCAGCAGACTGTTGAAGACAGAGATACCCCAATTTATGACTAAAATACAGTTAGGATTTTTAAGCAAATTGTTTAATCTCTTCAGCACAAAACTGCGTTTCATACCCTGTATCTTTAAAGTAGATATAACATTCATTTGTCAAATGTAGCTGTTATGAATCTGAATTCATTATTATCAGTAAAGACAGACATTAAAAAAATAAGGGTACTTTGCATGCTTTTAATGGGTTCAACAGGACTTTCAAAGCTTCAGAATTACAAAGTCTATTCCTGCAAAAGTTCATGCACATACAAAGCTTGAAGCACATAACTAATGCTGATCTCTTTGACAGGCTATAAGTAGCTACACAAGTTTTGACAGGGTCAGTACTGTAAGGCATATATAGTATAGGCCTCATCCATTAGAAATACATTCAAATGCATTAAATAAGCCCATATCTGCTAACTTGCAAACTCATTTTAATTGTTAGGTATTCACACACCATGTGGTCTTATCAACATGCACTGCAGACTGTCACAATTAGCTGCTACTAAAATAAATATAGTAAAGAAAACATAGCCTTATATAAATAACTTGCCTGACTTTTGTGTAAGCATAGCAAAGCTTGATTATTATTGACTAATTCAGATAACATACCTCACAACATTGTCAGCTAGTTACCTATGATGAACTTGAGGTTTTGTACTGTTTTAGGTTTCTGCTGTATAGAACACACATCTGAAGTTAAAAAGATGCATCTAGCCTATTCTCTGACCCGTAGCCTATCCACCTTGTTGATCAATAGCTACATTTCACATCAGGACATAAAGTGCATTATTATGTAAGAAAGCAGAGGGATCTACTGTCAGGGCATTGCGCAGGCTGGAAGCTCCCTGGGGGCCAGGGAAGTGGGGGGAGGCTCCCAGACTGGCAGGGCTCTGCGGAGCTACAGCTCAGCACTACAGAACCCAAGCATGGGAAGAGAATAAATCAGAGCCTAGGTCAAAAGGTACCACCACGGTCACAGGGCAGGTCCATGGCCAAGCTGAGAAGTCAGCCTGCACATCAGGGTCCAGTATCAACAGCATCCGTAGCTAAAGCTGTAACAGAACCAAAGAACAACACCCCCTCCCCATAGCTCAGGGAGAGCCTCAGGGCTCAGATTAAATAGAGTCCTCAGCCTGCCAGTGTGGGGGGGCCCCAGGTGAGGCTGGTCAGGGCCATTAAGGCCTATTAGTGCCCCCAGGGCTCTAACACCCATTACTTCTTCGCAAGATAGAGAATTTATTATTTTGTGTGTAACTGAGTTCAGTGAGAGCACGCATGGTAGGATAGGGCTCCTGATACCCGTTATAGTGATAACATGGTGCTAAGTGTTGGTGAAGAAGACCTTTAGGAGCAATATGTAAAGATAGAACACAATCCCCCCTCTCCATCAAGAGTTTGGCTAGACAGAGGGGTTTGTTGTTTTAAAATGTACCATGGGATCTTTAAAAACCAAAATCAATTAGCATTTCGGATTTCTAACCGATCCTAAGGGTACTTAATCAATAGCTCCTTTAAGAAAACAGACTTCATCCCTCTATCTTCTGATCAAGAGCTGTGGTCTACTAGGAGGTGCGCTTGGCAGGCCTACAAGAAATAGAACAACTGAAGATTGGGCCTGTTTTGGCAGAAGCTGGAGAAAACTGAATGTTGGGCTAGGAACTGAATAGGGGCAGGAGTACCATTTTGTTATACAGAAGACCTGGATGGGGCAGCAGAAGGTTTGCTTAACTGCTTTTTTTTAAGCAGGGTTGCTGGAATTTTTGGGCGAGTGTTCAGGGCTCAGCAGAGGGGCTGAACTGCTGGAGGCTCTGGAGAAACTGCTGCAGGGTTGTCTACTGGCTGGTGACACAAGTGCCAAGTATTTCCACATACCCCTAACATGATAGTGGGGCTGGGATCAAGCAGTAATCTACTGGGGGAAAATGCCCGAACTTTAGCTAGTACAGCATGACATAAGGTAAATGAGACTGTGAGCTCCTCTGGCAGCAGAGACGTTCCTTCCTCCCGTCTCAAGCGTCATATCTTGGCAATGTCAGGAACAACTTGGAGGCTAACAGTACAGGACAGTCTTCTGCTGCTTTTCCCCTTTGTAAGCCAGTGGGATAAATAACTATAAAGAATGCATTTACAGGGGCAGCGTGTCACTGCAAACCTTCCTTCTCTCCGAGAAAGAGAACTATCACATGTAACAATGGAAGAGGTGCTTAAGTCCCGTGAGTGTATGTCCATGCTTTCCATTGCTTTGTAAAAAACTAGATATTTTACTAGCAAAATGCTGCATCGACTTAAAATTTCTGTCACGTGTCCAATTCAGCATAGGGGCCTTCCATAGAAAATACTCTTGTCTGTACCCCTGTAATGGGAAATCGGTATATGGTTGTAAATAGCATTCACCAGGTGTCTGATTGTTAGTTTATTGGTGTCAGAAGTTGACATGAAACTGAAATTGCAAACGCAGTGTAAATGTATGCTATTTTGGAGAATGATCACGCAGCGTTGGAAGACTTTTCTTTCTTATAAAGCTGTAGCAAAAAGCCCAGCTCTCAAATGATGTCAACTCAAGTCTTAAGTCCTCTGTCCCCTTCTCTCCTTTCCACCGCCACCTTCAAATAGGACTTCAGAGAGAAGAAAACGCTGCATAAGGCTTACACCACTTTTAGGAACTGAGGAGAGCATAAAGTAATATTAGAAACAAAAAAATGTTGAGCAAATTGTTTGCAGAAGAACTGGGCAGGCAGTTGTATTGCTATCTCCAGCTGTGGCTTAGCGAATCCTTAATTTACGAGCTGAGGAAGTTTTGGCCGTTGTTGGCATCTTCTGGGAGCAACCAGCAACAGCAGCAGCAGGGCTTGGGGTCCAATCTCTGCAGCACAAGCTGACTTACTCCCTGAGACCACCCGTTCCTGATTTACATTACACCTCACTAGCAAGATGTGCTAATGCTAAGAGGTGACCCGGCTCTTGGTGGACGCTTCAGGGGATGCCTTAAGTTGGGTTTTGTCCCCACGGTGCTGTACACGTACGGTTACAGCTGGTGGGGGACAGGCGAGCGAGAAGGAAGCAGTAGTTCAGGAGATTCGATGTCAGCGGGGCAGGCAGGAGAGCTCTGCCTGCCATAGCAAGAGCAAATCTGTGGGACACAGTGAGAGGGAAGGATGGGGAAGAAGGTGTCCAGAAAACCTGACTGGAAACAAATGATCTTCAGATGGAAGGGACGCAGGACTGCGTGGGCTGCCCTGGATGAGGGTCAAGCGTGTGGCTCCGCTCTCCTCGCAGACCCTGCCTGCAGGTGGATTTTCGTATCTTTCTGCTCGGCCTTGCGGGTTTACAGACCACCTGAAACACTGTTCTGCGTTTTCCGCTCAGCCATGCTTGGTTCTTCCCACAGGAAAAGGTATTTTTCACCAGTGTAGCACATGAAGAGCAGTACTTGTGGGTGGGAACATGGGGGTGATACTGAAAAGCCGGTCGAAGAAACTCTCTAAGACTCGTTTTGGAGTTTTAGAAAGCAGGCATTCTTTATTGCAGCGCTGGATGCATGGGGGATAGTTCCACCTAGCGTACATGCCACAGCTTTAGCACAAACAGGTTATATAGAATAACTAATTGCATATTAATCAGATTAGTATACATATACATAAAAATTATTGCAACTGATTATCGTAGTACTGCCTACATCCGATCATGTGCAATGAAGGATCCATTTGAGTCGAAGGGCTGCTTTTGCGACCACCGACCCATTTGAAGTTCTTGCTGGCTGTCCTTGAAGTCTTTATTCTTGTCCTTGTTCTTTGATCTTGAAGCTTAACGCAGCTTCAATCACATGTGGTCAGTTTCAACGTTGTTCTCATCTGGCGTACAGGAACATCTAGTCATAAGAGCAAAGAACTGCAAAACTTATGAGTAACTACCTCTACTAGTTAATTGCATGGCTATACTTTTGTCTATTGTTTCAATCATAGTGTTAGTATAAGATTTCTAGTAATTATTTACCAAATCTCACTTTTACAGTCACCTAGCAGCAAACCAGTTTCCACGGCTGGTACAAAATATTAAAACCATCAAAATATTTAGACATGCCATACAGAATGTATGGAAATATGCTATCAGGGGAACGAGCAGGGGGTTTCCACCGGGCGACAGGGCTCTTGCTAACATCCCCGGACCACCGATTCATCGCTGGTACCATACTGGTTTTTCTTTCTCTGTTTTCTAGCTTCCAGAGGAAAAGTTTTCCCTTCCTAAGCCACGCAGCTGAAGGCGCGTTTGCGCAGCGAGGAATCGGGCCTCCAGCAGGTTTGCTTCGCGGAAATATTTCAGGTTTCTATTCAATTATTGCCAGAAAAACGCTGCGAGCGAACGACGGCGCGCCCACCGCGGGGGCGGGGCCGCCGACTCTCCGCCCCGCCCCCGCCCCGCCCAAAGGGCGGGGCGGGGGCGGGGCGGAGAGTCGGCGGCCCCGCCCCCGCGGCTGCCGTAGCAGGAAGCGGCGGCGCGCAGCCGGGCAGCGCCGGTGGCGAGCGATGGCGGCGTCCCGGGGGGCTGCTGGCGACGCCCGGGAAACTTTCTGAGGGGGAACCGAGGAGAGTTCGCGCCCCTGCGGCCGCGGCCGGGAGGAAGAAGCGGGTCCCGGAGGTTTTCTCGTCGTTGCTCGCCGGGCGGCTTCCCCCGGCTCCGCCCGCCGCCGCCGGGTAGAGCCGTGCGGGCGGCGGGGGCGGCAGCGCCGGTTGCCGGGGCGGCCTGACATGAGATCATCGCCGGCGGCGGCGGCGGCATGGCCTCTGCCAGGAGCGGCGGGCGCGCCGGGCCGAGGGACGAGGAAGCCAACGGCGACCTGGACCGCTCCCTGCAGCAGATGCTGCGGGCGATAGCGGAGGAGCGGAGCCGCGCCGGCCTCCGCCAGGAGATCAGCGGCCTCGGTGAGTCGGCGGCCGGCGGGCGCTCCCCGCCGGGCCGAGCGGGCGGGCGCGGCGTCCCGGGGCCCCCGGCGGGAGCGGGGAAACCCCCCTCCCGGCCCCTCCGCGGGCTGGCTCGGTGTCCCGGTTCGCCGCGGGCAGCCGGCGGCGGTGGCCTGGAAACCTGTTGTGTGGCGCCGGGCCGCGCCGCTGTCACGGGGATGGGCCCTTCTTCCCTGCCGAGTCCCCGAGAGCCGGAGGGAGCAGCGGGCCGTCTGCTCCATTGTCTGAAACGCCCTTGGAGGAGAACGGTCCGAAGGCGCTACGCGCGTCAGCCGGTATACATCTGTACCTATTTAAGCATAAACTACGTATCGTCCGTTTTGGGATACAAACGCAACAAATCTCCCGTCGCTCTTCCCAGTGCGTACGGTCGAACGGCTCTCAAATGATCCCTGTAGATTTTTTTTTTCCCTCTCCTGAGTCAGACACCTCCCTTCTCGGAGTAAATGACTTCGCACCGCTCGCCACGGTCTAGCAAGCTCGTAATGTCGTGGCTCTTGGTGGTCAGTTAATTTTTATAATCGTGGAGGTTTTCTTTAGCTTTCTGGCTGTCTTGTTTATTTGCATCCTGATTGATGCAAATTCTACATGACGCATCTTTATTTACCTTTTGGCAAAGCTTACGCGTCGCAAAATAAAAGTTTGAAGTTGAGATTCAGTTGACTTTAGGGAAAGAGTGGTACAACAGCTCCCTTAACCAAAATCCTTCGCATCGGGAAACTCTTCTGGCTAGGCTAATGAATAGAAATCATTCATTTTTATGTGCGACAGTAGAGATCATAGAAGTTTTTGATGTGAGGAATGGTTTCTACCTTATTCAGAACTTTTGTATATCTGGGGCTGGACCTGTGTTCTAAGGGGATAAATGCCCAGAAGTCCTCGCAGGGTCAGGGCTTTAAATCATGAACACCGATGTGCAGTACTTCTCTCGTTTCTTCCATGTGGCCTTTATTAATGGCTCCTCCTTCCTGAACTCATTTATAAGGTCCCAAAAGTCTCCATTTCTGAGTCTTCCTTAAAAACTCAGAATGAGTTTTTATTGGAGTTTTTCTGGCTTTGTGATGTGGATTGGCATGGGAAATCTCTCTGGTTCTCTGTCTGACCTTTAGCTATCAGTTTGTCTGCCAGTGCTTTACTGTGGTCTCCCCAGGGAGGAATGGGCTCTCCCTTCTTTATTTTTGCCTTGCACGTAATGAAAGCTTGTGCAAACAGAGAGAAATGATGAGTCTTGTTTCTTTGTGCTTTTTTCTAATGGAATCGGATCTCTAGGCTCTACTGCAGTGTAAAAACGTTACAGGGCCAAATAAAGTGTTTGTGGCAAAGAAACTGTAAACAAAACAGGAAAAACCCCCACAAAATCTAAGTGCCTGTGAAATTGCATTCATTGAGAAGCCGTTGTCAGCTCATGTTTGGCCATATCGTGTTTGGATGAAAATAAAGACTCACAGGAATAGAAATACCACCATTGCCTTCTTTTACTGAAACTGGAAAAGGGAAAAACTGGTTGCTGGTAAGAATGTAGGAATGTTGACTCTCTGTGTGTGTTTGAACACACGTATCCACAATAGCTCATCATGAGAAGTCCTGCTGTGTAACTTTGGGGTAATCACACAAGTAATAGGGCATTATTGCACCTCTCTTCTATACGAGATGAAGACCTGAAAGGAAAACCTCAGGAGAACTGCTTAGCTCGTTGCACTGACGGGCTGATCCTGGCTGTGGAGATTTGCCTGTATGTGTCTGTACCTGTGTGGAAATAGGTTATATGTCACCACAGGAGTGCCTCGGATGTTCAATTTTTATATCCAGGGAAAGGAGCTGAACTTCTAGCTGAAAACACTGCAGTTTGCCAAGCCATTATGCCTTTCCCACGAGTGCAATCTCTTGCAGGGGGAGAAGTGCCACAGATCTCCCTGCCCTGGGCAGCTGCGGGTGTGATGGACCTTCAGCTGTGGTGGTTGTGGGACGGCGTGGTGGTTTTAATGCAGGGAGAATCTGTTCTACAGTGGGTATTTCTGAGCGCAGTTGCCGAATATCAGTTCCTGCTGGCACTCCCCTCGCTAATCCCCACGTGCTGCAGAGTCACAAAGTGGGACCCCTCTAAGGATTAGAGGTTGCAGACTCAGGTTGCCATAGGGATGTTTAAATTGTCACAGCATCTGACCAGCTCTTTTAAATCTATACATATTATTACTTAAAGTTTGGGAGGAACATGCTGGGAAGCTTCCTTAAGGCCTAGGAGACAAGAGAATCTCTTTGTGCTATAAATCTCCACTTTCGTATATTGACGGATTTTCCAAGATCTCCATTTCATTGTGTGCTGCATGTTACCTGATACATAACGTTGTCACTCCCAGTGAATGAGTGCTCTTTTCCCTATTCTGTGATTTATTACTGGGGAAGTAAATGGTTTAAATACTTCTTTTAGTAAAAATACTGAGCTTTTGGAGTGGTGCTCAACAGAGATTGTAGATGAACAGAAGGTTATCGGGTGTAATCTAATGGCTTAAATTTATGCATGTCTGGACTGCACTAGCAAATGCCGTTGCAGGGCATGCAACGCAGTCGGCGTAGCCTGGGCTATTCCGGAATATGCTGGGCACCAGCAGCACAGCAGATGCGAAGGCTTCTCCTTGAGTTCAGTACTCATGAAAGTAGTCGCAGCCCCATATGGGTTCAGGTGGCTAACACAGAGGTTTTGTCTGCTCTTTGTGCCTGGGTTCTGTTATTCAAAACAGTCCCAATGATCCAACCTGTGGCATATCACCTGTTGGGCTGCAGGAGCAGCATACCCACAGCTGGTTTTATATTAGTGGTGTTTCTTTCTGTAGTGGCCAAATCCTTTTCAGCTGTGTTGGTGGGTTAAAGGTGTTGTGAGTTTCTCTTGAAATCAGCTGGCAAAGACTTTGACCATGTTAAATTCTGGGTTTTCCCTGAGTGCTGTTAACCCCTCAACAATAAAATGGGACTTGCTGGGTTGAGCCCCTACTCCCCAGCCTAAGGAGGAAATTGCTATTTTTGCTGACACTGGGTTTTGGTGAGAGCAGTTGCTTTATTTCAGGAATATCACGCGAGTATTCGGACAAGTTTTGTCCAAAAGTGTAAATCCCCTTGCATGGGATTTTTCATATTGTCCTGTTTGTGTAATGTAGAAAATACAGCAAATCTGACATTGCACTTCAAAATAATGACTCATGCGTGACTCCTTACCAAGCTGCTTAGGGGGAAGGATGATGCCTCTCTGAGAAGAAGTTGTGGCTGGATGTTAGTGTCATGCAGTTGTGCTGAGTATTACGCTTGTGTTGTGCACAAAGCTCACTCTGAAATGCCATTTGTTAGAACATTTCTCTGGCAAAATAGTTCTCCTTCTGGGGGAATGGCAGGCTTGCTATATGTCTCCTCAGTCAGGCTGTGCGTAAGTCTCTGAAGTTACCTTTTTGGCAAAGCCCTGAACTGGGAGAGTTTTATTTTTGGTTGTGCTTGAAACTACTGTGTAATGTTGTTAGATGCTTAATTACCCTCTGTCCTTCTGTCCTCCAGTGACAAATTGCCCTGCCTTTAGCGTAGCACAGTGTTCTTGGGTGGAGGTGTGACTTTGTGCATACTGGAACTTACAATGAGTAAGAAAAAATAAATAGGTACATTTGAATAATGTCTTGAACCGTGGCTGACCGGTAATGGAGATGCGTAGCCGGGCAAAAGGCGGAGAAGTCGTAAGGATGCTGAGAAGCAGGCGGCTGCCCCGTGGGCTGCAGGAGACCCGGAGTAAGGAAGCAGTTGAGAAGTGCTGCCACCAGGCACTGGAGGTCCGTGGTGGTGGTCGTCCTCACGGGTGCTTGTGGAGGGGCCGGACCCTGCAGAAGGCCCTACAGCCTTATCAGTAATTAAGTGTTTCTTCTGTTTGGTTTCCTGGCGGTAGAGGTATTCTCGTATTTGACCGACCGTTGGTGAGAGGGGGGCAGAGGAGGGTGGACTTGGCGTGGGGACAGCAGAAGGAGGAAGGTTCATCCTCGAAGTCTGAGGATCGCTTGGACTTGTTCGCGCAGCAGTGCACCTCGGGGCTTGTCATGTGAGTAAAGACGGCGGGGTGATTCATATGCCGAATCATCTCGATGAATAAATCCTGGAAATAAATAAGTCTCTAGCCTTCCCGAGAGAAGGAAAGGTGAGGTGGTATACAGTAAGCGCTCGTGCATGTGAGTGTTATGAAAATATGATGGAAAAATAAAGACCCAAGTGGGAAAATATGGGTAGAAGGTTGAAGAAGCTTTTGGAAAGCAAAAGAGGTTAAAATGAAGAATTAAAAAGAAGAATTAATAACTTGGATTTGAAAGCACTAAACTGAGGCCTTAACTCTATCATAGTGTAATAACTTTTAATTAAATTACAGTATTCAAGAAGGATATATGTGCTTCTGAAACTTTGAAGAAAATGTAGCCACTGAGTAGGTGGAAGTGTCTGCTGAGAATTTGCTGCAGCACAGAACTGGTTTGACAGGAGTAGCTTTCCTGCAGAAACAAAACATTCATTCGTGGTTCTTCCTGGAGTTAGTTCAGTGAGTTGTCCAGTCAAAGGTGAGAAACTACAAAAGCTGGGAAGCTTTGTTTTCTGTTGATATATGAATAACAATAAGGTATGAAAATTACATCTGTCCTAACAAAAACTTGAGGGACATTTACAACCAAATTCACTAACTATGGGTAATGCTCCCTGTAATGAGTTGGTTTAATATACAAATAGGTTGATATATTTACTTTCTTTTCATTCAACACATTTAGAAGGATTTAATTTGAGTTTAAAATACGGTTTTTGTTACTTGTACCTTAATATTTGTACAAATACTGAAGAGAAAAAAATACTAATGTAAGTAACTTATAAATAGTAAAATTAAAAAAAAAGTGTTTATAGAGTAGCTTCTTAATCAGTAAAAAAAAAAAAAAAAAAAAAAATCCCCCAAAATCACAGTGTTCCAGCCAGGAAGAATCTGTATTTCTTTCCAGGAAAGGTTTTACAAAGTACAAATGCAAAGCAAGATCAGAACAGATTATTTAAATCGGAGTTAAAGTAGGTACTTTGAAGTCAACGTGATTTAACCAGCTCACCCTGCGTATTGAACCTCAGATTTGCGTTGGGGAAAGATGAGCAAACAGCAAAGAAATTCCAGTGCGAAAATGGGTATAATGTGATTATTTCTTTTATTTAGAGGTAGAAGGGGAAGATGACTTTAAGCTGCTTTTTTTGCCTGGCATAGAAAACTGCGTGGGAGAAATTTCTGAGATCAAGCGTGCGTGTAGACATCTGTGCGTAGTTGAGTGCTTGGATAGGGTGGTGTAGGAGAAACCGCAAGTGTGGGGGAAACCACAGCTGGAGCCAACTCTGAGACCGAGCGGGTTTGACCGTGGGGTGGGAACGTGTTTCTGCTTGTCCAGCAGCCCTGTCCGCAGGACCGGCGGGGCGAGGGGTGTGCTCGCCAGGTCCTGCGAAGGATCCGTCCTGCTTTAAGGCGCAGGGGCGAGGAGCCAGGCTGGCCACGCTGGAAGGGAGAGCGTGGGACGGAGGAGCGCGTGGTGCTGGCCTGGGAAGAGCCTCAGCAAATAGTGCTCCTGCGAGGAGTACGGTTTGTACTCCGAGGACATCGGACTCGGGCAAGTCCCGTGGAGGGTAATTTTGGACACTTGTATCAGGGCTGGAGCGGGTAGTGTTAAAACGAGGGTGCAGTGCCAATTTTTAAGGTAATGTCTCATGCTGTAATGCATCAGTGAGGACAAAGTTGAAGGCGACTGTTGGGAAATTTCTTTTCTGGCAGCTGTGCTAGGTGGCATGCTTTTTGGTGGTGAGATTTCTTTCTGTTGGTATCACAGGGCACAAGAGGGGCTCTGATTTTGCTGTGGTGTGTGTCTGCTGTGGTGGTGGGGACTGAGAGGGGGACAAATGAGAGGATCTCACACTGGGACTGGGACACCTTGTGATTTTGGGATAGGATTGTGTGGGATTACAGACAGAGGCAAAAAATGATCTTTTAAGGCTGAAGAGAAAATGACTGGTGTCAGAAGGAGTATTGTTCTTGTGCCCTAGGATCCCATCCTGCACTTCTGCAGTCAAGCACGGGATATTTCGGAATATCTGTGTAAGATCAAGTCACGGACAATGGCATTCTGGGGTAAACTCTAGGGCTGCAGCCCTCAGGGGTAAATACTTTTTTTTTTTTTATGGTGGTTCATTTAAAATTCCATTTTCATTGTTTATTAGAACCTTGTTCATACTGTTGTCACTAATGGCCTGTCAGGTTTTCCATTACACATCAGTGTTTCAGGGGATTTGTAATTTGGCTGGGAAGGTTAGCTTCTGTCAGGAGCTTGACAGACATCATCGCAGATCAATAATATAATGTGGTTTTTTTTTTATTACAGCTTTTACATATTTTTTGAGCAGTTGGTTTATTAGTTTATTCTTTCTCTTTAATGGAGATGGAGCTTTATGGGATTCTCATGTCCTGCTCAAGAATATCTGTGTTCAAATTATAAGAGTGAGACTACAGATGGTGAGGTAAGGAGGCAAGATTACCCCAAATACCCTTCAGAACATTATTGCCCCAACTAAGTAAGAGGTTTAGTTTTTAAAATGAGGCATGCCGCTGTTAATTTTTGGATGCTAGCAGAAGTTGCTGGATGCCCAGTTTTTTGAAAATGAGTCCCTCAGGGCTGAATTATGAATCTGTAAGCCTGACAATGGGAATAGTCAGGGGAATTTAAACTACCCATTTCTTATATATGTAATACTGTAGTTCTAACTGATACCTTAACTGTTTGGTTTTGTTCTTCTAGTAGTATACTCTCTAAATCTTCAATAGGGTACTAGTCGCAAATCCACTTTGAAGTCTGGGTTCTGTTTTGAACTTTAAGATGAATGGGAGGTCTGTCTTGGGGATTAAAATACAGCTTACCTTTACAGTTCAGGATGGATCTTCTAAGGATTTAACAGTATATCCGGTTGGATTCTTTCCAAATAAATGGAAAATTTAATTTCCTGAAGGATGAAGTGTGTTTGGTCTCCCCTCTCATCGTCTGTGTTCGGGATGCTGATCAATAGAAAAAGCTCAGAGGATGCAGACTTTTCAACAGTTGAAATACACTGTGTCTTATGTTCTGGCCACATTTCAGGAAAAACAAAAAAACCCTGCAATTAAATAGTTAGTAATGATTGTTGCCTCTACTTATCCTTGTAAATGGGTTAAGTAGGATCAGGGTAGCAGCTCACTGACATTGAAAGTATTACTATGAAGTGAATGATAAAGTGTAAAGGTGAAAGTCTGCGCAAAATCAATTTGTGGTCTCAGGAGCCCACTGAATAGCGAAGCTGCTTTCTTCCCGTCGGTATTCAAAAGAACGTGAAGCAAGCTGCTTTTGGTCTGTTTGCAGCCCCTTGTGCTAAACAGGGTGAATGTCAGAGAATCAAGGTTGCTCTTTTTTTGTGTGTGTGATCTCAGAGAACGTATTGATTACTTTTCTTGATGCGGGAAATAAAATGCAGTTGGAATGCGGAAACACCAGATACAGCATCATGCTGCTTCTACAGAGACGTTGTGGTAGCCTGGGCACACTTCAACAGCAGTTCTGCTGACTGAAGTTAATCAGATGCAGCAACAGCCCTAAGTAATTTTTTTTTTCTCCGAGTTCTTACTGTTTAAGGCATGAATACTACATGTAAGGTTTTGTAGGGTTTTCTGCAATGCCATTTTAGAAACAAGGCTTTAAAACTGAAATTCCTGTTATTTGGTTTGCCTGGTCTGTAGTACTGAATGTGTGCTAGGGCTATGCAGAAGTTGAACCCTGAAAACAATAATATTCTTTATGTTCCTTCTCTGGGGGTTCCTTAAACAAGTTTCATTACAGGTCTCAAAGTTAAATCCCTTTGAGGTGAATGTATTGTTTTGCAGGCAGATAGCGTGTTGTGACATGAAGAGCGATTCCTTTTGGGGCCGTGTCCTTCCTGCCACTGCAGAATGAGGAAACGGCTACTGGAGCTGGTATTTAGGCTGTATCTGGTGTTTCAAAATAGTCTTTGCATAATAATTTGCTTTCTTACAACTGGATCTATCGGAAAGCATAGTGCACAGCAGGCAATCAGTAGTCCTTCACATGAGGACCAATTTTGAAACATTCCAGGGTGTTTCCAGGTATAACGGTGCGCTCAATGTTCAGAAGTGCGTTTGAGGCCACCTAATCTGTTGTGCTGTCTGGTTTCCCTTGTGGGAAATTCCATCGTTGGACTTACTGTCTCTCCCCTTTAACCAGGATGTGCTCAGAGAGTCGGTCTAAGGCTGCCGCTGGGTTTGGGTGATGAAAATCTTTATGGCTCGATAGCGACCTAGCTTTTTGTAAGCTACCATGCAGAGGAGAGAGGCCCTATATCGGTAATTGCTGGAGGCTGCCTCCATGCCTGGATTCTCAGTTTCAGGAAATTTGCATTAGGCATTGCTACGGCTTTATCAATGCGTTGGGGCTGCAGCATGTAGGGTCTTCTATAGAAGATTGGCAGGGCTTAGCCTTTGAACACTTGGGTGGTGTTTCCCTTGATCAAATGGGTGTGGAAGATGTATTACTTCTGATTATTTATATCTGGAAGTAATATAGATTGTTTTAGCTCCAATCTCTGTTCGCATGTCTAACTACCAAGCTTGGCTAAAAAGAAGTGAGTTGGGAGTTCTTGGTTCCATCTCACAGGGCTCCATGTGATCAGCCAGAACTTGAGAAATGGATTAAAATGCCAATGAAGCTTGAGCTATCTTCGCACTATGAAGAATTAGATTTAATTGCCTGGAGATGCTGAAACATCATCAAGGTGAGGGAAGTGTTTTGAAATGCATTTACAGTATTCTGCTAAGAGCCGTGAAAGATTTCACCAGAAATTTATTCCTCTGCTTTTTCAGAGAACAAATACAGGAGTTCTTGAATGTTAAACAACTGTTGTATTTTCAATAAGGAGTATGTTTACTTACCTGCCTTAAAGGACCTTGAGAAGTGGACTTTAAATTTCTGTAAAACTCAGCACTCCGTAATAATGGAGGTGTTTAGTGTGATTTAAGTAATCAGTCTTGAGGGGATGAGTTTATTGCCTCATAAGGGTCACTTCTACTTATTGCCTGAGCTCATCTTTTCAGAAACAAAGCAGCAAGCTCATTGCTTGGAGATAAAGCTCTGTGTAAGCCCAGTGGCTTCCTGAATAATCATGATCCAGCTTTTTATATACTTCACAGGAATGCTTAACTACTTTTTTTTTTTTCCTTGCTTTTAATGAGAAGTTTAATTCTGTGTAAATAATGAAGATCTGAATGGATGACCTGTGTTTTTCATAACAAGGGTGACTAAACTCTAGTCAAAGTGTCACGTGAATTCTTAGTAGGCCATGTTTTACGTGCGTAAAGGGGAACTAATTTCATCCTCTGATATTACAAGCATAGATTACACTATGCTGTGTTTGTTGGTCAGACTTGTCAGATTCATACTGGATTGTTTCATAAACAGCTTTTTTTTTTTATTTCAGTTAAAAAAGGAACAGAAACTTAAAGGTGTACATGAGGTGCTTTGGGAATGCAGGTGCTGCAAAAATGTTCCAGGATCGGAATAATGATTGTGAAATTTTTAACTTTCTTCTGTTCAACAGCTGTTTCAGACGCGCGTGCACACACACACACACACACACGATTCAATGCATTGATAAAAATAATTTTTTTATGGAAGAATGATGCCTTCAGTACTTGTTCCGTGTTTGAGTGCACCTAGTTGCTCCTAGAAGCCAATGGGGAAAAAGTGGTTGTGAGCCTAACATGAAAAAGTAAAAAAGCAGGCAAAGTGTAAGATTCCAGGCACGCTGTTTGCCACTTTTAAAATTTTGCTGTTTTGCATTTATTTCTAAAATAACATTTCTAGGTATCTCCAATAGAAAGAGATTAAATTGCTTGGTATCCTGTCTTGAAGCTCGCTCTGATGTTTTGCTCTGAGGCTTTATGATTTGGCTTTTGTAAATGGTACTAACGACGTAGGCGTTGCACTCTGAGCAGGCTGTGTTCCATTTCTGGAAGCTGTGCGATCCTCTGCACGAGAGGCAGCCGCTCCTTCCTGCGGCATGGCCGGGAACACCACCTCCAGCTAGTGATATTTTACTGTCGTGAAAGTTTTTACAAGAGTTGCCAGGGGATAGAAGACTGTCATCCATCTGATGCTTGCTTGAGACTTTGAGTCCTTAGTCGACCTGAGGTTTTATCATTCATAGTTCTTTTTACTGGATGTTTCTGGCACTACAGGTGGAGGGGAAGGAATGAGTCACTCTCTAAACTGGAACACAGCTGAGTCTATAACCCTGCATGCATGCACTGAGGAGGGATATACCAACCATTAACGCTGAACTTCAGAGGTCTGGATTTAGTGTCTGCTCTTCTGTGGATTTCTTTTGTGGTTTTGGGCAAGTCGCTGGCACTCTTCGCACCTGTGTTCCCCATCTGGTATTGGGAAATACTGAGCCGTTGCCTCAGAGGGAAAACTCTCCTACGGTTGACAACTCTACTAATATCTTGGGGACAAAGGGTGAGTGGGAGCTGAGAGCTCCCTCTGTAAGCAACATCCCAGAGGAGTGGAATAGCATAGCCACAGTGGAGCGCGCTAGGGAAGGCGCGGGTTCGTCCAGCGTGGACTGTCCTCTTCAGTCCTGAGCTCGTGGGTTTGGCAGAAAGATTGAGCAAATGAGAATAGCAAGGAGAACAGAAGACCGACAGTTCATATGTTGCAGTGTTAAGTGACTTCATGGCTTTGTTCTCTGTCTGAACAAAAACAATGCCTGTAAATAACATAAATTTTGCTTTATTAACAAAAACCATAAACAGTGTTGTCTATGGTTTTTTTTGGGTCAAAACTTGAATTCTGAGGTCCTTTCCAACTTGAATTATTCTATGTACCTGCCAGAGATGGAGAAAACTCCAGGTTCAAATTTTTCATCCTGTATTGTTCTGACTGGGGCAAAAGGGGGAAATCAAGCATAGGCATGTCCTTCCTCTTTCTACTTCCCTAGCAAGAAACTTCAAAAGGAATCACACATGTTTCTTCTTCAGCAAAATCCTGTGAAAAATGCAGCAATTAAAAGTGTAATGCTTACCTTATACTTGTTTGTCACTATCTCTTAAATCTGAGGTTGAGGGCATTTTCTGAAATTTACAGAATACAAAAGGACAGAGGGGAAATCAGAGTTTCTGTGACTGTATCTGAAGCCTTTATATGTCTCTTCAAATGTAAGATCTATCCTTCAGTGCTTTGGTGATTGAATGGAAGAATATTAAGATTTATATTCTTTACTTCAAAACTCTAGTGGCAACATCAAAAGGTAGTAAACTATGTAATCAAAATCACAGGGGAGGGTGTTGGTAAGCCCAATGGTGGGGAAAAGCAGAAAAAGACATTGCCTTCTTGTGCTTTTGCTGAGGAATTTTCTAAATAAGACCTTTCTTTCTCAACTCACATGTTCCTACTTGAGATCTTGTAGCTGTCATAAGATAGAGGTAGTGATTTCTCAACAAATAAAGGTTGTGACTGTTTCTGGTTTTATAAACTGTATTTCATAATGATTTTTTTTAGTCTGGAGAGAATGGCTGGTTGAGGGTGATGTGGTATGTGGGAGAGAGACCCAGGGACGGAGGGAGGGCAGAAGAAATAGAGCTGAAGTGTCAGACTGTAGCCACATTGCAGGTTGGAGGCAAAAAGCTAGGAAGCCTCTTAAATATTTATTCCATTATCATGTTCCCTGGGCCACTTCACTGTAGTGCACCCATGTGCAAGCCTTCCAGATCTGTAGGGATTCACAGCTGTGCAAGTCTCTTCTTTGGAGGAGAAATTGAAGTAGTGATGCTGGTTACAAATGGAAAGGGATGGCCTATTTTCAGCAGCTAACGTGTTAATGGTAGGATAAACCTCCACTTCTTAAACCGAATAATAGCTTTGCAGTAGTTGCTCTGTGTCTTAAGGAGTAGGGTGCTGCTGGCTTTAGGGCAGTTGTTTTGGGTTATTTCTGACCGAAGTTAGTATGTCATGGATGTTACTAAAATTCCTCCTTTTTTCTCCTCCTTTCTCTCTTAACCAATAATGACTGTTTCCCCAGAGAGCCAGTTTTTCTTGTTTTCAATTGTTCTGTTGTGGACTAAATTAAAATCTCGTGCTTTACTGGGGGCTGTCAAGGAACAATACCTTTCCTCACGGGTACAAGGTGCCTGCAGCACAAAAGGCTGGTGTGCTGTCAAGGGGGCTGATGGTCTCCAGGTCTGCAGTTTGGCAACCTACGTGCAGTGCCTACAGGCTGGCCTTGGACTGGTTTTTTGCCCCTTTGATGGTTTCACAGTGAAGTGATAAGCTGTTAGAGGAAACATTTTTCTTCCTTGTATGAATGTGGTTTGTTTAAAGAGAGGGGCCTGCTTTTGCAGTAAGAGGAGGTTTCACTGCGGTGTATGTGAGTGGGCAGACACGGTTCGTTTTTATTTTTAGCTAAACAGCTATATTTGTTATCTTAGAAGCCTGGTTAATAATAATGGAAATGCTAAAGGGAGTGCTGCCTAATTAACTGAAGGAGCTAGGCACTGGCAAAGACATTCAGTTTGTTGGACATTAAGAACCACTTTGCTTTAGCCTGAAGACTTTAGAAGGCAACCCAAAGTGGGATTTCTAAAGGGCATGGTTTTTAAAGAAGTACGTCCTTCTGTAGATTAGTCTTCTTACTTATGCGTGTCAAGCTGGACAACCAGTTGAGAGATGCAGTGTCAAACAGTTTGTTTTTTTTAAAAAAAATCTTGGCCGCAACATGGGTGAAAGTGTTGGTTGTCAGCTTCTGAAAGCGAGTGGGTTTGTGGTCTAGAAGGCAAGTGAGAATTACGGCTTCCAGGGTGAAGTTGCCAAGTGCTCATTCGGGAAGCTGCTGCCAGTGTTTCTACTTAGAACAAAGAAACTGAATTTGGAAAATACCAGTGTGTGATAGTAGGCATGTGCAGGAAATGGCTCTGCTTCTGTGCAAACTGCTGTTGTAATAATTGCTCCTTCCTTCTGCCTTGACAGCATGATGCTAATTAGCAGCCCACAGCAAAGATAAAACGTTAGGGGAGGTACATACATGAAAACATCAGTAACAACCACACTCGGTAGTTTTGTAAGGCTGGAGTTCTTCCAAAATGCGATTTGCTGGTTTTACCTGACCTACCACAATAGTGTCTCAGAGTTTTGACAGTGGTATTTATTAAGTGTGAAAATAGAGACACTGGATGTCATAAGTTTACAGACTAGCGGCCTTGGAACAGAGTGATTGCTTTGGCAGAGAACAAAAATAGCATGTATATGTAGTGTTGAAAATGCACGTTTGTCCTGTTACAGACAAGTTTCTGCACTCCAGCAGTGCCAGCATGCTTCATAAATTACCAAGTGATCTTCCCAGATTGGATTTAGGTCTTGGAAAGTTTGGGACTGTTGCTCGGTGATCCTGGAAGCAGCAGTAGGGAATCTGTAACCATTTGTCCCTCTTCCACTGGGTTTAAAGTGATTGCATCCAGTGGAATTGAGGTTGCCTCTATTAAGGGAGGATGGTTACACCTGCACTAAATTCTCACAGTTATGTCAGTTGGAAACACAGAAACTTTCTGCATTAGCTTCTTATGTGAAGGGTGTAACTAGGTGATTCCTCTGGTGTTATGCTAATGAATAAATTAAATCTGTTAAACTGGTGCTTCAGTCCCTCATGGAATCGCACATGGGTTTGAGTGAGGTTTGGATGCAGGTTCTGGGGAACTGAACTACCATGTGCTACGAGAGGCTGAAGTACAGCAAAGTGGCTGATGACAGTTGGATGAAAATGAGTTTATTATTTCTGTGCACTACAGTTCAGTAGCAGATAACGGTATCCTGTCAATTGTGTTGACCCTTGCTATGATTCGATATATAAACTGGCAGATGCCTGTAAGATGCTGTCTTGATTTGGTATTTCATACCAAAATTTATTGTATTTATTTCTCTCTAAATGTAACATCTAGGATTGCTCTGTCTTGGAAAATATTTCTCAAATTATTTATGGTTCAGTTTTAATTCCACTTTTTCAAAGTGGAAATCTGTAGATAGTGTGCAGTAGTTTATGCTTTTAAATCTTGTGGGCTTTGATTCAATGTTAAGTGTTAACTAAAATGATGGTTTCCACTGCATATGTAGTAATAGAAGAGAGAAGACTGACAGGAAGAGATATGAACTTTAAGATTATGTTTTACAATTATTTTGTTTTCTAGAGGAGGTTGTGTTTGTATCTTCAGTCATGTTGATACGCAGCAATCTTCTGCAGTGGGAGAAGAACAAGTGGAAATGGAGAATTGAAACAAATATGGATGAGAGAAAGTAAGGTCTCCTGCACCTTCCTCTTCTGAGTAATACAGAAACCATCCCAAGGAAAATAAAGGAGAAAACCACAGTGCCCAGCATCCGAGCACTGAGACTTCTTGATGCTTTTGTATGAGCAAACAGTTGTTTCCCTTCAACATTCTCATTACCTGCGTGAAATGAAGTAACAAATAAGCAAGTGGTTTTTTTTTTCTTTTTTTTTTTTTTTTTTTTTTTTTTTTCCAGGATGGGAGGAATCAAAAAAGGGTCCAAATTTGAGGGAGCTCTAAAACCCCAGCCAAACTTTGTGGCTAGTGTTCAAACTCAGGTGTGTTCAGTTATACCTTTCTTTGTCACTTTTAGTGGTCTTTCAAAACACTGCACAAAGATTTATATGTCCATTGCATTTTGGCAGCCAGCAGCAGATGTAGTGCAGCACTGTAATAAATGATATTACGTGGCTGTCATGTAAAAATAAGCATTCACCTTAATGTTTGTGTTGCTAAGTACAGGTATTCATATGCTTAGAAGAATATACTTTAGCATGAGTTGCAGGATTGGCTGAGTTGTTCTCTTCACATGACTTCCACAAAAATGTTTTGAGGAGTTGGACTTGGATAATACATGAACCTCTACAGAGGTCATTGTGCGTTCCTCTCGGTGGGAGAAAACAAAGTGAAAACAAATATGATAAAGGTGATAAAAGTGGCAGGTGGTATGTGAAGTTTACAAAGCAGAAATCAGTGTGTTCCAGAAGCTGAGGTTTTCTGAGGTGACCAGAAGTACTTCAGGAAAGCAATTGAGGACGTAGATAAGATGTGTTATTGGTATCTAAAATGGCGAGGTGAGTACTGGGCAGAAAAATCTTAGTTTAGTAAGAAAATAGGAAGCAAGAAAAACAACCCCAAAACTACGAGAGGGTGCTTACCAAATCTAGTGTTTGAACCACGGTATCCTTTCTCTCAGAAGGTAAAAGCTCTTCATGGGAGTTGTTCGACTGGTTTTTAGCTGTTTTCTGTATAAGGAGGTGCTCAATTTGACCTAGAAAAAGCAATTCAGTCAGTGAAAGAACTTCTCTTTGTGTTGTGTGTTGTTGTTCTTTCATTGTACATTACACATGTGCCTAAAGCCACACTCAGGATAACTTCTGTGAAACACTTCTCTCAATTGGGTGAGATTCAATAGAACAGAAAATAGTGGAAAAGGATGGTTTGAATTCAGAAACAGCTGTACAAGATCTTAAGAGTAAGGAGGCAACGGAGAAACATGTTGTGTTGGTTGATTGCTCTTCAGTTCCAAGGGCGTTCCTCAGGTGGAATTGTTTCCGTTGCTGATGCAGTGGGCTTTTATGAATTTAATCTTGGAAAATTAAAGCATATTAAATATTGAGCTTTCCTTTTTGTTAGGGCTCTTTTCCTATGTTACAAATTGTTGATAAAGAGTATTCAAACCAAAGAGCCCTGGGCTGAACTTCCTTAATACAAAGCTGTGCAATTTCATGCTATGGTTGTATTTTAAGTGTTGCCTGTGAGGGCTCTATTATACCCTCTTCTAGGCCTGTTAATGTGTCCTCTTGTACAAGAGCACATTTGAAATCTCAATCGTTGGTCCTGGCTGTGCATGAGGGTAGATTCTTTCTTCTAGTCACGCTGGCGCTCTGCAATGAGAAGATTTGAAGAGCAGGGAAGAAGAGGAGGTAGTTTTGTGGAAAAGCACGTATGTGCCCCAAAACTGGTTGCATTAGAAACTCTGCCACTGGGTTTAGCTGATTTACAAACATTAAGTTCACAGAGCAAGTTGGTATTACCTGGGTTTGGAGCTGTTCCATAATAGCTCCTCTGCTGAACGCAGGCAAAAGAGGAACTCGGGTGTTAGAAGTTATGAGAACAGTTTTTTGCCACGGAATTATTCCATGGCACATGCTCATCTTTAATGCTATAAACTTGAAAAGGTTCAAAGGAGGGCAGCAGAGGTGCTATGGGGATGGCTTCTGCACACGGGATGTTTTACTGGTAGGCTAGGACTTCTCAACCTGGAAAAAGGATGCTTCAGGTCTTGTGTGTGACGGAGACTTGTAAAGTGGGTGGTATGAATACAGTGTATAGGCAGTAATTGCTCACTGTGTCTTCCTGTGAAGAAAGCCATTGCATAAAATTGTAAATTGGTAGGTAAAAAAACCCAAAAACCCAAAACACCAAAACACACAATGTATGGTAAAAGCTGTGGGGTTCACTGTCACGGACAGTTGTAGGTTGTAAAAGCGTATGTGGGTCCAAGGGGAGCGTGAACAGGTGAGTAGAAAAGAGATTCAGTGGGAGCTGCCACATACACAGGTCTTCAGCACAGAATGCCGCTGACCTGCAGGTCATTGGGGGCTGTGAGGGTACTGAGGAGAGAGGTGATGTACTCCTGCCTTCGTCCTCTACTCCCTGTCCGGCTACATTGCCTACCGTTTAAAGCATGATACTGGGATAAACACCCTTTGGTCTTGACTCACAGTTCTTATGTGCTGGTTTTGTATTCCTTGGAATTGAAAGGAAAATGTTCTCCAAGGGATTTCATCACCAGGAATGCCCTGTACTAGCATTTCACTAGGTAATGGCTTAATACAGAAAGAATTGGAAATATTTCATCTTTAATTTCATACTTTCAGTTCCCGGTTATCTGAATTTAGCTTTGTGCTATTTCTATGCTGTTCTTGTAGTAACTCTGTGGAGTTACTGGATATATAACTTTGAATATTAAACCCAGTGTAAGAAATTCTGCCACAGAATAATACCCCAGTGTTAATCCCAAGCAGCTAATAAGAGAGAAGAAAAAATAAGCTCTTTTGTGTCACTGTTTAATTAACCAAGGCAGATCAAGGTACTGGCATGGAGCTGGTTTAGGAAGAGGTTAAACTGCAATTTTGTGGTGTCTTGTCAGTACACCCAAAGTGGTAGTTCTAGACACTTGATGACGATTATGTTAACCAGTGTCTAAATAGATCTTTGGTATCTTAGAATCGTAGAATAGTTTGGGTTGGAAGGGACCTTCAAAAGCCATCTAGTCCAACCCCCCCCTGCAATGAGCAGGGACATCTTTCCTATGTTGCCATTGATGCTCTTAGGCTCATCTATGGTTATGCTACTTTGGAGTCATAATCTACAAAACCGAGAGCGTTTTTGACAAAGAATAGCTTAAAGCACGTTTTTCTTTAACTACAAACGAAATATTTGGAGGAATTTTTTTTTTTCTATGAACTGATCTGTCTCCGTGAAAGGATGAAAATATTGTCTTATCCTGACAGATGGAATAGAGTCAAGCAGGGCTGCTAAGTGACTTACTCGACCCAAAAGTCAGTGACGGGGGGAGACAACCCTCTTCTGGTGGTTTTTGACTTGGGCTTTTTTCTGGAATGCTAACTTTTTCAGTAAAATTCTGGATTCATATAAAGGGCAGCATAATGCCTTCTACCCCTCCGTTAATGTGTTTATGAGGTTTGTTTGAAGTTCACGGATTTATTTTTTCTTTTTTTGGTCAACTTTGCAAAAGTTGAATCTTCAGTAATGTTATGCAGGCAAGCCTGAAAGCGAGGCCATCCAAGCTTTCATGCCTTCTGTACAAAACAGGATCATTTGGGAATGCTTCTTTTTGAACTTAGTCTCTAAATATATGAAAGAGCTCCTCCAAAATGGTCAGGTGCTGTGGTTATAGCTATCTGACTCTGCTCCCCACTGTTTCATCTACTCCTGACTGGACTCTTTTCTCTTCTGATTTAGGTGTGCAGCAGTGTTGTGCCTTTCTTCCCCCCACTTTGCCACTGAGGAAGTGCTTACACTTTTGGGCCCAAAAATAAATGTTGAAAAAGACCCTTCAGTTGCTGAGTTGTTAAGCCCTGCTCTATGCTTTGCCCTCTACTTTGTGTTCCCTCCCTGGGGATGTTTGCAAGGCCAGAACCTCTTCTGGTTGCTTTTTTTTCTTCCTTGGGGCCTTTCCCAGGTGAGCTAGAGCCACCTCTTACACTTTTTTTAATCCTGAAGTACTGTATTTTGTTGTTGAAAACCTGCTAAGGCCTTCCCTTTCCCAAAGTGAGTGCTGCAAATGGTAGAATTGGTACTTGTGTCTGAGGATTTTCTTTGCCCTGTGGCCTCCTTTTCCCTTTCTAAAAGCCTTTGAACTTAGTAATAACATTGGGGCTGAATTAAGTCCTTACATGCATTAGACATGCGTTAACCGGTTGTATCTTTGACTAGAAGTGCTACCACTGTGTTCTTATGCACAGTATTAATGTACAGTATCTAGAAAGAATGCATGGTGTTATATTAATGAATCTAGAAGCTGTGGTCTGGTATTATTTCTGTCTAGATGCACAGAAAGGAGGGAGTTTCTGTGAGGAGGAGGAGAGATTAAACAGTAGGAGCTGCAGGAGAAGGTAGGTAAACAGATTGTAGGTTTTAGAGATGGTTGTAGGATAAGAAGACCAACTTCTTTAACTTAGTAAAAACATTATTCAAATATAAAAGGCAAAGTAACTCAAAAGACAGCACCTGACTTATGAATGTGGGAATTACTTTTCTAGTGATAAACACTTAAACAAAATAATTATGACAGCCTCTAAAAAAATTTGCTCAAGATGTGAGGATAATAGCTAGTTATACCTGGTAATAGTCACATATAATTAGGTGCCTGGACTATATTTAAGTACTCTTATACAAAATCAGCAGAAAGTGGTGGAATAAACGTACTACCATTTTTCCTGTTCTTTGTACAAAGTATGTCTTTTGCAAAAGTCTGCAAGAGGAGGGGGTCAGTGCTTTCTCTGTATTTGGTAGATCATTACCAATACTGTTAATAAATCAGAAATAACTGACAGGTCAACAGTCTAAATATCTCCTTTCTGCTAGCGCGGTACCGAGTCGGGTGAAAGCAGCTTCACAGAGGAACCGTGCTCCGATCTCCTGGCATTGATTGTGTCTGCACTTCTCTTCCTGCTTGCCAGTGGCTAATTAGGAGGTAGAAAGAAAGAACCGAAATGTGTTACTGAAATACTATAATTACACTTATTAGGAAGTCTGTGTACATGTGTTAGATTAGCACCGGCTATCCTTGTCTCTATTTGTTTTTGGTAATTCAGTTCTGCAGCCAAGCTTCTTGTTAATCAAGGCAGATTGACACAAAACCCTGGTGTAATGCTTGAGTACGGGAAGGCAACGGAGGGTAAGGGTTTTGGCGTTCCTCTTCCTCGCCTGTAGCCGTCTCGGGGAGGGGATGGGGATGGGGAGAAGCCGGCCGTGTGGTGGTCGAGCCGCCGGGGAGCGATGCGTCGGCAGTTCCCTGCAGAAGAGTCCCCCGTCGCGCTCGGGTAGCCGGGCTGGTTGTCATCGTCCCCGGGGCGCTTGGCAAGGGCTTTTCCGAAGGCTTATAGCAAGAGCCAGAAACGTCGCTGAAACAGACCAAGGGTCTGACGGAGGACGGCAGCGTCGGGACCTCTGCGGCGTGACCGCGAACGGGAGGGGAAGGCAGCGCTGCTTTGCCGAATCTCTCGCCGGGTTTGCTTCGCGTGTTAGGATGCCGTCGTCAGCGGCGCCGAGGCGGGGATCGCTCGTGTGCGACGCGGAGGAGAGGGGATGCCGCCTGCCGGGTCCTTCCCTCGCCTCTGTACTGTGAGGAAGGACTGGCTTTCGGGCAGTTTGGGCTCGCGGGTGCTTCGGGTTGCTTTTTCCAGGTGGACCCCGTGGCTTGCAAAGGTGAGCTCGAGCTTCGTCCTCGCCCCGCGCCCGAGGCCTCGAGCGGAGCGGTTCTTCGTTTCCGTGGCGCTTCTGGGCAGACGTCGTCCGCGGGAGCTCCCTTCGCCGGCCAGACGCGGCTGGAACCGGCCCGGGGGTTCCGAAGGCGTCGGGGGGTCGCGGCGGGAGGCGTGCGCTCTCGGGAGCTCTTCTGCCCGGGGGCCGTGGAAGCGGCGGGCTCCGCGAGGAGAACCTCGCGAGAAGAACAGCAACCTCGAGAAGCCGGCGGCCGCGGTTGCGTCTCCGAGCGGCCTCGGTAGCCGTGCCGCGTAGGGAAGGGCGGAGGAACGGCCGCCCCGAGCGAGTCCGGTCCCAGCTCCGCACCGGGACTGGCGGGAGGAGCGCGAGTGGGAGAGGAGAGAGGCCGACGCCGACGCCGAGCTCTCAGCCCCGGCAGGTCCGTTGACCGGTTCCCCGCCTGTCTTGGAGGAGCGTGGGCGGATTGGCAAGGGTGGCCGGCCACCCCTGAGGCAGAATTGGTGGAGGAGACTTCTCGCTCGGCTGCGCCGATGGAACAAGCCCAGCAGAGCGAAGGCAGCCCCCCCCGTGGTGCACGCACCCCCGGATGGCGAAGACGGCCCCCTCGGTGAAGGAAACGCCTTTTGTGGAGCCTGTTTATTCTAGCTTCGATTTGTTTTCTCTTTGTCTAGTTTTTGAACGTATCTAATGTCACCTTTAAAAAAAAAAAAGAAAAGGCATTTTATTTGTTATGTGACGTGAATAGAGAAACCCTTCTTTGCCAAGTGTGAAACTATTCTTGTGGTACCTGTTGTACTCATCTGTTTGTTAAATAACCAATAAAAGAAATTTCTCGGCCAAAAGCCTGGCCAAATCTTTAAAATCAATGTGGGGGGGGGGGGGGAAGGTGGCAGCCCATCTACTGAGAGCAGAGCAGAGCTTTTTCAGATGCACTGTTGGGGAGAACTGTGAGAACAAAATGGTGGCAGTAACCCTAGGTTGGTTTTGAAGGGAGTTGTTTTGTGAAAATCAGTCTTCAGGGAAGTCCAGTCTTATTTGTGGCGATTCAGTCACTGTCATACACAAAACAAGAATTTTAGGACAGCCCTCTGTTGTTGCTTTTAACTAACTTGCAGGTCTGCCTTTGGGCAACGCTTTGGGCAGCTGATCATTTTAAGTGATGGTTCCAAGTTGATGCATGCTGCCGCAGTAGTGGAGAAACGGCCGGTTAGTGATGAACCGGTAAAACGAACGAGTTGATGGTGGCGGGCAGAAGGATGGCAGCCCAAGCAGGGACCAGCAGCGTGGTAGCTCTTGGGCATGGTGTCTTTTGGAGGACCTTCCCCCAGCCTGGCTTGCCACAGCTTGTGCTTACGTTGGAGGTCTCTGGCCCAGATGTCGTGGGTCACCTCACCAGATAGACCCGTGTACTGGGTCTGGCTCAGGTGGAGTTAACTTTCTTCGTACCAGCCTGCATGGTGCTGCGTTTCAGATTCGGGACTAAAATAAGAGTTTCCAATGTGCATTTCTACTTCAAAAGGTCTGTAAAATGTTGCGAGTCAGTTAAACGCAGTATTCCTGATGACCCAGTTTGCTCTGACAGCTAGTGATTGAAAGGGTTGTATATGGGTTAAAATCAACAAGTGTGGGTTGAAATTGTTATTTTTACTTTTGAAAACGTATGGCTTTTTCATGCTTTGTGATACATCTAGAGATGCCACCTAACGAGCATCCTTGGGATGTTACATCCAGCTCGGTGCGCTTCGTGTGGAATTCCTTTTGAGCTGAGGCCAAGACGCTGGTCCTGAGGCGCAGAGGCCGCCCCGCCGGCGGGGCTCTGGTGGTACCCGGGCAGGTTTCGAGCAGGTGTTTTTTTTTTTTTTTTTTTTTTTTTAGTGCTTGGCTTTCCTACCTCCTCTCTTACCTGAGGATAAAGTGTTCAGCGAGAATTGGGTGGCAAAGGGGAGGCGATGCATTTTTCTGAAGTGTTTTGTTGAGTGCAGATGATGATGGTAAGTTTGCTTTAAACGCTTTTATAGAACTCTCCTGCTTGCTGCGTCATCTGTGTTTTCTGCAGTGATTTAATTCAATTGTTTATGAGCCTTTTAATGCGGCTTATCTAAGGTTTTGAAACAGTTTTGCCATTATCATTAAAAACATAAGCATGCACGATACCTTGAACGCAGGGATAGAGAGGATTGGGAGCCTGAGGAGGAGAAGATTTGGGTGGCATATGACACCGAATCATTCCCGTCTGGTGGGGCAGAGCGCTGGAAAATCTTTGGTGACGGGTGGGTGCGTAGATCCGAGAGGAACGTGTGTGCTCAAACATGCCAGTTTGTGGCCGTTCTTTGTGGAGTTTTGGGAGGCTGGAGGGACCTGGCAGGGCTTCCGATGCAATGTCTAGGGGATGCGTGAAAGAATCCGATCTCACAGAGGAGGAGATGGGGGATGCTGAAAATCACCTGAAGGCTGAAGGAAAGGCAATTTCTACTTTTTCAGACACTTAGTCTTTATGCCTCTGGGTGGAGTAACATAAGAAAACCCTTGGAGTTCTTCAGTATCTGCTTCTCTGTAGCGGTACCTTCTGCTGATCTTCTTTCTCTTTACCTCCATGAGGTTCTTTAGGCTCTGAAGCTAATGAAAAGGAGGAAAGAAACTCATCTTCCCAGACTCAGGTGGAGGAAGGGGGGCTGATTGCTTTCGCACTTTTGTTATGAGAGAGGGGACGGCTTCTTCCCATTCTAATTCTGTCCAGATAATTTGATTGGTATGAAGCTGCAAACTTGGTAAGAGGTCGCTGACGCTGTGGGATGACTTCCTGAATTTGTAACTACACAGCTTTATAGCACAGTGTGCAGGTATGGATTTCCTTGAAATCAATACTTGCTTGACTGCAGCCAGGTTACACACGCTTTTATGGATTTCTTGGCTCATCTACAGCTGTTTTCTGGATAAGCATTAAGCTAGAGAGCTCAGTTTTTCTTGCTGGGATAATAAAATAGTTAGACTCAATATTAGCTTAGTGCCTTTAATTTGCTGTCTTTTCTATGAGCTCTAGAAGGCAGTTCTCTCCTGTAAGCACTACTTATCTGTGAGATTACTGGCTGGGCTTCTAGAGAACAAATACCTGGAATTAATGTGAAAAGACACGTAGTAGATGATCAGCAGACTCATGCTGAGAGGATTTGAGAGGCTGCCAGCCCCAGCTGTGTCCACCCTGCTGTGTGCTGGAGATGATTGCCTCCATCGCAGAGGTTGCAGAATGGTCACTGGGTCTGTTCCTCAGGTGCTCACAGCCTGGCAGACTGGAAAAAAAAAAGAAACCAATGTTACTTCATGTTAATACTCTGAACTACAGCTGCTGAGGTGCAAATTCAACATCTGTTCTGCTGTCCCCGCTCCCAGGGCAGTAATTTATGGTGGAAGAAGGAACCATCAGCCACAGATGACAACCTTTGAATTTTTTCTGTAAGTGTATTTGGAGTCGCCTTGTGTGCATGTGTGGTGGAAAGGTGGTACTTCCACGTGTTCCCTCCTGTCCCCAGGCTACTTGTGCTAGTGTTCAGGATTTGAACTTTAGTTCATCCCAGGAGAAAATCTGCGATTCAAATAGTGTACTAGGCTATTTTCAGTAAATGCTGTGCTAGAGGAAGGCTGTGGTTTTTCTTCCACTTTCCTTCGTTACACATTTTAGTCAAGAGATTCATCTAAGTGTACAAAATTCTAACATGGAGGTGTCTTTTTCATGGTAATTTATTGTCCTGATACATTAGGTTTAGGAATAACTTTTTCTTTATTCCAGGTATTACAATTATCCATGTTAATATTTGGAGGAGAGAGAATTTCATTCTTAGCTTCTGATCTATTCTTTATTTTTTCTTTCTCCAGCTGGGAATCCTCTTTCACAATGATTCCTGCTATTTTCTTTTTTGTATTTTAATTTGACAGAAAATTTCTGACAAATGCTTTTAGTGCTTAAACAGGACAACAATAGTGATGTGGCAGTGATGTGAACGTTAGTCATCTCGACAGCTTGACAACTGATACACTGTGAAGAAAGCTCAGTTTTTTTCCTGCAGAAATAAATGCATATGTCAAAGGTATCAAGATGTCAGATTTCCTACACAAAGGAGATCTGGATGGGGGAGCAGATATGAATTGAGGTTTCTAATTTGTGAAGTGCAAGTGCTGGGTCTCAGTGGTAACTTTTTTTTTCCTCCCATCTTCCCCCTTTCGCAAATCAGAAGCTGTTTATCCCTACTGTTATACTCCTTTTCTTTCTTTCAGTTGCCCTGTGTGCCCAAAACACCAGCCACTCGCTCGGCTACATGTGCTTAGGTGTATTCTCTAATGGAATGAAGTTCTTGTTTCCCCAGAAGCAAGAAAGGTTGGGGTCCTTGTTAGTAAAACCAGAAATATTTCATTTCTCTCATCTGCTCAGCACATGCCTTTCAGGGAAATGCCCGGCATTTCTAAGCTGTGTTGAAAGGCTGTAGAATAATTGTTATGTATTTATGGCTTTTAATACTAAATTCTCCCTTCCTTAAGTTATTTTTCTTGCTTTGATCTTTCAGATGTTCTGAATCTTGGTGGTGTTTGGCTAAGAGTATTTGACTCAAAATTCATTCATTCATTCCACGTAGCGAGAAGTATTTGCATCAAAATGGCATTCAAAGCCTTATGGTAGATTCCATATTTTCCCCAATATATGCAGGAACATCTGTGGTTTGGTCCATGGTCTCAGGTAATACAAATACCAGAGAAAGCTGGATGTTGGTATGCAAGGAAGGTAAATGGATGCAGTTGTCACTTTGCGATGGTGCCATAAATCTGGGCTTTATGGGGAGAAAACCAACAAAATGAGGTTAGAAGATGTAAGATTAATCGTGTTCCCCTTCCTTTTTATTGTTTCTGTTGTACCCCTATCTTGCTTCTTTCACTTTAAGGTAAGTCTGTAGGGCCACTTACCAACAAAATAGATGTTGCTGTGCACTGCGTAGTCTACTTTAGCTATTTGGCAAACAGGCTTGTGTTGAGGGCTCTCCCCTGTCAATGGCCTGCTTGTTGATGGTGTCATCACCGTTTGTTTTTTATTCATACCCTGCTTCAGATGTGCCCGGGTAGCATTCAAGCAGTGTTCAATAAAATCTCAGTACAGTTTAGGTATTGGAGCAGTTGTGCATACTGTTGGAAAGGAAGCTTGGTTCTGGCTCAGTCTCACAGCTAGAAGGCTAAGAAGAAAGAAAAAAAAAAAAAAAAAAAAAAAGGAAAGAAAGAAAAACAGCCAGGAGGGATATCCTTTCTTATCCTTTGCAGCCTAAGTGTAAGGAATTTTAGACATTCAGCCTGTGGAGAGCTGGCATGTAATTCTGGTGTCACTGTTATGCTGTGAATGGGAAACAGTATTGACATGTCCCAGCAACCAGTGGCGGAGCATGCAAGCGTGCCAGGTGAAGGGGTGCGTACGTGGGGATGCGGTGCAGTTACTGACATCTGTGCAAGTGTCAAGCAGAAAGGGTTGGATAAGGTCTTGAAATAGTATCTTAAAGCTTACAGAATGGGACTAAAGTAGGGATGGGGTGCGTTTCGTTTTCATCTTGGTTTTTTAGTCAGCATAGCTTTCATTGCCTGTAGTACTACACTAGTGGAGAACTCAGAGACCATTAGAGAAATACAAAGCCTTGAAAAGGAAAAATAAAATTTAAAAACACCCCTGTATGCGTTTTTGCAACTTAAAGCAGCAAAGCCAACCACAAGAGAAGGTGTTCCTTACCCTGTTTTCCTGAGAGGAAAGTGGGCAGCTTCCCAAGGTAGCCAAAATAGCCTACAACAGAAACTAAAGCAAAAGCAAAGCGTCGGTGAGTGATGCAGTCCTGGCCGTGATGGCAGCTCTCCTTTGGGCCACCTATTGCTCTGAAGTGCGCTTGATTATTTCCTTCTGCATGGTTGGTTTTAACATTCGAAGGTTAGCATCTGAAAGTAGATTGGTGTGGTCTTTTGTTAGCATTGGAGAGCAAAATTATAATTGCTACCTTTGGTTAGCAGTTTGCTTTAAAACCAGCCTTTTTTTCTCCTGAAGCGTATGAATGTAAGGATTTTTAAGACATAATCCTATTCTACCAGGATATTTATAGTCTCAGTTCTCACTGCTTGTTACCTCTGAATGCTTCTTTAAAAGAAACACTCCTGTTTACTGGAAGAGCTATTTCATGCATGTCTTTTGCATTGCGTTTTATAAAACATTCAAGACTTCTTAACTCCAGTTTGATCTTGTGATGTAGGTATTTACTGTTCAGTCGTCACTCCCGGTCTACGTGTGCGCTTGCAACAAATCACAGTCCATTTGAAATTCCTGTTTTGTAGCCAGAGGAGGTATGTTAAATGTAATACATCCAAAAGGGGTTTCTTTTGCTATGTTGATAATAATGGTCCGTTACTATCCTGTGTTCTTAAGTGACATATATTTTTAAGTACGTGGCTACTAGAATAGGGCTAGAATTTACACCAGTTCTGGTAATGATGGCAGCTTGCAAAATCTGGCATCGTTTGTGGCAGGCTTTGTCTTGGCTCAGTAGATCTATTAGCATTTCCAGTAACCTTTCCGTTATCTTGATTTAGTCCCTCATTTTCATCCCAGATGCTTTTGTTTGCATTTAAAAAAAGAAGAAATCTGTTCATTTCTCTTTATGGAAAAAAGCTTAAAATAAATCATATTTAATGGAGAAATTCAGGGCTTTGGAAGGGGAGAGAGTATTAATTTCCAGATTCCATGCATGAATGTATTCAGGTTTTAAAAGACTCTCTGCACTTATAAAAGACTCTAGACTCTATCTACTGTCTCCTAGTTAGCTGGTTTGATATCCTGATTTTATTTATGTGTCTTCTCAGGGAAGAGGAGACGTACAATGGGAATTTTGAAATAAAGCCATGGGATAGAGCAGAGGGAAATTGTGTATAATATTAAAAACAATAATAATGTCACATAATAGAGTGGCACTTAGAAACCTGCGTTCTTTGACTTTCCATGAAATTTACACTGCAAGTGTTTGCAGTTGCTTGGAAATGGGATCTGGATTTCTAAGTTAGATGTGTTTTTAAAGTATTACCATTTGCTGTGATAAGTGCATCTTGTTGTCTTTCAGAAGCCTAGTGTGTGCTTGGATTGTACTTGCTTGTGTCAATATGGAAATGGCTATCTGTAGCAAAACCACCTGGGGAACATTTTGGCTGTACACTAAAATTTGTTGTGTTAGTCCATGGTCATTGCCCTGGAAATTATACATTTATCGCCTGCTACTAGTAACCAGGAGCTAGTATTGCTAATCCGTTGCTATGACAGTACACTTGTTTCCTGTAAGCTGCAAGAGGAATTTTATCTTCCTGTAGGAACACTCTACCTGGCTGTTTTGCAACGTGTTTTTTCCAGAAGTGGCAAAGTTAAAAGTTCTGACATGAGCCATATCACTTTTTCAATTATTCCTCTCATCAAAACTAGTTCTGCATGTTATGAAATATTAAAAAAAACCAACCCCGCCCCCCAAAAAACCCCCAAAACCAAACCACCACCCCAAAACTACACTGCTCTTTTATACCAAATTAATTAATTGAGTCTGAGAACTTGCAGAGTTTCAGACAGGAATTCCTATATTCATAAGATTTTTTTCCCAAGTTATTGAGGAAAATAAGGGTAACTCCAAGGTTCTCAAAGACAAAAATCTTCATGTTTTAAGGTGCAGTGCAAGATCCAGCTGCTAAGCACTAGGGTGAGACTTGGGTGTGCAGTAGGTTACTGGTTGTGAAATAATTCTTGCTTTTCTGAGACTCCTGGTCCCTGTTAGAAAGAAAATGCGGTGCTCCGTGGTCTGCCAGGCTTGAGCTGGAATGGGAGTTCTCATATTTTACCCTTCATGTGTTTCCTTAACAGTATTCCCCTATGATCTCTTCAAGTTCAAGATACCTTATTTATTTATTTATTAGCTTAATTGGCAAGTATTTTTGGTCTTCAGTAAGCAAATGTTCCACATAGCTGGTGGTTTATGTTATTGTTCATGTTAACAGATACTATTTTTATACTGCTGGCAAGATGGCAAACACTTTTTAATGCTACTATGAAAAAGTGGTATCTTTGGTTTCACTGAAAGGAGTTCATTATTACATGATAGTTGTCTTGAAACATTTGGATTTCTTTAGAATTTTTTGTAAGAGAAGTTGGTCACTGTCATCTTCAAGTGATTTGATAGGACCTGTAGGTCCTTATCCATAAAGTAATCACTCTTCATCATGTAACTTCAATATTTATATCCTGTCTGTGCTGCTAAATTCATCATTGTAACATTTGACCTGAAAAGCTCAGAAAGTATCAGTTTGAAGCCTAATTTCGGTAAGTGTTTCTTGCCAAAAAGTGTAGAACATCTGCTGATTGTTGATACATATAATGTTAATTGTTCCTTTTTACAATTGGGGGTAATTAGTAGCATTAGAGCACTGAGAACAGATACCTCAACAGGCAGAATTTGCTCCCCATCTCACTGATAGAGGCAACAGCCAAGGCAATGGATGACCCGTAAGTCTGCACCCTTAAAAGCTTAGTGGTTAAGTTCAGTAAATTCAGGATTTGGCCTTCAATTTATAGCTATTAAAAAGCAGGCTTGTTTAGGCCCTTTCCAGAAACATGATGATGGTGAAACTGTTATCTTTTCCTAAAAAAATAAGTTAGGGAAAGGAACAAAACTTTTTTTCTTTTTGGTCTTATGGGGAGGATGTTGCTCTAAATTTTAGGCCAAAATATGTGTCACTCTTGGGAGAGATTATTTCTCTAGAAATTGTTATCCTTGCGTTTTCTTGCTGTTGGAATGCAAGCAAGCACAGTCAATATTAGAAACATCTTCTGTGTATAATATACCTCGTACTGTTTTCTGCAGACCCTTCACAAAAGAAGGAATTTTTAAGTAAACGACAGATGGATGTAAATTTTGTTGTCTGATTCTCATCTATCTCCATTCTATTGGTATTTTTATAAGGTACATTTTGTGGCATCAAAGTTATTCCTGGATGATTCTTAGTTGGGAAGAATATGCACTCCCAACAACCTCGGGAGATATTGGGAAAGTTTAATTTGTATGAATTATTTTCTCTCCTAGGCAGAAAGGAAGAGGTTGTTTATGATACCCCAAGTGATGCTGCAATATAAATGAACTATTTCATATTTTCCAAGGAGACAGGAAACTGGTTGTAGTTGACATGCATGCTATGTTGAAGAAGGTGGTAAATCGTGGTGGCAAGATAAACTGTCTGTGAAGTGTCTGCTGTTTAGATGTTTGGAAATTGCTATATTGAAACGAAAGCGTTCTGTCTTAACGTTCATGGCACAAATCTATCCCATCCAATGAAAGAGCAAGTGGCTAGGTAGGGGTATGGTTACGGTGCACGGAATCTATACCTCGTAAAAGCCATCTCTGCGACAGATGTCCCTTGATGCATCAGCCTTGACCCTGATTGTATAGCCTCTGTGGGTAAAAGAGAAAACTTCAGAATCTAGGCAAAGTCTGTATCTAATTATATGAATGAAAATGTGTTGTATTAGGGTTAGGGGACAGTCTGAGGGGTCAGGAGAAGCATGGAGCAGCAGAGAGCCATCACTAGTGAATGTCAAATGCACCTGAAGGTTCTACCTCGGTTCTCAGAATCAAAAGTTTTTACATTGTGGCATTATCCTTCTTTTTTTTTTTCCAGAGTGATATAATTACATCACTTTGCAAGTAGGGATAGGTATGTGATGTGATTGACAGGTGCTTTATAAGTATGGACCATGAAGTTGCTTTGCTACAACCCTGGCTTGACTTTTATATAGAGTTTCAAAATTAAAGCTCTATGGTATAGGAGAGAAACTATTACTGGGTAGGGTAAGCTGTGATCTTTAAAACAGAATTACATTTTATCTGCCATTGTTTAGTTCCGCATAAGGCTTAAGCACAGCTCTGTTCAGTCAGCTCTGAGTCATTTCTGTGTTTCAGGAAATGGAAGTTATCCGTTGAAAACGAGCTCAGTTTCTCTGAACCTCAAAGTGTTTTGGACCTATTATTTCATGGAATTGTTCACAGGCCTTTGTGGATGACTTTATAGTCTATTCCTGAGCGTAGAAATATGTTTATCTTTCCCTCTCCATGCAGAGGACCGCATTTGTCTTTGATCCAAGTGGCAGCTTCTGGCTCATGTTATTTTGGGCCTTTGAGTCAATTATCTGGTGAGAACAGGCTTTAAATTTAAGGTGTGTACTGAAATTGCGTATTGATTCTGGGGATTTTAGTGATGCCTACCATTTAGTTGTGCTCCAAGAAGGTGATAAATATGAGAGAGGTGATATCATCTATTGGCAAATGAGTAAATATGGCATAGCAGCTGTAAGAGTAATTGGCCTAATGTTTTTCTCAGCCTTTTAACATTGATGACTCAATACTTGAAGCTCAAATTTTGTCAGCTCCCTCATAGATATGCTATGAAGCCAAGGTTTAAATCAATTATATTGCTTTAAAAAAGTCTAATATATGTGTGTGCACTATTGAAAGCATGACAGAGGATATATTCTTAGAAGGCCTACAGAAAGAAAGGGAAGAGCAGCAACATTTCTGTTCGGTTTAGACTGTTCTTCTTCATTCAACTCCGAATGAGCTTCCATCCATCCTCCTTGTAAATTACTGTCTGTTAGTAAAGAAGCGTGTGCTGTATTTGTTATCAAATTATTCTCTCATCTTTAATTATATTCTGCTTATCCTCTTTATATTACGTTAATGGATGTGCGCATGCCACACTTGATGGGGTGGGAGGATAGTTACCTCCATTTTAGGCTGAGAAGAGGAGGGGGGTTGATTCTGTGGCGGAGTTGGATGTTTAATCTGTGGCATCTGTCTTGTCCCTGTCACTGCTCTTACCATGATGCCTTCCTTTTCTAGCTAAGGTTCTGCCAGAAAAACTTACGTTGAAAGTATACGTTGTCTTTTCTGACAGATTTAGGGCTTCCGTGCTTGCAAAAGCGCACTTCTCGCCGTGCTGTGTCATTACAGCTGGCATCGGTGGTGGTGCTCCTTCCCCAGCCCCAGTATTGAGGAGAGGAACGTGCTGCAGGGACGTGCTCTGGGACCTCTCCTTGGGCAGCGCGTTCCCTCTGTGCGTCTGCTCTTGAACTGTCGGTTGCCAGCGAACTTCTGAAAGTTTGGTGAAGTCCTGTGTTTGTATAGGGGGAAGCTGAAGGGATTAAATGGTGTCCTTTTATGTAGGCGTGGGAAGAAGACTGAACTTTAGATTTCTAGTGATCTGGCTAGCTGGCAACTATCACTGGACAGGGAACATCCGTTGTGATTTTATGCAGTTGTAATTATAACTTTATAATATCAAAGATAGCTTTAATCTATATGAAGCACTTCTCATATTGTCCTTGCAGAATACTTGGCTAAACTCAAAACAAAAATTAAATACAGTGTGAATTGCTTAGAACTCTAGTTTGCTTTCGACGCTGGGGCTGTAAAGATCTTCATAAGCATTTAATTAACCCCTAAACATCTAAGAATGCTCATTTTACAGATGCTAAGCACTGTGGCAGAATTGGATGAAAGGCGTTTTATGATGTTTCACAGTTAAGAGTAGCTCATGGCAAGCTAGAGGAATAAAAGCATAGGAAGAAACTCTGTCTAGCTGAAATTATTGTTCCTCTCAGCTCTGAGTGGTACATGCTGCAAAAATTATTATCCACCAAATGGGAAATCTTTTCTTCTATTCCTTTGAAGCGAAATAATATGCTGACGCTTCTCTTTATCCACTGATTTTTTGTAAAGTATTAATTAAAAAAAAAAACCAAACCACAACTTCTTATGTGGATCTGGAGTCAGTTCCCCAAAATGAATGCTCAATATAAAAATCTAGTAGGTAAAAAGAAAGACCTTTATTACATAGCAGCTGGCATAAATCTTGCTTCTAATGAGGATAAAATCCATGTAAATGAATCATTACAGTAAATTGTTGTAATTAGGATTTATTCAAGACAAAGGTCTCATAATTATATAATCAACTTTTAGTGTATTAAGATTTATAGTCTGAACTCTTAATTCCATTTTATTAATTTAGAAGCAGAATTTGCTAGGGGAGGAGTGTTTTCAGGAAGCCGTCTTGCTACATGCTCTCAACTATAGATGGAATTTGATTCCTTTGCAAGTATCATTTAATTCTGGTGTTGCAGAAGGCTCAAACTCTCCTCTGGCAAAAATAAAACTGTTAGCATTTTAAAAGGTCTCCCCAAATACTGAAGTCAAAGCTTCCAGGGCTTCAGGTGCCAGCTGCTTTATTAAGGGGCTTCCAATTTAACAGTAGTATATACGTGTGCATGCACATCTTCTGAGTGTTGTGCAAGCGGCAATGGACCGATGTGATAGAAAGCTGCGGCCAACTCACGATTGTCCGGGCTATGAAAAATTGCTTCTGTTTTTGATCTCAGTCCTTGCCAGGTGGCTAGAAGCAGTATTGAGTATATTAGCAGAGGGGTAAGGTCGTCAGCAGTCCAACTGCGAGCCAACTCTGTCCGCTTCTTTGGTGGGCGGCACGTAATGGGCACGGAGCTGCTCTCCAAGCCCTACTATCTTGAGTGCAGCCGAGGCCCCGCCGCAGGGTGCTGAGGCCCCGTGGCAGGGTGCTGTGGCAAAGGCTGAGAAATTAAGGCTTTGTGCTTTCTTCTGTGTGTTGAAAAGAATAACTTTGTCTGCTGGGCTGTTAGCCTCACAGTTTCAAAGCCATTACCCAAAACAATTTTAAAAGCAGTTTCCAAGTTTCTTCTCTGCAAAGCTGGAAGGCTTCCAGTGAGATGCTGTAAACTACCAAAATAACTGTAAGGGTACGCCATGCTTTTGGGGATCTAATAATTGAAGGCGAGCTTGAGTGGACATACTGGATCTGACGGTTTCTGGCTTGAAGTTGGAATAGATTTTTTTTCCCGCCCCCTCTCAAGTTTTAAGAAGTCTGGATTACAATTACAAATTTTCTTGTTTCCTTTCCAAGTTAATGCTATTAATAGCATAAATATTAATATTTATTAATAGTAGATTTTAAAGGCTAATTCTTCTTGTGTGCTGTTCCCCGTCCTTCCTGCTTCTACTAAAGTTTAATAAAAGCAGCTGTGTTGCAGTGATTTGGCTCTTTTTGGCTTCAAGAAAAGTCCTTTAGCCACTGCAGTCAGGACAATTAGAACATCCTCAGGCTGGTTTTAGTTACAGCAATGTCTGCAAATATCCCTGAAGCTTGGAGGACAATTTTACATCTAATCTGTTGCAGGTAGAGTTTTGAATTGACGGCCTTCCAACATTGCTGTAAGGGTTTTCAGGTTTTTTCTGCCCTGCATTATGCTGCAGTGCTGAAGTAGCTTCACTGCTGCAGCACTTCTGTCCCCTGGTTTTCTGCTTAGTCTAATGTTGAGTACGTTGAATCAGTTTGTTCTGCGTTCCCCAGCAAGGGTAAAAGCACACACAAAGTCCTGGTACCTTACCCTGTTCTGCTGTTCTCCCGCATGTATTAATGCCCTGTTATAACCCCCCATAAATAGTTCAGAAGAGCATATTAATTCATGGGCTTTATTGTGTAAAACGTATCCGATGGTGTAAGCAGCTTGTACGAGAACGGCTCAGATTTTTGCAGGTACTGCCAGAATCTAAAAGTGGTTTAACCCTCTTTTATAATGCTGGGTTTCGATAACTTGATGATTTTTGCTTTTCAAGGGAAAAATATTTTCCCCAATAGAAAAACATTCTAATATAAATTTAGGAGTGGCTTGGGTAGGGTTATTTTGTTCATTCATTTATGAAGCAAAACCAAAGTGGTGTACTTCTGAACACTATAACTTTTTCAGAGACGATTTTTACAGAATGTAGATTCTTTTTTTCTTTTTCCTTTGATTTTCCTAGAACTCCAGATGAACTCAGGGCAATCCTCTTTCCCCCTTTCCTCCCTCCTCCCCATTTAATTAAGGCTGGGAATTCAGGTACTCAAAAAACCCATGAGATTTAATAAGTTTCTTTGAGAACTTTAATGAATCACGATGAATGCATGCCCTGTTTTCTGCTCTTTGCTAAATACAGAGGCAGGACTGGGTCATGGTGTCCTCAGCTGTCATGGTACCACATGAACCTTCTTAACCAAGTTGAGCTCTATCTTTGCAGCTGTATGGATTTTTGCCTTCACTATTCCAACTGAGGGGGCTGCTCCTGAACTTCATGGCTTGAATGCTTAGGAATCAACTTGGAATTTCCAGCCTACATATGTATTGGTGGGTAGTTTAGAGCCACTTGTCCTTGTGTCAGCAGTATATCCTTAAACCTGAATTGTTCTTTTTCTCTTCTCAGTGTTTACTGTGAATATACTGACCGATGAGAATCCTGTCCTTTCTCAGCCTAGTTTTGGGAGTCTGCATGAACACATTTGCATCCACTCTTACGTGGTAGGCTCTCAAATATAGCTGTTTGCCATACAGTCCTGTTCACCTGTGCCCAAGGGAGGGGTTCAGATGGCACAGGTGCCCAGCATCCCGTATCTCTCCAGTGCTTGACTCCCTTCCTCTGCTGGAAAAACTGGATAGTACTTAAGTGTATTGCAGATTTTATTCGCGATTGCGCATTACGTTCTATGCCGCCTTAAGTAATTGAAATGACTTCACTGCAGCCATGCAAATAAAGCAATTGCAGCATGGCCTGGAATTAACCTGCACTGGGAACTACCTACCTTGTCCTTTTTCTGTTCTGTCAGCCTTTTCATTTTTTTTTTTTTTTAATATAATCAACTATATATATATTTTCAAATACCATCCTACTTGATGTTGACTAATGTATTCTGTGCACGGTCCATCAGTGGAATTTAATTTTGTTTTCAATATTACTTATGGGTTTAGCTGGAGAGACCTAAGATTTTGATTTCAATCACCTATTTGTCCGCTAAAAAATTTGAAAGTCTAATCTCCTACCCACCACAGTAATTAAAGATGGGAAGAAAGATTTGTCTTGCAAATATTGCACATACAATGAAGTAGGAAAATGTGCTGAGTTACACTTGTGGATTAAGTTTGATTGATTGCTTTATGAAGCCCTGAAGTTAGCCACCAGTGTCTAAGAAAAATCATGTTCATTGTTATGGTATGTGTCAGATTGCTTGGCAATTGACTGGGAAATCTTCTAAAGCTGAATCCAGGTATCGCTGTAAATAAACGTCACTTCGGTCTCACGCAAGGTTCTCCTCTCTGCAGAACTATTTCATACGTGCAGTGTACCGCTGGGAGGGAAACCCACCAACCTGAACGCTAGCCGAGGGCTGGGGAGCGACGTGGGTACCAACCTGGCAGCCAGCGTGTATCTTTTAGGGAAATGAGCCACTGTAAGGGATAGATGTTCTGGAGGTCGGGTTGTCAGCTGCGCGGGTGTACATGCACACACCTCACCTGTCTTGCTGGCTTGTACGTAACATGACTATCCATCATCCATTTCAGCTTTTTGCTGTTTCTCAACAATACAATTTTTTTTTTTTTTTTTTTTTTTTAGTGTTTCTCTCTTCACAGGTTTTGAAACAGCTAGACTCTGGCTAACAGCCGCAGTTATCTCTCAGTAGGGCTTTGGGGAGAGGATGCAATTACTCCATCAAGGAGCCTCCAGTAGGACTTGAGCAGCAGTGGGAGAAATTCATCTCCCTTGTCACCAGGCAGAGTAGTGACTTCCCTCCTTGTCAGTATAAATTTTGGTCTTTAACAGTGTGCAAGCATTGCAGCATAGAAGAGGTGCAGCACCTTTTGCTGTTTTATTATCGTTAAGTGCTTTGAAGAGTTTCACAAAATGTGATGTCACTGCTACTGTGCCTCCTTTTCCTGGTGAGAGGCCAACTGCCGTGCTATTGCTGATGCTGATGTAATTTGTCTGTCTCCTTGAACAAAACTTCGTTGCATCTTCCTCTTCCCGTTTTTCCCCTTCTCCCCCTGCTTTTTCTTGTTTACTTGGGATTCAGGACTTCAAAACTCTTTGTTTCCTTGAGGAAGAGCTGGGTTTTATTCTTGTCAGAGAGAGGGTGAGTTAGTCACCCCTGCCACGGGTACGTTCTTGTTCCTGTGTATTGATTTAAGGAAGGGATCAGCTGCTAGTTCCTGAAGGATTGGCTATACTCCCTGAGAGCACGGAATAAACCTGTTGGTAGCTGACAGCTTCACGTCATTAACTGGACCATATATTGGCACTATGTGCCTTTGAAATTACTCCTTGAGTGCTTCTTTGGTATATTCTCAGTGCGCTGGTTCTGTCCTTCTCCATGGCACAGGCATAACCAGGGTACACTCATGGGTCCTGAGCTGCAAGAAGGTGGTTTTGGTTGCCGGTGGCTAAAGACGGGCTGTGGGTTCGTGCCGAATGGCGGCTATGCTGTACGCTGTGGAAAAACTTACTCTGAGCTGTGAGAGAGTGTTTCTGCTACTGTTGGGCTCGACTGGACCATGTGTAGCAAAGACTTCGGGTGTCATGTTAAGCACAATCAAATGTGGCATGCTAATTCCACAACTCTTATTTCTCCTTTCTTTTATGCCGCTTAGGATGTTTCAAAGATGACCGTATTGTGTTCTGGACTTGGATGTTTTCAACATATTTTATGGAGAAATGGGCCCCCCGGCAAGACGATATGCTCTTCTATGTCCGTCGAAAACTGTCCTATGTCAGTGGTGATAGCACAGAGGGGAAAAAGGTAAGTAATGATATATTTTAACCTGGGAAATTTAAGGTACCATGGGATTTGGTGTTCTGGAGTACCTGACGCATCTGAAGGATAAGGAATCTCCAGCTCTGCCCGCCACAAGAAGTTACGCAAAATTGGCCCATAGAGAAATACCGTGGTTAATGCTGTGAACATCAGCAGCAGTGCAAGCAAGCTTCACTATCACAGACTTGAGGAGATCAGAGAGTTTGCGTGCTTTTTTGGGAAGCTTTTATGTTGGTCAGCCTGCATTTAGGGGGAAGGGGAGAACATACATGCTGATTTTTGTTTTGCTTTTCAATGATGATACTTTATAAATTGAAACTTTAAACCTGTAGAAAGGGAGGAAAAAAGGAGGAGGAAGATGGTCACTGGTATTTCTGGAAGAACCCTTCCTGAGATACCAGAGTATCGGGAATGAACACCTATTGGGTAGTCAGTAGCAGAATACATGCAGCCTCCTGGAGCTGGGATACAGTGGATAAATGACTGTATTCTCATAATTTACATTTAAGATGATAAGCCCTCCTATAGAAGTACTGTTTCTTGAAAACATATAATCAGGTAGCCTAGTGCTGCTGCACAGGTATGTTCTCATTAGAGATTTGAGAAAATTCTCAGCATTTCATGCCAGTTTTCATCTTAGGTGAGGGAAACAGAAGCAAGAGAAATGATGGTTTTACTGGGAATTAAGGAGATGGCTGCAGAGAATCAAAAGCAGGAAGATAAATGCAGGAAGAGAAGACTGGGTTTAACTTCCTGACACATGTAAATAATTTACACTGTTGTTGAATCACAGATGTATGCACGTGGTGTATGCGAGAGTGTTTTTAACAAGGTATACCAGGGTTCTCTGGGTTTAATTGTGGTGACATAAAGAGCCATAGTTGTCAACTCCCTTGAGAAAAGGATCCCAGAAGATTTTCCCACATTTTTGTTAGAGATACAGGAATGGGCAGAATTATCTTGTCTTCCCCCTGACCCCTCCAAGTGCCATGATGACAACTACTGAGGAGAAGATGGCAAAATATTGTTCTTTCTCTGTCAGCTTAATTGTTTAGTAGTCTTCGGCGAGTGTACTTAGAGCTTTAAGGCTGTTGGAGGAAACTTTCATCCCAATTGTTGTTTAAGTGGCTATGAATGCATTCCTGTTTCTCATCAAACAATATTGTGGCTTTGTTCAGCCTAATAAAAGCATGGGTTGTTTAAACCTCTTCTCCTTCCCAACAAGGAAGGTGGGTGAACCTCAGAGGAAGCCCAGTCACTTAAGTTCATTCACAGACCCCCGGTCAACGTCTGTTTAACTTATTAATCAGTTTAAAGTATTTGAACCTCTCATGGAGAGGAGACAGTGAAATAAACCCTTGCATTTGCTCTCAGAGCTTTGTTTAAGCCTCCTAAAAGCATCATAAATAATTTTTATTTGTGAGGGGATTTCGTAAGTAGTAGTCGTTACAAAATCAGCAGTAGTGAATCGCTTGCTGTAACAACTAAGATGGGGAGTGTGCCTCATAGCACACGCAGTATTTTATAACTCCCCCTTGACTGTTTGCATTTTGCTCAGCCTCTGAGAAATGATTGTGAAGTACTTCAGATGCTTTGTGAAACTTCATAGTTTGGTGATTTTTTTGGTATGTGTGCAGCTCTCCTCCGGTTTTGTATTAGCTGACTGCTTTGCAGTTCCAACTCCTCTTGTATCTAATTTTTGAGCCTGTTCTGTGCGCCAAATAACTACCCCTACTCTTTAAATTATGACTAGATAGGTTTTTACTTTACTTTGTAGTTTTGGCCATTCTTTCTTGAAAGATGGAGTCAAAATACCAAAGTTACATCATTAAAAGGGGAAGAAGCTAGAGACTGATATTTATAGAAACCAAATATATATATCTTCAAGCATCCCTGCCACCCACCAATGTGTGCTCTCATTTACATCCCCAGAGGTAGACCGAAAAGGCGGGTGAAGGGCAAAGGTTCAGAGTTGTTGGGGACCACGAAGGGCTGGAACTGGAGCTGCACTGTTGGCTCCTGCCTTGTGCGCAGGCTGTGCTGAACGGTCTGGTGATGATTTCTCCGTGGGCCATGCAGAAGTTGACTATTAGGTAACTGTAGAAGTGCATCTCTCTGTAGCTTGGGTATACAGTGAAGCGAGTTCATTGTAGTTCTTGCACAGATGCTCTATATGTGCTCTGCAGTTGCCTGGCAATTGCAGGTTTTGACTGAAGAACGCTGGCAGAGATGCGTGAGGTGAATCGTTGTCCTATGACATCTCAGAGCATTAGTTTATATTCATGAAAATAAGATGTGCACAGCTTTGAGCACAGTAATCTTCTGTAGGACTGATGACAAGGACAACAAAAACGGATTGAGCGGGGAGGGGCTGTTTGTCTGAATGCTGACAATGGTGATGTTTGTTTTCTGAGATGACGAGCTCATGCAGCATGTTTGCATCATTTGCATGCCATGGTGTGATGGTTCATGTCAGTGAGAAACAAGTATCGATTTATCAAACGGTTTTCAGGTTTTGATGGCTGTCCTGTGTGATTAACAGTCGTTCCTTCTTGTGGGTTTTTTTCTGTGCTTACTGGAGCTGAAGAGTGTCAGCAATAATGTTTGATTTTAAGTTGAGGTGTAATAGAGGATAAGCAGAAAAAACCTGTGTCGTGGTTTAACCCCAACCAGCAACTAAGCACCACACAGCCACTCACTCATTCCCCCCCACCCAGTGGGGTGGGGGCGAAAATCGGGGAAAAAGAAGCAAAACCCACGGGTTGAGATAAGAACAGTTTAATAGAACATAAAAGAAGAAACGAATAATGATAATAACACTAATAAAATGACAACAGCAATAATAAAAGGATTGGAATGTACAAATGATGCACAGTGCAATTGCTCACCACCCGCCGACCGGCACCCAGCTAGTCCCCCAGCGGTGATTCCCTGCCCCCACTCCCCAGTTCCTATACTGGATGGGACGTCCCACGGTATGGAATACCCCGCTGGCCAGTTTGGGTCAGCTGCCCTGGCTGTGTCCTGTGCCAACTTCTTGTGCCCCTCCAGCTTTCTGGCTGGGCATGAGAAGCTGAAAAATCCTTGACTTTAGTCTAAACACTACTTAGCAACAACTGAAAACATCAGTGTGTTATCAACATTCTTCTCATACTGAACTCAAAACATAGCACCGTACCAGCTACTAGGAAGACAGTTAACTTTATCCCAGCTGAAACTAGGACAACCTGATAGGATCAAGATTAGAGGTTCTGTTCAATTTTAAGGCTGAATAAGAATGGCTTTGGATGCAGCTTAGTCACAACAGCTTGAAGTAATAAATCTCACAATTTGGTAGCGATGATGGTAAACTCCTCTACCATCATAAATTTTATTTTAAAAGGCCTTTTAAATAATCTACTTTGTAGACCCCCTGGTCTAAGTGACTTTCCGTTTGCTTCCCTTTTCCAACCCACTAATTTCTAAACTGCGCATGTATGGGTGAAACAGCAATTAAGCTGTTAATATGGTCTATGCCAGGGCAGAACTGCCACATCGAATTCTGGGCTATATCCATTACACAGACTTGGATTCTGGAGAAGTGCATTCAACTCCGTGTTCCTTGGCATGTCTTGATAACACTCTTGCAGTTTTTCTTGCCAAGCTTTGAAGATATTTCTTCTCTCAGTATCTTTAAGCAAAACCATAGACCCCATCTGTCAGGATCTGTGCAGGCAGGGCACTGTGGAGCACAGCTCTTCTCAAGGTTAAGGGATTTAGTACGCTTTTTTAAGGTGGAATCCCTTTGACTTGTAGCTCTTTATGCACTGTTAAGTCAAGACTCAAAAAACCCTGCTTGCTGCCTCACGCACCAGCTGATGTGACCTACCGGAAAATGTAAGCCCTGATCCTCACTTACTAAGGGTCCTGTACATTGCCAAAACCTACAGCTTTAAAAGGTTAGAGTGGTTGGACTTGGGATTCTGATTTTAAAATGGTATTCGATCAAGATTTAATATCTCTGGCTTTTTCCAGTGCACAAGGCGTTTATAAAGGATTATGCTTTGTTACAGCTGCAAGCTTCTGATCTTTCTGTAGAGAGAGGCTTTGCTTTCTCACGGGAGTATGGAAGACGCTAGTATGGTGTTAAGAGACGACTGCTGAGTAGGGAAACTAAGGTAAAACCTCAGTGATATAGACCAGCAGAGCTAGGTTGTATTAACCCCTTCAGCCTTGCATCATGCTTTGTCACCTGAAAAGGGTGCTGTATTTATAGGGCAAAGCAATAAAAAAGATAAATTTAAGACACTGTTGGTATATGTTCTGAGCTTGCCTCGATTTTGGAGTAGGTCCTGTTTTTTTCAGTGCCCTGTAAATGTGGAGGAGTAGAGTTGCTGCCAAATGCATGGGGTAGTCATTCAGGCTGTTAAGTCTTTAAAAAGCTTAACCTACTGATGTTGTGGCTGCAGCTTCAGAAGCAGAACTGAACAGGAGCCATGGTTTACATGTTTTTGTGCATCTGGACCTGTGACACAACAAATATTGGCTATGGCGGGAGACCAGTTAGTTTCCAAAGCTACATGACTTCAGGCACATGACTCCCACTGAAAATCACAGGATTTTCATAGCTGAATCTCTAATTCACTGTCACCATCTGTCTGGCTGGAAAATTTGACAACCTGAACTCAGCATCTAGCAGAAATGCAAGTTTTAAAAATCTTACGTTGCTGTCTTTGTTGTACCTTTCAGAGCAGTGCTTTTGGTTTTTTTGAACGTTGTGAGCGAACAGGATATCTCCAGAAGAGCTGTTTGGTATACTTCATGGCACTTCCACATCACCATCTAAATGAAACGGAGAAACAAACGGCAAAAAAAGGCATCTTTTTTGCCAGATAAATTCTCTCCTTGTACATGGATAGTATGTGGGAAAAAACAATGATTGTAACATATGCAAGTCAGTACAGAGGCAGCTGTTCTGCCTCAACTCTTCTGTTGTGCGAAGTTCGTGGAGGTGTTGCAGTGAGTAGGAACAGTGGCTTCTGCAGCAGAGGACAGCAGAAACACGTTGCTCTCATTTTGAAACATGAAAAAGGAACAGTGGCATTATCAGATTGATATGATTTTCTGTAAGGGGCTCAACATCTTAAATACAAAGATTTGGCTTTTCTTTTACAATTATCCTTCTCAGAATTTCGTTTGCTTTCTCATGCTATTTTGCTGATGTTTGGTTGTCTAAATACATGAACGTAAAGGAGCTGCTACTTGACAGCCTCTGCTTATGGTGCATTTTTTTGCAAGACCATCTCCATTTCGTACGTGTGCTGTGGCAGACTGCTTGGCAAAAGCGAAGAGAAGAATACTGCCACAGGTGTGCCAAGAACGTCTCTTTTCCACGCAGAACTGGATCTGAGTGTCTGTGACCTGCAATATGCTTCTGACCTACCTGGCATGCTAATGAGCATTCAGGGTGGAGATGCTTTCATATTGTGTCCTATTTCCAGCGTAAATTCATGTCTGAGGCAAAGCGAGCATGCAGCTGAAATATCCTTGTGGTGTCACAGTCAGTAAACTCCGGACTCGCGAAGCGGGTGTGGACTGCAGGGGCATTTTTAATGAATTGCTTTTTATTGCTTCCAGTCTTTGAAGAACTCTTCTTAAGCAGTCAAATAGGGTGACAAGAAAGCCAGGATCAGAAGAGAATTTAATGTGAATTGCACTGAAACATGGCAGCCCCGAGTCATCTGGCTGAGAAGGTGCTCTATTCTCTGCAGTAGAGAGAAACTTCACTGGGAAGAAAAGAAGCCCAGACCCGGTCCTCCCATCTGATAGAATTGTAATGAATAATTCAGTATCGCAAATGCAGCATATCTGAGTCACTGGGGGGTTGAGGGACTGCTAGGCTGGGCTTCACACCCTGGAAAAGTTAAAAGTGTCTGCTTGGAGCTCCCTGAAAGCCTCATCAGGCTGCTAGTTCAGCAGAGCACTTAGTGTCTTTGATCTGTGGGTTACAGTCAGTGGCAGCTTGAAGATGCCTGTTTTCAGTGTTGAAATTAATACGCAATTGAATTGAAGCTCTGGAATATTGTAATCAAGACTCTAACAACACTAGTAATTAGAAGTTAAATGTCTAGTCTATCCACCAGTATTCCCCCCCCGCCCCTCCTACGCTTTCTGGTCAGTAACCCAGTTGATGCATTTCTACATTCAACAGAGATGGTTTGAAATACAATGATTTATTAACATTCTGTAATCTTATTTCTCTTATGTCTTTGTTTGCTGCCTTTGTTACTGATGTAGCATGCCTTCCCTTGTTTTGCTGGCTGTATTCTGCAGGCGGCACACTAGTTGCTTCAGGCATGTGTGCTTTTCTAGGGAGGACTTCAGAAAGGCTGGGAAATAATATTATAGGAATAAGGTAGCAGTGAGCAACCTGTTACATCTGAAAATATTGGTTACTCTGTGGTCTGGGGCGACGTTTGATAATGCTTAAATAGTCACACGTGTATCTATCCTTTCAATTTTTGAGAGTGATTTAGCAGATTCGTGGAGTGTTTGAATTGGGGAATGAAAGTTGATGTGATTCACAGAGTACAAGTCTCTGGCAGTAGCTGGGACTACTTTTTCAGTGATTTCTTGCCTTGCTGATACTGATCAGCATGTTTTAACTCTCAGCCTTGTCTTGCTTAGCCACAGTTACAATGGCTTTCTTGGTGCCAGAGTTGTGCTGGGGGAAAACAGTTTCCACATCCTGTGTGTCTTATGATTTGCATGTTGTTCCTTTCCCCTCATTTGTTTGGTGAGCATCATCAAGCATTCAGACTGTTCCCAGTAATTTGAACAACTTGCACTTTTCTCGTTTTTAATGTTTTATACCTATTCTGCTATTGGTAGAATTGCAGAGATGGAACTATGACTTTTTGGTTTCTTTTCACATAAGTAATTTCAGTTATGGTTGGCTGAAGTCAACTTTGAACTCTGTGGGTTCCATTAGCTTTTCTCAGTCTTATAATTTACTTGTCCTTCTTATTGCTTCAGATTCTGCTTCTTCATGTACAATATACAGATACTGGAAACAGTTAGATGTATAGGCTTGTTAAACCTTGTTTTCTGTGACCATGACTTGCCGATCCAGAAGGAATGTCTTGTGCTCATTAAAAAGAAGAAAACAATATGTTTGGTAGGAATTCCTTGTGATTAGAATTAATTTTGCAAGAGCTATAATTAATTTTAAGGTGATTAATATTGAGATATAAACTTATGTAATAATGAAGAAAGAAAGTGAGAATTCAGTGAGAAAACTCAATCTCAAGGCAGTGCAGGATCTGAAAGCTAATGTTTGCTGTGTGCCCTCAAATCAGGGAGGAGAACAGTATTTTTTGTTACAGATTGGTGAAGTGCAAACGTTACAGATAGGTGTTTTCTGTCTTTGAAGAGGGAAGAAGCTGCTGTTTCTGGCTGCCAACTGATGCTATAGATTGCCCTGCATGCCTTTTACTCTTGTCTCATTAAAAAGTCAGACCCCATTTATCTCTAAAGTTTACCGTTCAGTTCAGACCTAGTCATAGACAAAAGTCTGTTCTTCCCCCAAAAGCGCAGTTGGGTGGAAGGAGAGGATGCCAACAGATCAAGGTTGGGGGATGTTTGCAGTGATGCCTCATCCTTTCTGAAAGGGGTTGGGCTGGTGAGCAGCGTAATTAACCTTGAATTTCGGGGGCTGGACTTCACAAATCAGAGCATTTCTCACTCTAAGGTAAACTCAAGTGTTGACTTTAAGGCAGTCTTAAGTCATTAAGCCGTCATCTGCAACCAGATCAATAAATGACAGGAGAAAGATTAGGTTGTAAGGAATTACAGAAGCACTGAAATCCATGTGAGTAGTGGGAATAGCTTTGCAGAACTGAGTATCAAGAGGAAAAGAAATGGGAGGGAATAAAGGCTACATGTGAGTTGACTTTGTTGTTTTCAAGCTTAGACTGCAACTGTGCTCGTTCAGTGAACAGGCGACGAGTCAACTGGTCTGCGGGTGCAGTTACCTCTGTTATCCCCAGCCGGAGCCCTTCAGCGTTACCACACGTTGGTCCGTGGAAGGTACAGGAGGGTTGTATGATGAAGTGGTGCAAGATTAGAATTTTGCTCTCCTTCACAGGTGTATGAGGCTTTCTCCCTACAAGCTCTTGGTTAGCACAGGAAAAAGTTCCCAAGCCATCCAGTTCATGATCATCTTATTCCCTTAAGGATTTAAGTCCTGTTTGATTGTTAGAAGGGAGAGCAGTCAGCCTAGTCATCTTACTCTCTTTAAAATCCCAAATTAACTATGAAAAGAAAGCATACTTCTAGCTCTTTGCCTGATAAAAGCTAAACTTAAGTGTTTGGAAACCATGCTGAACCTTATCAAATATGGTGAAATCACTGCCTGTTTTAACCTCCTTAACTAATATCAGTCTTCGGGAATAAAAAAAATAGTGCAAATCATGCTAATGATTCTCCTTGTAATGGCTGTCTTTCCCAAACATATCTGTCCAGTTTCATAGTTGCAAGTGGAGTCTTTAAGTGACAACAAAATACAAATTAAATTTTTATAATGCGATATTTTACTGCCGTTTGCATTTTTGTACCACATAGAAATGTTTTATACAATCATGTGTTTTCTTTTTAGCTTCCCCAGCACTCATTACCTTTTTTACAGTCATTACTGTTGCTTTATATATTTCTCACATGAAGACTAATAAACCTTACAAGGTCTGTGGCTTTTAGCGATAGGACTACAAATAGGTCTATAAATCCAGCAAATTACTTTGGTCCAAAAGAAAAGGTCCTGTGTGGTGAATCTTCATATTAATGAATGTTATATGTAATTATTCCTCTTTGGAATCTGATCATAGTTACAGTGGTTTGCCTGGTTTTTAAACATTTCAATCTAGGGTGTTGTAGATACACCAATGTCAAGTTTACCTTGAGGTGTGTGTCTGTAAGTTACAAATAGTTGGAAAATCTTGAGATGAAATCCCAGCTCCTCTGAAGTTGCTGAGAATTTTGCCATTCACTTCAGTGGGCAAGAATTTCCTTCCCGTTAAATATAGAGGGTAAAATAAACTGAGTTGCAGAATGATAGATATAGCCAGGCTTATAGATATGTCTAATCTCATGTAAAAATCCCCTTTGACTAATCTTACTTCTCATCTGCTGTGACTCTGTTCCTGCAGTATTCCCTGTGCCGTAATAAAATACAGCTCATCTCCCTGCTCTGTCCCCCGTGTCCTTCCAGCAATGTACCGTGCCTCTTAACCTGCGTAGTCCTTTTCTGTCTTTTCGGTTGTTACCAAGGCAAAAGGTAGCCGGTGCTGTGTGTGGTTCATGGCAAATGGTGTCTGAGAAAGGTGGAGCTTCCCTGGCCCTTCTTCAGCAGCAGTGGTAACGTGGAGTTTGATTGCTGATTGTCACGATGATACAATCTGTGAGACCTCCTTCGAGTTTGTCCGAAGTTGGCCAATGTATTTGAAAGATGGGTGAGAGTGGGAAGGGACTCAGCTGTGTAAGCTCCACTTTCTTAAACCAGATGTTGTATTTTTTTCCCCAATATATGCACCATTACATCAGTAACCCTACGGCTTTTTATGCATATAGCCAGTCTGCTCTAAGATGACATCTCTCTGGTAATCCCACGTTCACATGAGGTGATTGCTGGTGGTGTGAAGTCCTAAGTACGTGCAAGAGATGTGAGAAAGAGGACAGGGAGGGAGAAGACATTTTGCAAGTTCAGCTGCTTATTTAAACTAACACGCCTTCTCCAGGGTAGAAAATATTGCAGCTATTCTTGCAACCTAGTCTGGATCGTTTTGACTTGAATGGGTCTCCCGTTTACAGGTAAGTGAGAAAAACCAGAGTGAATTGTTTGTTTACATTTCAATTTCAAAAGCCTGTTTGCTGGTAGCTGCCTCTGAACCCCCTGTTCCTGATGAGTATGGGCTGGAGTGGGAGCGGTGTCTGGTGCAGCAACACCCTTCATGTGTCGTCAGCCATCCTGCAACTTGGGTGACGAAGAGGATGATCCACTGCCATTCTCCAAGGCTCTTACTCCACCTGCAAACACCCTCCTGTGCCCTTGCCTACAAGTACACATAGTATTTGCAGCAAGTCTTCAAGCTGAATGTTGAAGCTAAATGTCAGCATGGTGTTGGCAGAGGTAGGGCATAAATACTGCCTTTGGGGATGATCTGGGCTGCGAAGTTTCTCGCCTGCAGGTCGTGAATGAGTAGCCGAAGTTACGGTCACCCAGCATTTCTCATGCCAACAAATGGAAGAGGGAGTCCAAAGCTATGAATAGACTCTCCTAGGTAACTGCATCACGGAAAAGATGAGCAACTGCTGGTGGGCATGCAATTTGTCCCATTTGGACCTTTGAAAGAACCTCTGCAAGACACTGGAGTCTGAGAAATCTTCCTGCTGTTCTGATTTGTCCAGAGACACTAGAAATTACAGTCAGCTTTTTAGATCATTTACTGCTCTTTCTGTTGCTTTGGCTTTTGATTGTACAAAGTAGTTGTGGGGAGATAATAATTAATATTGAAACAAATTTTTAGAAAATGGATGGTTTTCTCTGTAGCTGAACTTTGCCTCTTGCACAAAACAGTTTACAGTCGCTTTATTGCAGTGGGCTTTGTTTCAGCTTTATAGCCAAGGTGGGTGTCAAGTTGCCATAGCTACTGGGCATTATGCTGCCTTTATGTGGGCTCCAGAGTGCGTTCCAGGAGGTTCAGGTGCAACTTCTGAATAATTAATAGTATCCGGGAAAAAGAAATTAGAATTTTGTTTTGAAGGGCTTTCTTCTTGTTGTCATCTACAGTTACTGCCAGTGAAAATTACGGTAGCTATAATCCTAAGAAGAAAACTCTACATGACATCTGAAAGAATCTTTCTTTTTCATTTTAGTACATTGTTGCATTGTTAAATACAGTTGTCCTCTTTAAATATTATCTCGAATATAAATATTCTAGGGAAGGCTTATAATTTAATCTGTTGTCAATGTCATTGTCCCTTCTGCAGCTTCTCTATGTGACAGGACTGGGGATGCACCCTTCCCATAGGGCTTCTCTGCATGCTCCAGAAAATACCAGACTTTGATTTTCTTCCCATTTAATAGAGACAGGTCTGTTGATGCCGAGTGGATGAGTGAGCAGATGGATCTTCATGGGTGACTTAGTCAGATCAGTTCATGTTGTCTTACTGGGTGTATATTCTACAATGATGCTTGGCAGCCTGTTACAAAACACAAAAACACTGCTTTGTATACAGGTCTGTGGTATTGTGACTTCTCCCAGCTTGTTAAATATGTGTGAGGCCAAAGTCTTTGGAGATTAGTGATCTCCATGACATTCATGGTGATTTCTTGTTCTGAGAAGATGTCTTATTTCTGTGCCAAAGAGTCCTGGCAGTTCCTTGGATACTGTCTTTTCCCTCTGAATTGCATCATGTTGTTGGTATGTTCTAGTACGTAGGCAAGGAAGCAACGAGTGACCTGCATCTCGGTGGTCTGGAGGTGGGGAGTTTTTGTCCAAAGAAGCAAACGGTGTTGTAACGGCGGCTCCACGCTATAGGGAAAGTTTGGACGTGTTTTGGCAGGTCAGCCTCTGTGCAGCCAGCCTTGTTCCAATGAGCTGGAGGAGACGCTGAAGCCAGAGATATTGCAAAGATTTCAGCGTTTGTCACGCAGATCTGGATTGCTGCTGGGTTTCAGGCAGCAGTCTTATTTTCCATGTTTCCTCTTTTTTAATGAATTACCTCCACCCCCTCCCTAAGAGCAAGATGAACAGGAATCACTGCGCACAAACCCTCTCTGGTACTGGGTAGCTTTGGCTCAGACTGAGTCTACCTTCTAATATCTGCTAATCTTAGACCTGACACCTGCTGGTAAAAATACCATAAAATGTTCAGACCAGGGTAGAGTGCTCTGCATTAAATCAGGGTCATGGAGCTTATTGATAATTTTTTTTTTTTTTAGAAGCAGAAATCAATATAACCGTTCCTTTTCCCATCACCAGTGTATTAAATTAGCTTGAAACATTTGTGAGGCAGATTCAAAACTTAGGGTTGCTACATCTTTAAATTAAATAATATTCTGAAAGTTATAAGGGGGTGTGCATGTATTTTTTTTCTTTTAACTAACTTTGTTAGGAGCAAGCCTACTGGGATTTAAAGTGTTTCAGAGCTACAGGGAAAGTAAAATATAGAAAGTGAATGCTCTATCATTTGCATTCTAATGGAGGTCTACTTCTAGACCTGGATTTTTCTCTTAATGTCTTTTTTAAGACTCTTCTAAGCATTCCAACAGCTTATTACAGCTTGACTGCTGCCTCCACAATGCATTTGTATCAATGATAGCCTTGGTGACATTAGTCTTGGAGATGATGCAGAAGTCCACGAGTATGTTGGGTTTTGAGAATCCATTGAAGGTACTGTATTTTCACGTTACTGGAGACCTGAGGTTTGGGAGTGAGAATTGATGTCTTTGCATAGGTTGGGGAAAAATAAATTAGTTTTTGTGGCGGAAGGAGCCAAAGGTGGCTGTTTATGCCCCAAAGTTTGTTCTTGCTGTCTAACCAGTTGGTTCTAATAAAAAGCTGCTGTAGTCACAAATTCTCTCTTCTTCACATCCATAAACTGTCTTACTATAGTAGCACTACTGGTGTTGTATGAAGTGTTTCAAGTTACTTGTAATGCGTGTGTTCGAAGGATCCAGAAGAAAAAGGGGTTTTAATGTTCTGCCCAGCTTGGAGGTATAACTAGAACTTACATTAATATTGCAGTTACAGTTAAATACAATTTAATTTTTTTTGTCCTGACATTGCTTGGTGGCTGGCGTTTAGCATTTAGCACCATTTCTTTGTTGTAGTTAAAATATTTTCTCTGATTTTTTTTTTTTTTAAGGTATCTTTCATTTCCCTAAGAGAGAAAATTTATTGTGATTGTTTATTCTGGTAAAAACGTAACCTTCTTTCACTGTCCGAATTGGTAACTAAATGCCTCGTGCTGCGTGGAGCATGGTATGTATCAATTATATTGATAGGAAAGCAGCCGAGTAGCGGGCGCCGAAGCCGTCCGCTGTCCTGCTGGCTCCAGGAAAAATTAGGCACGTCAGTGAGCGCCTGCGGAGGTACAAAACATCGGGCGTCCCAGAGTGAAGCGTTGTCCAGAAAACGGAGACGTGCTGGTAATGCCAGTTTGCTCTGTTAACGTCCGTCTGGGTTACACCGTTTACTTAAAGGTACCTCGGTGCCGAACAGGGATTGTTAAAGTGGGAAGAGGTAAAACGAGCGGCTGGCAGGTAATGCACAATTAGATTTCTAAGTGAGAAAGGCGCTTCTAATGTTGAAAGCCGCTAGGCTTCACAATAGTTGGACGCGCTGTGTGATGGGGGCTTTTAAAACTGTGCTGGTGAGCACATGCTGGGGGATAATTCTGCTCTTGTAGAAAATGGACCGGTTTTTGAAAGGAACTTTTTTTCTTTTGCTGTATTTTCCTGATCTTTTGAACCAAACCTGTCAATGTAAAATCCTAAAAATCAAATTTCGGTCTCTGTATTGCAGCTGGCTCTGGAGATAGTAGGAGTGTTTCCTTGCTGAACTTATATTGTGGAAGAAGTCTTGAATTTTTTTCACTGTATCATCTTCCTCTCCCTTTTCATGTTCAACCCCCTCCCATTTACTGTTTTTTAGTGAATGTGGTCTGAAAAAAACCTGAAAAGTGGTGCTACTACTAGATAGACCTGTAATCCCATTAATTAACAGAAAACCAGAATCTGCTTTTTTTGGATGCCTTCTGAATGCCAACAAAATAGTGCTTCTTGTAGACCCTCTTCTTCTTACCCCGTGCTTTCCATGCTGCCCAGCTGACAGCCTGTATCAATTTTGACTGTAGATTTCTTTTCAGGAGTTTTTCAAAGGCTTTGTGCTAAGCTGTGCAAACAAGGTGATTTTCAATTCACACAGGTTTCATCAAACAGCTCTGATGCCTTGGGAACTATATAGAATTAATGTTCTCCCGAGTGAGGGTTTTTTTTTGCGGGGGAGGGCCTAGATATCCCAGTGTTCACATTATTAATACCAATTTAAAAGATTGATTGTGTTCTCAAAGTTTTAGGGAGCAAATAGGCATGCTGGAAGAAGTATCTAGTTTATCGCAAAGATTTTAAACCTGGACTAGGGTCTCAGATGGGTTTTTCTGGGTTTTATGATAAAAATGTTTCAGGTGTCTGGAAACGTATAACTTAACACGTGTGTTATACTGGCTTCCAGTACAAGATCTTGTGTGGCTTGAGTTCTTTAGTAAAGATAACCAGTCCGTAATGTATACATCTCTGAAAGGCATATTTCTGTGAATAAAACGCATCAGCGTTAATAGACGCTTTGCTCCGTTGCACTTGGGATGCGCTTTTTGTGCAGATGATAACTCCTGACGAGAGTTTCCATGATAGCGCGTGCTGCGGGTGGGAGTAGCTGCGGGTGGGAGTAGCTGCGGGTGGGAGTAGCTGCGGGTGGGAGTAGCTGCGGGTGGGAGTAGCCGTGGGGCTCCTCTCCAGGAGCTCTGGTGTAACTTAGGCGTAGGTGCAAGCGTTGTGGCACAGGAGCCCGTGAGGTCCCGGGGACGGAGCGTACCAGGACGCGAGGACGTGCAAGAAGGTGGCCAGAACGTTCGCCAAGCACGGAGAAGGAACGGGCTGAGGAAAAGCAGGGTGACGGTGCGGGTCCTGGCGAACAGGAGTGGTACAATGGAGCGGGCGAAGGGGCAGGCGATCTCGGGTGGGGGTGTTTATAAGGGGGCTGTGCGGGGATCCGTGACTGGGATGATAAAATTACAGTGGATTCGGGCTTGCAGATGACGCGCATTGGTGCGGCATAAATTATAAGGGCGTGACCGCCGGACTGCGCAGCCTGATATCTGGGAGACACGGATCCATTTATTAGTACAGTTCAATACTTCAGTGCCAGGCGTGCACGCAGGCTCGGGAAAGGACAGGCAAGGCACAGAGTGCACGTTATTTAGCATGCAGTCGTGTTGCTGTGCAGAAAAAGTGCAATCCTGAGGGAGTAGTAAGAGTGCGGACACCAGCGCTGTGCCGGTACCAGAAAACTCCAATACTGGTGAAATACCGAGAGGGTGGGTGGAAAAGGAGCACGAGTTCTGCAGAGGTGCCCTGCTGAGAGCCACGGAGGCCACCTAAAGGAGTTTTGTCTGGTTTATCTGGAAGGCGAACAAAAAAAAAAAAAACCCCCAAAACCCCCCAAAAAACAAAAAACCCAACCCAAAACCCCCACACAACCCACAAACCAAACCTGAGTATTATAATGCTTCTTGATACAGTGGAAATAGGCATGAGAAGAACCAGAGGCTGGCAAAAGGAAAGCAGCTGAATTAAATGAAGTTGCACACTTTCAGCCAAGAGGATGATTAATCATTGGAACAAGTTCTCAAAATAAGGTATTTTCCCAGGCACTGTCTAGTCAAATGTGATTAACTGGGTTTTGTGAAGAAGTAACAGGGTGAAATGCCTGTGACATGTAGGAGGTCAGCCTAGCTGATGTAATTCTCCTTTACAGCCCCTTAGCTTGGTAACCCCGTGAAAACTTTATAAAGGTGGCGTAATGGATTTCAGCTTGCTGAAACTGTGGAAGGATCATCATCTTGACTTGAATGAGGAAATATCCAGCTTGGCTTTTGGATTTCACTGGGAATAAATAATTAGTATTTACGTAGTTCTTTCTATTAATAAATTTTCACACTTGCAGGAAGGCACATCTAACCTAAAGCCAGATAAACAAGCATATTGGTGAGGCATGGCCAAGTGAATCAGCAGCAGACCTGGAAAAAGACCCAGTGTCTCCTGGATCCCCGGCTGAGACTTGTTTTCTTGGGAGGACTCAGCTATCTGAAATCCAGCATGTTCTCCAGTCTGTGTAATTTCTTAACTCTGCAAGGCCAAACATGACAACATGAATTAAGCCTAGAATATCACAAAACGGTGTTCTGATGAAAAGTATAAGGTATACTAAGAAATTATATTCTAATTTTTTATTTTTATATCTATGTTGATATATATATTATTTTTTATATATGTAAATATAAAATTTTATATTTATATATATATATAAATATATTTATATATATATATAAATATAAAATTAAAATGGGTAAATCCCATTTACCATGCTATTTCTATGTAAATATAAGGCAACGCTTCTGTAAGACAGGCACTTCTCTTCATTTAGGAAGTGCTGTGCTCAGCATGGGTAACACTGACTTACTTAAACTCATGTAATGGTTTCTATTAGTGGGAACTCACTGAGATTTTGACAGTGCTCCTATTTGTTGATGTCTGAGTACTTAGAGGTCAGAACAGCAAACACATCAGTCTTCTGTTTCCCATGCTGTCAATCCCAAGTGCCTACGTTCACTTGAAATGATTCATTGAAATTTAAAAGGTTAGTACTTACCCCTTGGATTGGGACTTAAATGAAGAAAATCCCTTGGTGACAGCTCAGGTAGCTACTTCTGCAGTATTTATGGGATCTTACAACTGCAATTCTTTTGCACGTAAGGAGCCTGAGTAATGGGGCTTTCTGAGGCTTCAGGTTTTGATTTTATGTTCTTGGCGTATATGCTGTTTGTACATAGTACCAGGAAGACAAGTGTAGAGATGCTGAGCAAGCTTCCTTGGGACATGGGCAAATTAGGTCAGCCTGCCAAGAAAGTTAGATTGCTCATTTTAAACGATAGTGATTAAGATGTACGGAACGGTGAAAATTTGTGTTTAAAGTTCTTTGTGTGAGGTTTTTCAAACTTTTTATTTTTGTTAACCATTGATTTGGATGCCTCCTTTACTGGCTAATGCTGAACAAGTGGCTGCAGGGTCTGAATGGAGTCAGCCCCAGTCTTTCCTACGTCCTTGGCCCTGCCTGAGACTTGACAGTGTGCCAGCAACAGCAGGATCATTTGCTATGAGTTGAACCGAGCCTGTTGATTTATTTCACATAATATCGCATGGCCACCTTCACATGTCCAGCACTTGTGGCGGTAGAGGGTATCTGAGATTAATCTCTGAGCTACAGCACTTGCATGGGAAATTGAGCCCCTGGAAAGTGCTGTTTGTTTTGGCCAACCCAGATTTAGCACTTTGCTTTATGTCGAGACGCTTTATGGATGCCTTTTTGCTATTTCTGGAAGAATTGTTTAGAAATGAGTAAAAGAGATGTTGCAGATAGAGGTGTTTATGAGATAAGGGGTGAGATTTTTTCCAAAAGTGACTTGTAATGTGTGTGCCTGCCCTGTGAAGCGTATTACCAGTCAGATGGGGAGCGGTAGTGCTGCTCGTTACAGCACCCTGGCGAGGGCTCATTGTGCTTTATAAAGCAGATCCTTTGGTGGTGTGGAAGGAAAAGCATCCGAAACTACTGGCTGCTGTAGCAAACGCTGGGTTCTCGGTGTAACTGCTGCCCTAGTGCTGGGTAGGGCTGGTTTGTTCCCCCGACGCTCTCCAAGGACGCTTACCTGGGCACAGGCAGAGCCGCGAAACACATCCCGCGGGTGCCAGTGCCACGGAGAGCATTTGGAAATCTGTTTTCTGTCTTCCTGAGGTCGGATGAGTGCTGCCTCTCAATTCTGGCTGCTGACGGTTCCTTTCTCTCCGGGAAGAGGTCGCCCCTGTCCTGCCTGGTTTGACCTGTTGAACAGAGATCTGTACCCTGTGCGGTTTTTTTGCCTGGCAAAAACCCGAATTCCTTAAATTGCCTGAATTAATTTCCTTTGGAATACAGTGTGGCTTAAGCGCTTGGCTCAGGGAACAGCCGTGGTGGTGATTCACGGTGATCCACCGTGCCCTAACCCACAGGTTGTACTGCCTGGGAATCCTGCCCTAAATTAGCGCGTAGGGAAGAAGTGATTAAAGAAAGGCCCTTTTTCTGTTGTTATCAGTGACAGGGTTGGGGGGGCATTTTGTGAAAGAGTTGTTGTGCAATGGCTTTGTAATTGCTGGGAAGAAGTAGTTCAGCGTGTGAATTAATTCCACCAGCAGAAAAAATAGGTGGCTGACTTGTGCAAAGGGAGGTTTTAAACTTCATCATTAAGAGATGATTGAACTCTCCCTGGATTACAATAAAGGCTGCACAGACATGGAGGCAGAAGAGACTGAGGTGGTGTCTGCGGAGTACTTGGTCTCGCTTACCCTGGGGTTGCTTAGAGCTGGAGTTTTACCCTCCAACTACTCAGTCCTGCCTTCACCCGGTCCTCTCGCTGCGTCTTTCCTTCAGAGACAAGATGGCTTTTGTTTCACAGGGTATTTCTGGAATCTTGTGAATGTGATGTTTCCATGCTTTTAGGCACAAAAGTGCAAAATATCACCTTTGTTTATTTGGAGATGAATTTAAATTTGATTATTTCCTTCAGATGCTCGTGTCTTAGTTTTTTACAGTAACTCTCATTAGTTTGAACAATTATATTGCCAATAGAAAAAAGTCATGGTTAGGAGCTTTAGAAGAAATAAAAACAAAATAAAGGAATGATGTATGAGTCTATAGGCATTTTTAAAAGATATTTGTAAGTTAAAAGAAGAATGATAGAAAACAGTGCATTCAGCTTTCATGGTATCTGATGGTAGTGTCAATCCTGAAATATTGTACTGTTTCACTGTTCTACACTGTATTTCGGTGTTGTAGCTTTATCCTTCCCAGAGGATTTGAAATAGATGCAGAGTTACTATAGGTCTTAATCTTATTTTCAATTACTATAGGGCTTAATCTTACTCTGTGTGATTCCATTCACATATTCTGACCTTTATGACAATCTGTTTTCTAACAAATCAGCTCTACCCTTCTTTCTCTGCCCTGACCAAAGCAAAAAAAGGTTCATGAATTGCCCTGTTTATAGTTGTGTCAACCGGTCACAGTATTCCGGATATTTCTTAAACATCTGTGTTAACAAAAAAGGATATTTGACAAGCAAAGAGAAACAAATGCTTTTTCAGGTATTCTGTTAAGACAGTGCATAGCTTTGACGTGTTAAGTGTGGTACTTGTCACCCTATTTTGTATTACACACCAGTTCAGAGATTAAGCTGTGCTGCAGATATTTTTTTTTCCAAGTGTCAAACTACTGTTCAGCTCTGTACTACATCAAGTCAAGTTTTATATTTATCTCAGTTGCTTCGATTTGTTAGCATCAGTAGAGTTGTTCCTGCTTTCTGAGATTATTTGGGATTTTTCATTTGCTTGTTTTTAGTACAGCTGAAAATCTCACATGGAGTTGGGTCCAGTCGGTACTGACGGTGTGAAACCTTTAGAAGAGGGGTTACCGAAATGTCCTCTGTGAGGCATTAATTAGTGGACTTCATCTTCCCAGAGACTCCCGCCCCAGGGGGGAACAAGCAACAGCTGCCTGCTAGATGAAGTTGAGCATTAGTCTAGTGACACGTTTGGTTCTGAGGACTTCTGTTACGAGAAATACGTATGTGTGTGTATCCCTCATTTTATTAATTTCCTTTTTGCCAGAACATACCCGTTATAAGGAATAAGTGAAGCTGCTGTCCAAAACTGAGATTCCCCTGCACAGACCTGCCTTTCTCACCTGTTTACCTTCACATCCCCTGTCCCCCCAGCTTCACGTCCATGCAAAGCCTTCCACAAGAGCTGACTTTCCACGGTCAACAAAATCCAATCCTGACAGAAAAATACAGCAGGAAGCTACACAACATGCAGCTTCTGGTGTCAGTTTTATGTAAGCATATAGGTATCTTTAGGCAGTATTTTTCAAGGAGATGTGATATTTTCGTAGCAGGTTGAAGTTGAAGTTTACCGGAGAGATTCTAAGAAGCTTCCTGGCTTGGGAGACCCTGACATTGACTGGGAAGAGAGCGTCTACTTGAACCTCATCTTACAGAAGGTAACAGTGATGCTTATTAATTTTTGTGGGCTATTTATGCTAGAGAGGTTTCAGGGAAGGCTTTGATCTGTCTCCTCCCTAGCTTGGGGGATTTGAACACTTCTGAAGGATAGAGGAAAAAACATGGCTTTAATTTTGCCTTTCAGAGTCTAAATGAACATAAACTGAGATTTTTTTTTTTTTTCAGTACAGTCCTAATAGCTTTCCTCAAAAAACTTTAAATATATCCAGTGAAGCTGGGCTGAATTCTATGCTCTGTAACAAAGCTCTGCAAAATGGAAGGCTTTGTCAAGTTTAGTAGTTCTTGAGAGTGAACGAGACTGTTAGACAAGCAACATTTCCGTTAGAGTTCATAATACAGGTGCAGCTAAGAGAGGGAACTGCTAAGTAGAAATGCAGTTAAGGTGTTACGTATTACACAAAGTTTGCTGCTCTTGACATCAGAACTTTAATCAAACTTTTTTTGTTGGTGGTGGAAACATGAAGCTAGCAAAAATTATTTCTTTAATTAAATTCATAGGTTGTTCAGTTATTGCATATGTTATATTGACGCTTAGGGAAGCTGAACATTACTACAGTCATTCGAGATCCCTTTAAAGTTTTGTTGATTATGATCTTGAAATGAGAGACTGCTGGCTTATTGCACACATCCTGAAAACCAAATTGTTTTCATTCTCTCCCTTTCCTCCTAAAAGTCTCGTTGCAGAACAACTCTGCAGAGAGCAGTTTCTGCCTTTATTTGATGCTGAATAAAACCAGAATCCGTTTGCTACAGTCAAAATTCAGAGATGCTGTTACAGCTGGGCGTCGCTGTCCAGAGCTATCATACTTGCTCCTTACAAGTTTTTTCGGGTTGTTTGGCAGGCTGTGTTAATGGTTTCTGACCTCTCTGATGTGCTGCTTGTGTTCATTAGTGTTTCTATTTTTCCCTTTTCAAAGGGAGGATATCTTTTCCATTTCTACCTTAAAGTGTGCTTATATGTGCGTGCCATACTTATTCCCCCCAGCTGACCAGTAAGCTATTGTTAAACAATATTGACAGGAGTTTCTTTACCTATAGGTTGTGCACCTCAGCAAGCATCTGTGCAAAAGATTTCAGTATCACTGAGTTAATAAACACAGGCTTGAAAATTGCAGGAGTTTCAGTATAGTAAAGAGAATAAAGAAAAAGGCAATACCAAAACATCTTACTTTTTAGCTAAAAAAATTAAGAGAGAATGTGTTCTGCTTCATGCACATGAATGTTTTGTTTTTCTAACGCTAAACCTTTATTTCTCTATCTGGTGCCCTGTTTCAGCTGGATTATGTGGTGACATGTGCTGTGTGCACACGCTCTGATGGAGGAGATATTCACATTCACAAAAAGAAATCTCAGGTGAGATTACCTTGTTATTACTTGTGGATAAGAGGTTGGCATCCAGTATTACCTAATCCTAAAAACTGTATCAAAACCAGGCCAGTGTTCTCAGGCTGTGCTCTGACAGATGCATCCTTGTGAAGCATCTTAAATATTTGTCTAGTGACATTTCCTGCCAGTCATCTAAATGTGAGATCTAAATGTTCTTTATAGTCCCTCTCAAAAAATTGTAAAGACCTCTGCATGCTTTCAAGATTTATGTCTTTGCTACTGGATTGGGGAGGGGGTGGAGTATGCCCAACTGTTAACCAATCTGCAGGTAAACCTGAAATTGTGAGACCTGAATTATGAGAAACCTTCAGGGTAAATCTGTCGTCTAGGGCTATTAAATGGTAGACAATTTGCTGATTACCGATTTACCTTTTTATTGTTTTATGAGATTCTTGTTTTCTCTCTTAAACTGCTCATTCCTTCCATCTCCACACCAAAGGCTTTTATCGCTTGCTTGTGTGCAGCATACAGTTAATCCAGGGTTTAGCACAGTGGAGGAGACTGAATAATAAGCATGGAGGGGATAACAGCAAGAAGCCCCAGACTTCTTCACTCAGTTTCTAGCAGATCTTGCAACAACTCCTAGTTGGCAGAAATTCTTCTTTAAAAGGTTCCTGTTCCTGTTTCTCCTAGGCATTTCCATTCCTTTAGCTCATTCAGCTGCTTGCATGGCTTTACCTAAAATAAACCAGTGCTCTTTAATCCTTTAATTTTGTTTTACCATTTTAAAACAATTGTTGCTTTGCCTACAAACAAAACTATCAACACTGATTATTGTATTTGTAATTTGCGTTAGTTAGGCACATAATTCCCTTCTGGTGCTGTTGAGACACCATATTACACCACTGATGTAAGCCCTTTATTTCTCATCGCTTTTTCCACTGTTTACTAGTCCAAATTTCATCCCCAGTTAACTTTTGCAAAACTCTTTTGAGAAAAATCTGTAAATATTACTTGCAGATTTGGAAACTAGGAAGATGAGGATGAGGGGCCTGCCCTTACTGCGTGTGAGCAGAGTTCAGAATAAGGAGGGGCTTTTCTGTTCCTCATTCCTAGAGGCTCATACTGTGGGACTGCTTATAAATTTTTCTTTGTCTCCCCTTTCCTAGGAGAAACTCAGCACACATTAAAACTTACAAGTACATACTAGTAACATGTCAGTATCATGAAGTTGATCTAGGGAGAGAGAAAAGCCAATTCCATATACTGTGGAAAGCATATTTGCAGTAGGGCATTTCACTGTAACATGCATCATTGAAGCTCTTAGTTTTAAATGAACAAAAGCCGACTTTTGTGGATCTGTATAACTGCTCTGATGGTTCTTGTTTTAGAAAACATATGTTATCCTGTTAGTGTGCAGCCAGATGTTGAACAGGTAGAAGCACTCCTCAGGCATAGGACTTGATGTGCTACTCCAGACCTGTGACAAAGCTACTGTGTTCATACCAGTAGAGTACCTAAGGCACAAAACCAGTGTAAAAAAGGCTGACTTTCCCCTAATTATTTTGCAGACTACATTGATTCTCTGCTGACTTGACAGTAAGATCTCTACAAACTGTATTTTCCTCAGGTGTGTCTGCCTGGAGATGAGTTTGGGGTTTTTTTTTTTTTGCTTTACTTTGGATGGCATGAGAGCAAAGATGCCTGGAAGATGTCCTTGTTTCAGGCATTGGTGCAGGTGTCATCTCTGAGGAGTCTTGTGACATCAGAGAGTGGTGTTGATCTTATTGTGGTACTAAGCAAACAATAACAATGAAATTAACTGTACAAACAAGTAGTGTTAAGTCAGCTACTCCACAGTAACTTTCTTGCTGTGTGTGCTTTTACTTTGCAGCGCATTGCAGTAATTTAAAGGCAGCTCAAGGTGGTTTTCTCTGTTAATGAAAAGGAATATACCTTAGCTGTACCATAGGATGATGAGAGGTCAGGTACACACGGGGACATTTACTGTGGAGCAACTAGTATTTGATAACTTGCATGTGAAAACTCAAGGATTTTACGAGTGTTGTCATTATTGCAAAACAGGCTGTAGTCAGAAACCTGCCCAGCTTTGCCTGCAGGATGTCCAGAATCTCTAGCGTAAGTGAAAATGGTGGCTGACCGAGCAGTGTTGGACTGTGGTGTTTTGGTGTTAATTCAGTGCGTCCATTCCTGAGCACATTTACATGAGAAGTTTTATTTTTTTTTTTCCATGTCTTTGTCAGCAAGTGTTTGCGTCTCCTAGCAAACACCCCATGGACAGTAAAGGAGAGGAGTCAAAGATCAGCTACCCCAACATATTCTTCATGATTGACAGTTTTGAAGAGGTGAGTTCCTTGTTGCAGCAGCAGAGTTTTGTCCTATTCTAGTCTTATGTCCTGATTAGCTGTTTTCTTGTACCTTTTGAACAAATGTTCTTGGCTAATTGAGGGTAATCTTCCAGTAGTGTTTATGTTATTTTATTTGACCTTCCTCTTTCTTTAATGTTTGAAATCTGAGCTTAAAGCTGGATTTTGGCATCTGTCTTTGTGATGGGCTAAAGCAAGACAGGCTGATGTGAGAGCTGCTTATCTCAACACATGATTTGCAGTGTGCACTGCCTGAAGTCTGGTTTTTGAAAGGCTGGGGCAGAGCATACAGCTCCCTTGCTTTCTGCCATTTACATTGAAACTGCCTTGGGCCTGAGGGGAATCATGGGAATCTGAATATATTTGAACTTTAACAGCTGCAGTTTGCCTTGAAGTGTTTCATCTTGCATCTTTGGCAGGTTTTCAGTGACATGACTGTGGGAGAAGGAGAAATGGTTTGTGTGGAGCTAGTGGCCAGTGACAAAAGCAACACCTTCCAAGGGGTGATTTTTCAGGGGTCCATCCGCTATGAAGCACTCAAGAAGGTCTATGACAATAGGGTAAGGTGCTTCTGAAAGACAACATCCTTTGCCACAATGATACTCTGACCACAGTTTTTCTTTGCTGCTGAGGCTGTTAGCTTTTTGTCCTGTTAGATCATCTGCATCGTAGTCTGTCTTTTTTGGCTTTGAAAGGTGCCTGAAAGCTAATGCTTTTGGCTCAGACAGCTGAGAGCATTCAGATCAAGGTATATTACTCTGGTGTTTGCCAAAAGGTGTGGAGTCAAGAGTGTGACACAGGAATGGATCTGAATAACAGAGTTCTGGGACCCCCTTCATTTTCTTGAAAGGTCATAGATATTTCTAGTTACTTCAGAGAAGGCATGTTTTGCAGGGAGATCTTAAACTTTGGTAACTACCTTGCTATATGTAAAACAAGTTTTTCTTTAGTGTGTTTTGTACTCAGCTGTTTTCGAAAGACCACTGTAGTTCATTGCCACAGAAAGAAGCTTTCTTTGCTTTCCTACAGCAACACAAAATGCCAGCACTTTCAGATTCAAATTCAGTACTTAGTGCTGAAGTCAAGAGAGTGCAAAAGCCAATAAACTTCTCAGTTTGTTATGAAGACAGTCCTGAGAAATTTTAAAAAGAAACAAAAAAATCCTCACAATATCTGCTGTGACTGTAAACTTCATTTTCCTTTGTTCCTACCCTTGTCAGGAGAGGTCTTAAATAATTTCCCTTTTCCCTGCTTTAAATGTGAGTAGTTATACTCTTCTAGCAGTTTTTTGAGAGAACATGAAACTGAAATTCTTTCTCTGTCCCACCGTCATCTTATGGCCTCACGCAATCAGCAGGTGCGTTATTAAAATACATTGGAATGCAGAATCACTAAAGACAACATAAGAAGAAAGGCCTGCAGTGGAAAGACAAGATTTGATGTGGTAAAGCTACCTCATAGCCTAGGAATGTCCTGTTTGACCACACAGCTACTTTACACTGTTCTGTTAGGTGAAATAAAATTGTTAGCTCTTCAAATACTCAATGATGGCCAAAGGCAGAACTTGAAATTTGACCATTCTTTTAACAGAACAGAAGCAAGCTCTCTATGCTTTTGAAGGTTGCTTGATTTCAGTTGTGTCTGTATTAATTCTCAGTACAATACGAGTTGTGTTAAATGATGAGCATCTTGGCCCTTTCAGGCGATAAATTGCTGAAAGCTGTGATAAACCACTTAAACTTACAGATAAGTCCTACTTATTTCACTTGGCAAAACCTTGACTGTTTTCATATTGGTCTGTTCCTTTTTTCAGTTCTCAGTTCAGTTTTCAGTTCAGTTGTGGTAACTGGAAATTGAGCCCTTCTGTCTGTTGAGAGGGTTCAAAAGCTGTCAGGGTTTTGCGGTGAGCAATGCGATGCAGGTTAGTTGTGCATGGGGGCTGGTTCTTTACGCTTTGGCCTTGACAGTGTGGACACACAAAAGTCCGAATTGACTTGCCACAAAGTAGTGCCAGAATTGTGCAGTGCGCTCTGGTAGTTTGAAGCATCTCATGTGTGTGTCGATTGCTTTTTGGACTCACACAAGTGTCCCTGCGCAGGCTGTGTTGAGTCATGCACGTGCTTGCTTGTGCTCTGCTGTGCCACGTTGTGGGGGTCTGGATAAAAACCTTTCTTTTTATCTCAGCGTGCCATTGAGTAACTCTGCCTTTTGGATAGCTGAAGGAGTTGATTCTTCTCTGAGCCTGTTTTTGTATCTGTAAAGTTACTTCCCTTTTGGAGATCACTTCACATTGTGGCTTAAAATACTTGTAAGAATTAAGATAACGATCATTATCCACTATGTTTTTTACTTATTCTTAGATAACTGCTTTCAGAAAATGTTGGGGTTTTTTTTTTGGTTTTTTTTTTTTTTTTTTTTTGAAACATGGAGATGATATTACATCGTTTTCTCTCCTGTCTTGATGCCTTGCAGGTGAGTGTTGCAGCTAAGATGGCTCAAAGAATGTCTTTCGGCTTTTATAAATATAACAACATGGAGTTTGTCCGAATGAAAGGGCCACAAGGGAAAGGACATGCAGAGATGGCAGTGAGTAGAGTTTCTACTGGTGACACTTCACCGTATGGGACAGAAGAAGATTCAAATCCAGAATCCCCAGTGCATGAGAGAGTAAGTAGCAGACAGAAATACTGACTTAAGGTTAAGCATGAACATGTTTTGTTCCAAAGCCAGTAGATGGACTGAAGCTGGGATTAACTCACATCATGGTTCTGAACTTAGGTTTGCCTGTGTATATTTTGAACATACTTGGTATATGCAGATGGATTTTTAGCAGTTTCCCTTGAGCAAATACCGAATACAGAGATAGCTGGATGATTCATACTTCTGGAGGAGTGTTTTGTTGAAACAGCAGCGATGTTGATGCCAGGGAAAATGATGATTCTGCCGGTTTTCTATGAAAATTAATAGATTCCATTTCTGTACAAGATGGGATTTACCTAGAAACATGGAATTTGTCTATTATGTAGGTTGCTTGCTAAACCTCACAGGAAATGGTACTGTTAGGAGATTCTGCCACGGACGAATGCTGCCAATGTGAAGCCTGTATATTAAAGCAAAGATTATGGATCTAGATGCGGTACCATATTTATGCATATGCTTAATTTTAATGCAAGTGCAGTAAAATACCAATAGAAACAGTCCACAGGTGCTGATTTGGTCCTTATTCAGTCCTGAGCCTTGTTTTCCATTAAGGCATTTTACCTAGTTAATGGGGATTAGGCAACATGTCTTCAAAATAACTGCACAGATGTGTCCTGACCTGGGCTGGGTAGTTCCTGATGGATTCTAGTCTAGTTTCCTGTGTAACATAGCTAACCTGTGTAGTTTAAAGGTCTGCAGGACTGCTTCTAAATGTCTCCATGCAAGCTGCTTGGTTTTTGTTTCTGGCTTCCTTAAAGGCAAAATGAGCTGCTGGCACAGAGCTTGTTAACTGGATGTGCTTGCTGTCTGCAGTAGATACAGCCTGGAGAAGTCAGGCCTGGAGGGACTTCCTGATCTTTTGGCTCCAAGACTTCCAGTGTCAACTGGAAAATGTCAAAATGGATTTGATAATGTATTATCATTGCTTTTTGCTAATGGTTTTAATGGTGATTTGCCTGTTTCTGGTCTTCCCTGCAGGTGTAGTATGAAATAGCTGCAGAATTAAAAATAGAGACAAGCACAAATTAGAGATCAAGTGCACTATGAGGATCAGTTGGGTGGTAGAATGCTTCTACCTTTTTTTTTTTCTTTAAACAATGATAGAGGGACAACATAAAGTGTTTCTGCAGTGCAACACCAACCTGGCTTGGCTGTTGTCCTCGCTCACATGTCACCTCCATCCTTATTTGTATAGACGGGTATGAGCAATATCAGGTGTCATCTCAGGGAGAGTTATGGGATTGTTAAATTAACTGTGTGTAAAAGGAAGGATGAGATAGAAGTTGCTCACCTCCATTAGCAAAGTAGTTATCCCCATTTTTTTTTTTTCATTTGAAATGAAACTATTAAAATATCTACTGGTTTTGCTAGTAATAAGCACTGCATTTCAGTTTTTTCTGAAATGGGTATCGTTGACTATAATTGCGGTTTACTCAAGAGCAACTACTGCTCTGAAGGAAGGGTGTCTCTATAGTTTCATCCCTAACCTGTGTTTCACCATAGACAATTATATCCTTGCATTTGTCATCACTTAGACAAACCAAATCATCAGGGGCATCTCGACTTGTTTTTCTCCATCCTATATTGAAATGTGACATACATATAATTGTATGTTGATGTCACTTTTGCGTCAGCATCTTGGACTAAGTAATTGCCTTGTGACCCTGCTTCACGTAGGCACTGTGACCTTTCACAGTGATCCCATGTGGCATCCTTCTAAGCAGGGAAACTACTACCTCACGTTTGCCAAAGAAATGAAGATGCACAATTTTAGTGTGTCCAATACAATACATTCTTAGCCTATTAAGTCTTTCTGAATTTCAACATGCAAAAATAAGATTGACATTCTTGGTGCTGAAATTAATAATTTTTTTTCCTTTATGCCTATAAATCCTTGTTAAAAGTGATCAGCTGAGGAGAGATGTTTTTCATTATTGACGTAACAGTTAAGGGTGATGATATATCAAAATATTCTCATCTTGGTGAGCATCTTGAAGCTGAGATCACTGTTCAGTTGACATTCTCTGGCCACTCTGATAAAACTTACAGCTAGACACCAGTTGTCATTCTGATTTTTATGCATGTGACTGCCTCATGACACATATTCAAGACTGATTATTTCTTACTAGAAGCATAGAACTTTTAAAACAAAACTTTCTCTAGCATTCCTTCTGTTTCCCTTTCAGGTCACTTCTTTCAGCACACCACCAACCCCAGAACGCAACAATCGCCCATCCTTTTTCTCCCCATCCCTCAAGAGAAAAGTGCCCCGAAATCGAATTGCTGAGATGAAAAAATCCCACTCAGCAAATGACAGCGAGGAGTTCTTCAGAGATGATGATGGTGGAGGTGAGAGAAGTAATATCAGCTAAACAGACTTGTCTGGAGAGGGCACAGAGCTATGGAAAGGGATCCCAATGCCGTTTTTTCCAAAACATTTGCAGTGTGAAAAACCTGGCTCCACAAAGTCCAACCCAGTGCCGCTCTGAAAATGGGGTTATTCACAGGCTTAGCATCTTTTTGAAGGCTGGAGACCAACAATTCCTGCACATATTTAAAACTTACCTCCCCCTTTTATATAGACTCATTTGAGAGAAACTTGAGCAGGAAAGATCCTCCCCCTTACCCAGTACGACACTCTCAGGTGACACTCGTCCAGATATCACAGTATAGTGGCGTAGAGCATGCTCTCATGGACAAGTTCTCCGAATTCCCTGATTTGATCCAGAGTTGGTTAAAGTTGGTGAAAAAGCATTTACTTCAACTGGCTTTGGATCAGTTCTGAACTCTTTAAAAAGAAAACCTATTGAATTTGTTTATATAGTGCTTTAACGCCTTGTGGAACTCTTCCTTTGAATTCTAGTTACTCAGTATGAAACAACCAACAGGATAAAAAATAGACTCTGATTCAGGATATAGTGTATAAATCCAATCATATTGCAGTTTTGTTAGGGGGGAAACTCACAAATGTCGAAGTCCAAACTGCTTTTCAAATGTTTAAAAACAATTCAGTAGAAAAGCCAAAAAAATTTATCTGTTGGCATGCTAACAGAGAAACACAAAGGTAATTTCCAGATCACAAGTTCTGTTCGTAGTAGCAAAGGTATTACGCATCAGTGGTACTGGACTGGCTTAGCTAATAAAGAATTGCACATTAAAAAGAAGCTGAAGTGATAATGTTTAATTCAAATTCTGTGCAACTTAAACTGTTTACAACTGATTCAGGGTTCTGTCAATAGAAACCTTTCCTCATCTCTTTTTCCTTAATTTGCCTGGTCAAGATGTCTGTTATTTCAAGTGAGACATGTTTTTAGCATGCTTTACTAAGCAAAGGGTAGGGCTTGGCTCAATTACTACGGTGCGGGGAGAAGGGCAGCTTTCCCAGATGGAGTCCTGCTTTTGGTACCTCTCTCCTGGAGGTTGCACAGGATAGAATGGAGTTCAAGGCCCTCGTGGGTGGTGGTAGTGTCTGCTCAGTATTGTTTTGCAGGGTTTGATCCTAGCGTACTTAATGATAATGATGAACATTCCTATTATTTTCATTTTCCTTTGAATATATTTACGGAAGTAAACAAATTCCAGGTTTTCCAGATATTTTATATCACGCATATAAAATACCAAGAAGTGTGGTTTCACTTTAGTTATAAATGTTTTGACCTTATTGTTCCTGGTCCTAAAAATAAACAGGAATATTTTAACAGCTTATGCTAGGAAGTCTAATTTATTCAGAGATGAGATTTCTAGAAGGAGAAGTAACTAAATGAGATTTCTTTACAAATTTCAGAAACATGCGTGTCCTACCAGTGCTTGCTCAGGAGCTGCGGTGGTGAAATTCTTGTTTCAGAGTGGGAAAGCTGACTTCAGTTCACCCAGTGATGGGGTTTTGTAGAAGCAGAGATATTCTGGGGCATCTTGGCCTCATGGGTGGAGGATAACTTGCTTGTCTAAAGATCAGCCAGTGTCCTTGGTCTGGCCAGTGCTGCCGCAGATGCAGACAGACCTGTTGTGGCCCATGAGGGCCCACTTCACTTGCTTTTGCTGTGTGCAAGCATGACACAGCAGAAGAATTGTACTTATTCCAGCTACTGGAGTCAGACCCTTCTGACCTGATCACCACAGTGCTCTTGGCATAGCGGTAATGCGTGGGGAGAGGGAATAGGCTGCTTAGCTATACACATTTTTAGGGAAGGAGGGAAAACAAGATACAGATTTTTTTTTTTTTTTTTTTTCCTCCCATATTGTTATGCATGTTTCTAGAGCAGCTGCCACTATGTATTTTTGCTTTGCTAGGACCTCTTTGTTTGGATCAGGACCCACTTTTAAACAAATGAGTCCCAGAGCTTGAATCACTCTGGTCCAGAATTATTATGTTCACTTCAACATCTGCTTTTAGTACTGGGCAACAGGGCTGAGTTTTACAGGGGAATGGAGGGAAAGTTTAGAAACACTCAAAAAATACAGTGTATGCATTCCTGGCTGTGAGAGACATCTGCAGCTATAAAAAACTCCTCTAGCTTACAATGGACTCGGTATCCTTTTGTTTTAAAAGTTATTTATGGACCTCTAAACTAATTATGAGAAGAATGGCACTGCTGAAGAGTCCCAGGTTTGGCTTGGGAAATGCATGGAGACGTGCAGTAAACTGGCTTATTAATGCTGACTCTACCCCTGTCTGGTAGATGTCAGTTTTCTTCATAAGAAACAATTTTTCTTCTGTTACACTTGTGAATTTCTGCATGAGTAACTACTTAATTTTAGGGATATTCTATTATTTTGTATATGAGGGAAGACTGGGTTAGGATTCTGCTTGTGCACTGTGGTAGCAAAGGCTTCATTCCCTCTCCTGGCCGCTCTATTAGCAGGTGATTGTCTACTACTGCTGCCAGCTGTTGGTATTATTCATTATCTTCACTGTAAGTGGTGAATTCTGTGCTAGGCAAGATCTGACTGATCTAAAAAATATAAAAATATGTCGTGGTTTAACCCCAGCCAGCAACTAAGCACCACGCAGCCGCTCACTCACTCTAATAAGTGTCCTGCATGTGACTTATCTCTAGACAACGAATAGTAGGCTTTCCTTTTTTTGACTTTCAGAAGTCTTCCAATAAAATGCAGAAAGTACAATCACTTTAAGCTTGCTATCTTCTACCTTTACAGATCTGCACAATGCAACAAATCTGAGGTCGCGGTCTTTGTCTGGAACAGGACGGTCTCTGGTGGGCTCATGGCTGAAGCTGAACAGAACAGATGAAAACTTTCTACTCTATGCACACTTAACTTACATCACTTTGCCATTGCATCGAATTTTAACAGGTGAATTTTAACATGTATTCTGCATAAACAGAGAGTCCTTCGATTCCAAGACAGCCTTCTGTGTTGTGGGATTTTGCTGTTAAGACAGAGGAACAAGTATTTCTCTGTAAGGGAAATAGTATAGCAGCAAATCTGTGTGAGCAAGTGGAATGGGGTCAACCTGTTCTCTAGCTTTGGGTGGATTTTGCTTGGTGACAATTCAAACAAGTTTGTAGATTGTTGTAACAAACTTCCAGAGGAGCAGTAGTTGCTTTAATACTGGAATTCAAACTTCATCCAGCTCATTAGTGCAAGGCAACTCATTGTGAGCCCATCCACTGACAGCAATAGTTGTAGCAGAAACCTGTGACAGAGAGTTGCAGAAAGGCAGCTCTGGAATTTGGAGTGACCTCCTTTGCCAATTTTGACTCTTAGATTTAGTTTCCATGTAAGCTGATTGGACTGATCAAAGTGCCCACGCTAATGCCCATAAATCTGTCAGGTGTCCAATGTCTTCAGCTAGACATAATGATGTTTGTGTGTTCTACCATGAATAATCAGAGTCCCCTGTGGTGTTGGTCTAAGTATGCCAATTACTACATTGATGACGGCCAACTTTGTTCAGCTGGGCTAGGATAGCACAGTAAGTTGGGGTTTACAGTCTGCAGGCAGTACTGAAGTTTTGATTTTCATCCAGATAACTCTTGTCTGCCTACAAATACAGGTGGACTAGAGAAAACAACTGGTCTGTTTGAACTGTACCCATCAGCAAGCCTGTTAGCCTTTCAGGGATACAGCTTGCAGTGTGAGGGTGCTCATGGGACTCTTGAGATTCAAGTCTAAAAACTGAGAAGGCAGCAATGGTTAAGGACTCTCTCCTCTGTCTCAATGCAGTGGCGGTTTCTTTCATATAGACATTACTAGTGTTACTATCCATTCTCTTCATTCTTCTCAAGTGAAGCCCTGAAATACCTTCTTATTGACCATTGTGGGCAGAAAGAAAGTTTGATCCAGCTGTACAGCAGTATCTTAGGCAGAACTATTGCTCAACTCCAAAATCTAGACCAGAATGAAGTTATGATCCCAGAGCAATGTAAAGTCCTGTCTCTAACCTTGGAAGATCCTTATAACTGTTACTTCCTCTAAGAACTTAATCTTTTTCCTTCTCTTCCCATCCAGCAGATGGGATGACTTCTGAATAGGTTTGTCTGGATTGTGGGCTTTTGATCAGTGCCTGCTTTTTCTTGTCTGGGTCTAAAAAGGAAACACACCTGAAAACAAAACTGATCTATTACACAGTGGTTATTTCCAGACTGTTCCTGAAAGGTAGCTAAAAGGAAAGGAGTTAGGAAATCTGTTGTTAAACAGGTTAATTTGCTGCTAAAAGAGATGAGAAGATAGTATGGGTATTAATGTCATTGGTTGTATTATGCTAGTGTAATAGTAATAGCTGCAGTCTTGTCCTTGTTTGCAGGCTGAGATGTCAGAGCCTCTTGCAAAAGTAGACTGGCTCTTACTCTACAGAGGAGGAAATTGTAGCTGATAAGGTAGAAGTGGAAATTATACTTAGCAAAGAGGTGTTTCTACATTTGCCCCTTCACTGTACGTAGGGATTTATTTTGATTTAGAATTACAGATTCCAGTAAAAATTGATCCTCTGTAATTAAGGGCTGATTTTGAACACTGTTTCAGCAATATACGTTATTATTCCTTATGATAATTGTGTTGATAATCTTACAGCTAGTTAGCTGGAGTTATCGAGCTCGCTCACTCCCTCTCTCACCACCGGCATTTTGGAGTTCACAGAAGATGCATTGTTCCTGCTGGCATTTCATACTTGCTCAAGTGGGTGGCATAAATGCCTCCATGCTCAAATATTTGCTTTGAGCCTGAACATCCTTTCCGAGATGTAATTTGTTTAACATAAGGTTGCAGGAGTCAGTATGTATATTGAGATGCACAGAAATAGGACATGAAATGTCTGGGCTGTTAGGCAGAATTTTAATCTGCAGTTTTTCTGCTACCTGCATTTGCTTTAGCTTGACACGTCGGGTGGAGCCCGTTGCCAGTGCCTTTTTGTAATTAATGCATTGCGCCAGTGGCAGCTTTCTAGCAAGCGGGAGCATTACACGTGGGGCAGGGTGAAGTGGGAAAGATACTCATCTCCCTTGAGTAGTTTAGGAAGCCTCTACTAAGAAATTAAAATCCCAGTCATAGTGATCAAAGTACATTTTTAAAACGTCTGGAGTTTATACACATTGGTAAGACTTCCTTTGCTCTAAGCCTTCTCTCCATGCTAGGTAATCCCAGTTCTCTCAGCCTCTCCTCGTATGTCAGAGGCTCCAATCCCTTAATCATCTTTGTGGCCCTTCACTGGACCCACTCCACTGTGTTTCATCCTTTACAAGTGTGGCTAGAGCCCTCTGGAGCTGTGGATCAATTTTTACTCACGTCATCCTCTTTATGCAGCTGTGTGTGATCAGCCTCTTAATTAAGTGTGTGCTCCCATTTCCCATGTTCTTTATTCTCTGTGTAGCCTTGAAAAGGACATAGTAGCCCAGTTTCCAGATATTTCTGTGTACTGCCATGCCAGCGTGCTGGTTTTACTGTCCACATTTGGAAAGATGCCCATGATTGTGACAGATATTTTAGAGGTTCATATTCTGTCATAGTTGGACAATATGGAGCTGAGGAGCCAACAAAAGGAGTGGGTTTTGTGGCAGCTTTCTGAGTGCAGAAATGTAGGCTTTGGGCTGGAGAATGGATGAAACAGTTGAATTATTTGTACCCACATCTTCAGAGCCAAAAGTCTCCTTAAGGCTCTCGGTGACGGTGCATTTCTCCCTTCAAGAAAGGGAGAACCCTTGGCATCTCCTGTAATGGCACTTCCATTTGTTTCTCTGGAAGATTACGCCACTCCGTGTCTGACACATGTTGCTTCATCCCGCTGTAAATGATCCTTAGTAGATCAGCTGTCATATCTACGTGATGGGATATATTTGTGGCTTACCATCTCTCAACTAGGGTGCAGCTGGGGAGGAATTAAATTGGACTCCAACAGGCAAAGTCGCAGACTCGTTGTGTTTTAAATTCCTTTAGTGGCGTAACGCGTGGACTGTGCTGCAGTCCACAGTCGCATCTCCAGGTCTTGATTCTTTCTGGTACTGTGGCTACTTTGGGGAGCCTCCTAAGTTTGCTGTCTCTCTTTGTTTCTCTCCCTTGCCCAGATATCCTGGAAGTGCGGCAGAAACCAATTCTGATGACATAGCAGAGAGCGGGCACTGCCTTGGAGCCTTGTTGCCAAGTGCCTAACCACAGCGGTTTTCTGTGCTAACACTACCATCTAGTGTCAGGAACATAAACCTCCGCAGGAAAAAGGGAAGTCCAAGAATACCAGCCGATCAAAAGTGCCTCTTTCTTCCTTCCTCTGCTGTCATACACCGTATGCCCACTTGCAGTACATCGCTTGAGTGTTTCTGACTGGAAGAGGACTTTCAGCAAGATAAAACGACAAGGGGCTGTGTTTAAAATGAGTCAACTCTTTATGGACAGTTTGTTACTGTGTTTACTTTATAACTAAGAAACCAACAATATGTACAGAATGTGTTAAACTTTATATTCTTTGAGAGAAACAACCTGAGAATTTCGTAATGATGTACTAATGAACGTCGTTCCATAGACTCTTGCCCATACGCTCTCTGTGTCGGTTTGGCTTAACGTGCGTGTGAGTGTGTGTGCGTGTGGGGGGGGATTGAAGGGATGAGAGAATAATTTCCTACTGAGGGAGGAAAAGGAAAAGGAAAAGGATGCTACAAAGATACGTCGCCATTTTGGTATGTGCAGCAGGTCAGGTCAGAGCTTGAGAGAGGCTGAAGATGTTCCCATTTGTTCATGTGTCACTGTTAGGACAGGTGAACTCCGCTGACAGATTTCCGTATCTACCAAAGAACAGCAACATTTTCATCCTCAAGAACTGGCTAAGAAAATAAGCCAGTGAAAAGAAGGCTAAAATGTGCTGCTATAGTAAAGCCGAGGTTCATATCCAGTACTAATGCTGCTTATCTGTTAGCTGAGTCGATAGAAGTTTGAGTCTGAAGTGGAAAAATGGGAGGCCATAATCGGACTCAAACCTAAAAACCTTACCGATAACCAACGTCCTCCTGCGTGCACTGGACTTCGGAGTACGTAGAGTCGTACTTGCGGTAGCGTTTGTAGCCAAGGAGGGCATGAGAGCTGATTAATGGTTGGGCAGCTTGCCCGGATTCTTCATCTCCTGGTGGTGTTTCGCTGTACTGTTACATGCCGAAGCACGGAGAGTTTTCTTGAAAGACAAAAGATTGAAATGTAATTCTGCTCTGAAAAGTGACTAAAAATTGCATAGTGGGAGGTCTGAAATGGTGTGTCAGGAGCTCTCAGGAAAAAAGCCTTATGTTTACAGGTAAAATGCAGCTTTCTCTAAATAGCAAAACTCTGCTGTCCTTGACATTTGAAAGTTGAATGATTGAATACTGAGACTACTGCAGCCTGGTTCACTGTTTTGATATGGGAGCCAGCAATACTTCCATTTATTTATGACTGCATAACTGGCACAGCAATGGGTAGGGTAGCGTGTCGCTTAGAGCACGCGAGACTCCAGTACACGCACAGAGGCAGAGCGAAGATGCCATTTTTGTCACTTTTCAGACTCTTGAGCACCTAAACTTAATGCTGTTGCCACAGTTACCAAATGGCTTGTGCTCTGAGCCTGGACCTTTGTCTCCCTCGTAGCCAGCCTTTCCCGAAGTGCTTTGTTGTTGTTCTTTCAATAGCATCTGATGACTTCACCTCTCAAATAGGACTTTCTGCTTTTTTTCCTCAGGCCAGGTTCCATGGGAATAGCTCCACTTCAGCATAAAGATAGACTAACTTTATCATTCAGCCCAACACGGTGAATCCAGCATGGTAAGGAGGTCTTTTTTCATTTGAGGCTAGGCCTGGAAGCAATCCCCTTAGCGCAGAGTGATGGCATTTCTACCACGGGCAGCACGAGTGCATGGCCGGGATGCCTGACCAGTTTTTAATTCGCTTCAAACGCGTTGCAAGAGCGTTAAAAAAATGTTCGCTTCGTCACGACCAGCACGGCCGCTTTTCACGTTGCAGCCTTTGAACTCTGCTCCGTGGGTGCGTGTACGTGAGGGCGTTCACACGGTCTGAGCCGAGGCGTGTAACTCGGGTGCCTAGGCTTTCGTCCTGAGCCGGGGGAGAGGGGGAGTCCTAAATCAGCCGCTGAAGTGCCCCCAAGGAACTTGCTAGGCAGCCTCGGTGCTTACCTGAGATCCCCAGGTAGCGTGCTTAATGTCAGTCGGTACAAATATTCCCCCTATGCCCGTGCCGAGAATTAAACCAGTCTTCAGCTAGGAGACCAGTCCTACTCTGAAGCCTCTCAAGATGCTCCTTATTCTGCGCTTTCATACTGCTAAGCTGGGCAAATCAGTGCTCAGTTTTCCTTTAAATATTCATTGGGGAGGGAAGGGAGAGAGAGGGTTAGTATTTGTACTGCTAGTGACAATTGATATCTTTCAGTCAAACAGCCAGAGGAATAACACGCGAGAAAAGGAAATATATCCAGATTGGAACCTGAGTGATAGGTGCTGGAATACTTCTCAGTCAACAGTAATTTGTAATGCTTTCTTGGTATCGTGTATTACATCTAGGTAGCTTAATTTCATGTGATCTGGAAGACTGAGCAAGTCTTGCTGCATAAGATTTCAGAGCAAATGAAGAATGATTCTAAACTAGTACATTAGTATGAAGGCAACATTACAGAAAGTACAGTTCAGATCCCAGGTCTGTTATGCAGGAGGTATCCTCTGCTTTGTTACATGTACGTGGGTGGATTTTGATGTCTATTTTTTGAAGGGCTGCAATATAAATGTCCTAAAAAAAGTCAATTTATTTCTTGTATCTTGCTAGAGGATATGCTATAGGTACGTTGAAGACTCACCTTTTTTTATTAGAGAAGGGCTACAGGTATGCCCAGATGGACATCCACAGAAAAGAAGGTCAAAAAGTCTACTGAATGTCAATAGTGCTTTTCAGAAACAAGTAGATATGCCAGATTCTCAGTTATTCCTTCTCTAAACAGCTGACTTAAGCTTCTTATGTACAGCCCCTGGTTCCCACTTTCTGTTATCAAGTGGGGGAAAACAAATTCAACATTTTGTTCTGCTTTTAAACAAACCCTGAAAATTATAATTTATTGTCCTCGTATAGACAGACTGACAGGGAAGATGATTGGAGTTTTGCTTGGGTCCAGGTGGCACAGCTGGCCCTTAGCATGCTATTGCACTATACCAAAAAAGAAAAGGGAATGTTAATAGGAACCTCTCACCCTTTTAATTTGGAGGGGTTTTTAATTCTGTAGCTCCTAAGCGGTAAACCATTCTGAGCCTCTGCTGGCCGTTGTAAATAATTGCTGAGGAATGAACTGGCGTGTTCTGCATGCCATAAAGGCTGTATGGCTGTCGATGTCTTAACCGTTGGAGCACAGGGGTTTTCATTAGTTATGTTGATGCTTGAGAATGCAGCACAGTTAACAAATTCGGGAAGCTTTGCAGAACAGCTTTATTTACAGAATCCCACCATACCTCATTACTCAGCTAATTTCTTCGATCCTTCTGCCTATTCACTCCATCTGGAGATTGAGGGTTACTACTTGAGCTCTCCATAGATGATGTATATTGCTAGATGTCAAATGCAAGGATGTAAATCTTCTCACCCTTAACAGGTTTTTCACTGCTATCAATTTAACAAGTAAAAAGCCTTTGTTTTTTTAAAGAAAACTCTTAAATCAATTATTTTGTATTAGCAGATTATTGCTCTGCCTTAGAGACCACCACGTTTGTGAAATTGTGTTCTCGTATTGCCAGCCAGCGCAGGGTGGGTTCCAAGTCTCCGTTTAAAAGAAGCTGCCATTTTTAGAAATGCCACAAATCTTTCAGCTGTCTTGGCTAATCCAGTTCGTGTGGGTTCATGTTCCTTCTCTCTATTCTCCTGGTCTTCATTGTTTACAAGGCTTGAGCATGTTGGGCTCTGGATCACCGTTACTCATTTTTCCATTTCTGGGCACGCTGTGCTTTCCAGAAAAGAGAATTGAATGCACAGGTGACTTTTCACAGTAAAATGGTTTTTCCAAAGTGTGTTCTTACACCAAGTTTTAATTCAGATAGTTAAGTCCTTGGCCCTGCAGACAGGTTTCTTCCAGCAGACCCTTGCCCAGAATCCCATCTGGTCACTGAAGTTCTATATGGATGTGGAGTCCACGTAAATAGTCTACACTTTTAGACTATTGACCTGCTTCTTGCCAGTCATTAATTTTTCCCTTTCCAGATGATTACTTGTCCTGTATTTTGTAGTCTGAAGCTTCCCCTTATTAAAGATAGTATAAGATAAAATCTTCAGAAGTGCCTAAGCCCTGTTATCCAGTGGGGTTTAAGAACAAATTTTTATTTAGGAAATAAATAAAGTAGTCTTAAATTCTATCTGTGTTTTGTGTAGCAGCGTCAAGAAATGACAAGTTTATAGTTCTTGGAAGAACTGGCCGTCTCCTACGGACTCACCCTTTGTGTTTGAAAGACTCTCATGGTCTCCAAAGGTCATGGCTGAAAGCTCTGGAAAATTGATTTCTTGTGATCACAGCAGTCAGATATCTGCGAATGCCTTATCTTGTTTTGTGAGGTATGACTGAAAGTGTGTGGCACTGGTGTGTAGAAATTCTGTGTCAAAAATAGGTGCGGTAGAATCCAGGTAAAGGCATTGTGAAATAAGTAGCTTTTACACCAAACCTTAAACAAAAGAGTATTTTACACCAGAATGTAGCTGTTTGGATGCTTGGTCAAGATAATACAAGGCTGCAAGCACGTTACAACGTTGAACGTTCTCTGTGTAAATATATAAATATTCTCAGCCTAATTTATCAGCCTAACACATGTTGCATGGTTTGGGTTTTTTTTGCCTCATTGATCATCAGTGTTGATTAAAAGGTGATAGGTTGAAAATCATGCTGGCACTGTCCTGAGCCCTTTGAACAAAGAGCAAGGAGAACCTTTGTGCACCAAAAATGGAGTTGACTTTGCATATGGCAGCAGCGAAGAAAGTGTTGGACCCTGCAGCCAATAAACAGACCTCTTAAACGACCGTGAATTCTGTTAATAGTGTTTTCTCTCTACTGTGCCTAGTGGTGTTTGAGTTCGAATGTATTCCTTACTGGTGGCAAGCATAAATGGTGGAATAACGCTCTGTGGCCCTCAGTGTTGTACGCATTGCCAAATAGACACTCGTGAGGCAAAGCGGCCTCTTTAACTCTTCGTTCTTATTCCACTGTGAGTGAAGCCCAACTTCTGACTCTGCTTGCTGAATCTTTCCGTGATCAGCCTCTGACAACTCGACATTGTGTAAGGGGGAAGAAGGTAAAAGTCAATGTACTCCTGAACTTGTTTAAAAAAAGCTTTTTGTTTTTTCCTTTAGATGGTAGCATTAAAAAAAACCAAACCCCAAACAGCCTTTCTAAACTGATCTGTGTTTTGTTTTAAACTTAATTATGTAGTCATTAACATTTAGGTTTGTGCAGTGTGTAACACTGAGAGACTGATGGCTGTAATGATTTCTTCCTGATAATTCAGGAAGAACTTCAATATGGGTTTGTGCAATGTTGTAAAAATGAGATTGCCCTTCAGGTCTAAACTGCTTACTCTGCCTTAAATTGTGTGTACTGATATTGAATCTCTTTTGGTTTAAAGACCTGCAAGGCACTGCATCCTCCCTCTCCACCTGATTTTTGTGATTAACCTTTCACAGTAGGCTTCTTCAGGGGATTTTTCTATCTAAATTAGTTAAAATTAAACACTCGTCAAACAAATGTTGCCAACTATAGATACCAGTTGACATGCTGATGATTCCATTTCAAAGAATCCCAGACCAGGACTGGTTTACTAACCCAGGTGTGGTGTAACAACATCTATGCTAAGCCATGCATGATCGTTTGGAGATGTGTGGTATATTAGGCAAAATTAAAACCTAGAGCTTAGGAAGGAGAGCAGGGTGTTTTAGTTCTTTATATGGATATTTGAGCAGATTGTTGGCAGTGTTGTTCTGTGTATGCACCTGCAACTGGACAGGCATCTTCACTGGTTGGGAAATACTAAAGTATGGCTTAGAAACAAACAGTGTGATTTTCCTTGAATGCTTTAAATTGAAAGCTTTTGAAAGCAGCCATGGTGGAGAAAGCATTATTTAAAACAGTACAAAAGGCAAAGAGCAGCAGAAGCTTACAAATCATGGTAATAAACCTCACCTGTTTAGTCTTTCAAGAGTTAGTGACAGGAAAAGGTGTGCTTGGTTTGGTTTTGGTTTTTAATCCAAATGCTGGGGGGATAGAAGTCTGGCACATACATTTTTGAAAAGCTTTCACAACTTTAATGAATTAATTTCTTTCATATGCTAGAAGAAGAATATTGTTTTAACGGTGTGGCAGTGTATCTTGTTCAATAGAGTGCCTGTTTTGGGGAGCCAAGTTAACTCATGTCCTTTTGTCCTCTGGCGTTGTGTCTTGCCTGTCCTCAGCTGGAGAGATGCTCCCAAGAAATACCATAATGTTGCTTGGCACACAAGCTTATCATCAAGGTCTGATTTTACAAAGTAAAATCACACTTTGGAGATTGGAGAAAAAATACGCATCTTTGCTAGCAAGTAGTTACTTGTGTAGTCCTGTCAGAAATGTCATTCCTGAAACTTGTAATTAAAAGTGTTATGAAAGCAAAGGAGTAAAATGCAGGAAGACTGTGGGTCCGATTTTCCATTAACAGTGTAGATGAGAATCTGGGAGGAGCAGATGCTACTCAGTAAAGAAAAGATATTAAAATACATCAAGGAAAATATGAGTTAATTCAAGTTCTGTCCCCAGCTTGGTTCCTCACAGGGGTAAGGATGGGATCTGGTGATCTCATCATGGGAAATAAGTCATTTATGATTTGTTAAGCCAGAACACTCTTCCCCAAGTCAAGCGAGTTGGCTTTTTCCAGTAGGGTTAACGTTGGCTGAGATGGTGGTATGAAAACCCAGGCAGATGATCCATTTGCTTGTTCAGACAAGATGGAAGTGCTTGTGGGCTCAAATGGGATTTACTTATGTGTGAGGAGTGTGGACTTCTTCCCTCTACTGCACTTCCACTGCAGAGGACAAAATTGGCCAGCCACATAGCCGTCATTGTACCTGCATGCGATGTATACCCTATGGCACCTACCCAAAAAGAATGATCTTTCGGCAGAACATCCTTGTCGGAGTGTAGGATGAATGCGAGGGGTGGGAGAGGGCGAGGAGGCACCCTGTTAAGGGAGGCAGACTGGGGCGGCTGCTGCCTGCGGAGGTGTGAGCATGCTGCTGAAGATGCTGCTGCTTTAGATGGACTTTAGACAGTAACGTAAATTTGTGAATAAGTAGGCAAGTAGTTAACTTGCATGGTCCTGAATTCACTTCAAAGAAATTGGTTAAGGTAAGATGGGAATAAACAGTTTTAAAACCCTATTGAAATGAATGGAGCTGGCTGATAATTGTCAAAAAGACCAAGTCACCCTGCACAGATCAGTGGAGACCACCTACATTTAAAAAAAGCTTTGTCTCAAAGTGTTAGTTCCAGCTGCTTTAATGTTCTCCCTGTTATCTACTTAGGCCAACGTTCAGTTGATTCTGGTGATTCATAACTTGGTATTTCACAATATGTGATTACTCAACCCATGCTCTTCCGCCTCCCATCTCGCCCCGAGACAAAAGGCTGTTCGTGGTTCTGCTTTTCCTGCTGGAGCAATATTGCTGGGGAGATCCAGCAAAAGCAGTTCGCTAGTCTACAGACTCTTCAAAGTCTCAGACTCAACCTTTAATTCAGATGCAACCAGCGTCTTCATCAAAACCCTATGTCACTTAGAAATAGAGAATGCCTTAAGCCTGCACCAAGTCTAGAGGCATTCCTTTGCTCCCGAAAGACAAGGGTGTTGGCAGAACCCACTCTTCCGTCCCTGCTCATCACTGCAAGTGTCAGACTAGGTTTTGCTTTGAAAATGAGAGCGATAGATGTAGCATCAAGAAGCAAGAAGAGTTATTCTTCAAGCTTCCTTCACAGCAACAATTCTGAATTATGTGCTTCCTGGTGAGTACCTCCACAGTTAACCTGCCCAGCACGTAAGGGTATCAGCACAGGTGACTGTTCACAGTAGTCATTTCTGACTTCATTGTAAAGGCAGGGAAACACTTCTTCTGTAAACTGCCACAGTAATTAAATTTGGTGTATGATCTACCGTTTTCTCTTCAGTGTTAGGAATTTGCTTTTTACAATGGAGAAACCATCTGCAAGTTTTCCCTGGAGCTGCAGTCAACAGCATTACCGTTTGTGGGTAAGAAGAATGCCCCGAGCGCCCACCAGTTCAGGTAGGGCTCCAAAACTAGCATTGACCAACAGACAAAAAATTTTGTACTGTATTATGTCATCTATGATATAAGGTAGTAAGCCACAGTCAGAGACTTTTTACTTAGTGGTACTGCCTGAGCAGGCAAATTCTATTTATATCTTTGAAGCCTCTGCAGACTTCCAGAGATGATCCATTTCTGCGCTACCTCTTGGTAAAAGTTATGATGTTCCTAATGGTAATGCCCACTAAACTGATGATTAGGAATATTTATTGTACTACTTATTCGGGATGCTCAGATGCAAATAAAAATTTCTAAAGGAGTATGATGCCTTAGGAAAATGAGCAGCATACTACCGTAACAGAAACTTGGATACGTATATCGATGACTACTTCAAACAATGTAAATTCTTGTTCTACCTCTTCACTCCTCTTGTGCAGCCTTTGGGTTTTGTGTGCCGCTCCTCCTGTATGTCATGCAGGTCGGTCAGTGACGGGTGCTCACACAGTCACGTACTGTAACCTGTGCAGTAGTGCAGAGGTTTGTAATCCAGCTGTCGTCTACAGAATATCCAAAGATGTTTGTTGCTCTTCTCCACCTAAACTTTGTCTTATCTGTCTTATGACCTTTCTACAAAGCAAACATTTTACCAAAGCAAGCTGTTTACCAAACGTTGAGTCTGAACTCATTCACAGCTTCAAGTGTTGCGTCATATGTAAGGCTGTGTTAGTCAAAATTACTTGGCTGGCTGTTACTCTTCATTTGGCTTTCAGTTTTGTCTTTAGCAGGAGATTGATTACAGCAGGTAACCTGTCTGTCGATGCATTGTTTGGATCATGATTAAAGTTTACTTCTCCCCTTCGCTGTGTTTGTGGCCGATGACATGTACATAGCCTTTAGCTTATACTTGATGTGTGTTTCAGATGAATCAGTTCTGACTTCTGTATGACTTGGTTGCTATAACTGGTCTGCTCTGTTAGGAAAGAGGCTGATTTTGATGAATGCAGACTGTTCTTGGAGTGTTGCATTTTCTTAGTTTGGGTGTTGAGGACTTGCCGTCTTCTGCACTGTTACTTTTGCCCCTTCCTGTTGTTCAAGTGGTAAAATCTTTGGTGATTAGCAAAGCATTAAGCATTTGATGTCCCAGATTGCCCCTGCCTGAAATGAATAATAAGCTTGTTTCTGCTCTCGAGAACTGTTACTTTGCTTTCTTTTCTTTATGGCTGATGAAAACTATGGAGACTCTGTAAGTGGTGTTGGCTGTCTTTTTAAGAAGGAACTAGATGTCCAGAAATGTGGAATAATGCCAACATCCCAAGTGCATGAAGTTGTTTTTTGGGTTTGTTTTGGTTTTGTTTGGGGGGGGGGTTTGTGTGGGTTTTTTTGTTTTGGTTTTTTTTGTTTTTTTGTTTTAAGAAAAAGTACTGGGCAATTTAAGTAGAAATGTGATGCTCTTGATAGCAACTGCATCCTTAAAACTGCAACATAAGCTCTTAGTTTTCCCAATCATTGTAACTGAGGGGATGTCTAGATAACCTTTGCTAACCAATAGTTGTATCCTCATGCAAGAAGTAGCTCCCGTTTGTGGACCTAAAGTGGATAGCTCCAGAACTATAAAGAGAATTAAGGTAGGGCTAAACAGCATGGTGGTGGCCAACAGCAGAAAGTACAGTTGGATGGCAGCTGCTCGTGGTCTCAGCAGTTCCCAGTGCATTGGAAAGATGATCTACACTTGTCATAACAAGTCTGTCTTGATCTTATTCTCTGCCCCCCCCCATTTGCCAGACTGTCACAAGCCACTGAAGACAACAATCACTTTGTGGCCTGGCTTTGGGATAGCGCTTTTAGGCTAGATCTAGAAATATGTTCTACATATGCCATCAGGCAAACACAGATTACTTTTGCTCTTAAATCTTTTTAATATTGCAAGTGGAAGGATTTTTAGAGGTCGATCTCTACAGTCGTTCTCTTAGCATGCAAGAACTAGTTTTTCTCTCTCTCTCTGGCCAAAGGCAGCCCTGCCTCCTGCCTCTGAGCTCATTCAGCTCACTGACCTTGAAGAAGAAAGCATTTCTGCTGAACTGGCTCTTAGCGATGTGACAGGTTTGAAAGCCGGCTTGAGGAATGGGCGGGGGAAGACATTGCTTCTTTTAGCAGCAGTAAGGCTGGGCGCAGGATTTTCCAGGCAGGAGTTCACCTGGAAGCAACTTGATTGTAAAGTTCATTTTATTAATACAGTGTTATACAGTCGAAAGGGATACACACGAGACAATTAATCTCCCATTCATTTATTCACATTTTCCATGGATTTTTGTACACTTCCTCAATGTATTAGAACTAATGAAAACATTGTTACATGACAAGTTATGTGAAACTTAAGTATCCACTGAAAAATTCAGAGCAGTTTGAAATCTATTAACAATTAACAAATTGTCACATTCAGCATTTTCATTGGATTTATGCTAGCTCATGCCACTTTAAATTGTTTAATGTGAGTTAATTTCTGCACACAGGCACCAGCTACAAAATTTTAGCAAATGCAAATAAGTTAAGGCATCAGAAAGAAAGTCTTTAAGGACATTTTAAATGTTACAGTGCTGCAAAGGGAGCTGAATGGAAGTTCTTAACAGTAAAGCGTACCTCCTAATTGGTTTACGTTCTACGTGTTCATTTGAACTGTAAATTTCATTTACGTTTTCACATTCATCAACCAAAAGGGATTATAGGAACACCTGTTGTGCTCCCAAATAGATAATTTTAAGTACATTACAAAAAAACCCCCTGCATATAGCCATTTAATATTTCAAAATAAAATTCAAACCAACTGTAATAATCTCCCTTACAGATGATTCTGATAATTAAAAGCAGCAGACATCTTGATTTTCTATTTTGGGGAGGTGAGAGGGAAAGGAAAGATTTCTACGCAGCCAAAACTTCAAAATCACAGCAGAAGGAAGAATGCATGATCCATTAAGACACTCCAACACCTATGTACAGCTGAAACAGTGAAAGCATTAACTCAAATTAGGGAGGAAACTTGCATCTTTAATATCAGGTATCTGATATCCAGCTGTTAAATATATTAAGTATCTACCAAGATACAGGAATGCCTCACTAAGTTGCTATTCAAGGAAGGAATTTTGATCAGAATTCCATGTACCCGCTTTGTAACAAAGGCATTAGTATATTGATTTCTATGTTCTCCACTAACTTTTGCTTTTAACTCATTTTAGGCCTTTATTTCTATGTAATAATCTCTGGCTTTTTACAGTATTTATATACTTTACTATTTCTTAACTAGAAACTGAAGCATTATCAAAAATTTGTTTTTATAACAGTACTAGAGAAGGGTTGTGCTTTATAACTGAACACCAAGTGAAAAGTGCACAGCTTCCTTTTCCTGCTTCATAGTCCAGATAATTGCAGGGTCACTATCAATGGTGTTGATTAAAATCTCTAATTTGCAGTAAAATTCTTCCCTATTCTTTTAGTGGCAACTTTCCCAGTGTAAAAATGTTTAAAATCTTATGTTTATGCATATATTTGACATACTAATTAACACAAGATTCAAATTATATACCTTCTCCTAGCTTTACTGATAAATACGTACATTGCTAAAGAATTAAGGTGTCTCATCTCGAATTAAGGTGTCTCATCTCAAATAGTCTTTACCACAGCTAATAGAAGGTATTACTTGTTACCATGGATATTGTAAAGTTTAATTTTTCCAACCCAATTTATTGCTCTTCTACTTATTTTTCCTTACACTCTGTGCTCACCCTCAGAATGTCCACCCTTGAAAACATGACAGAGATGGACTAGCCATTATTCAGTTTGCCAGCTTCAGAATTTGGCCAAATACATGTGTGCATAACCCCAAGACTGCCTCACTTCAGAGGCAAATCATAAGGATGCACGGGACGTTCAGTTTGTGTCTCACTTGTTCAAGTTAGTTGGTCCGCATTTCAGTGGATGAAGAAACAGTTACATAGCCGTGAGCTTTTGGAAGTAAACCAAACACAAACCCGAGACCACCGATAAATCTGTACAGAGCTGCTCTTCAAGTGGGATGCGTAACAAATTGCTTACCACACCCAGCGCTCCAGCCTCAAAACCTTTCTGCATGGCGACGTGTTTAAGACACTACAGTCAGAAGACAAATGCAAAATTAACTGAGCCCTTGGACGTTAAAACCTGAGCCTGTAATAAACTTTTCAGGCAATGTTCTGCTTTTCATTCATATGCAATTAATATGCATGCCTTCAGCTTTTGGCCTCCAATTTAGGTATTTAGCAAGACTTTAAAAAAAGCACATTATTTTGAGGAAAGTAATGTCACTTACTTTTAATGGTTAAGTACTGAGCCAGATGAAAAAAAAAGAAGGCACCACTTTATATTTCAAATATTATCTGAGCTCCCTTTACACTTGAGTGTCAAAAATACAATTCCTGTGACTTCAGTGTAGCTGAAATGTAAGCGAAGGCCTTCGTTTTTGAACTTTGGTCAAGAGGGCTATAAATCTTATAAAGTTTTTCCTCCTTTTAGTTAAGGGGGGAAAAAAAGGCCATAACCTGGATTGTACAGTGATTTAGGACTAAAGGCAGGCATTTGCCCCTGTCCTCCCCAGCCCCGTCCCTGCGAGCAGTGGGGAGCAGGTAAGATGTGCTGCATCTAATCAAATGGTGCTACTCCTTTTTCCCCACCCACAGGATGCCACTACTGTGGATTTCCAGGCCCCCTGTGAGAATTGCATCATGCTGCTTTTTTAAAGAATAGGATTTTTTTCCTCTGTGCCGCATTAGCTAGAGGCAGGTTTGCATGCTGCTTCCATCTCCCTGGAGCTGGTCAGTGTGACAGATCCAAGAGCAGTTCAAGTCTAATATTAACATCTAGCTCTTGGGTAGTTCCCAGAGCTGAAAGTGAAGCAGAAAAACAACTATTAGGGAAGGAGTTTCCAGCAAACAAGATTTGAAAAAGGATTAAATAACCAAACACAGTCTGATAAATTTGAGATGGAAACTGAGAACAGAGTGATGTTCTGATCCACAAATTATTGCCACACAGTTCATTTAACACAGCTGAAAACTAAGTTACAAGTTAACCCAGTGCTCCCTACTTGCAACAGAAAGCTTGTCCCTAAAGCTGCAAACTACTGCTTAATGTAATGCAGTAAAGCACTGTAGTTTTAGCACATGGGAAAAATAATTACTGATACACATTTATGCATGTATTTCCTGGTAATGGCCAGAGGCAATATAAAGATCTATAAAAATCCTGAAATTTGTTTGTGAAAAGAGAATCTTCAGAAAAGTACTAGAAGCAAGACAAGTACAACAACATTTACAACTCTGCCTCTGCTGGGTTTCAGTTTTAGCCCAAGGGACTAGGGAAGAATACCTCGGAGGGACTGTTAATGGAAGTGCAACTGCAACCCTTTGCCTCTGACTTGTCAGAAGTCAGCGAATGCCAGCTGTGGTTGTGGTCCAAGATGAACAGTCTTCCAGTTGTCTGCTTGTACTATTGCACATCATTAGCTTGTTGCTACAGTAAGAACAGAACTGACAGTTCTTCTCTAAGAAACACTACTGTCAACAAGACTACGCAAGCAAATTTTCTTTTAAATATCTGGAGATGCCATCTCCCGAGTCCCAAAAGCACACAAGTCTGTAAGAATTAAAACACAGTATAATATACACAATATTGTTCTTGGGGTGCACTGGTGTCACCAAGTTTGAAAAATTAAGTCTCACCAGAATATGACAGACCAATTAAAATTAAAAATCTGAGTCCAGAAACAGTTTCAACAGTTAAACTTCAACATCCTCCCTTCTCAAAACAGGAGGTTGTTGCATTGCACCGCAGTCTGTGAGGAAGCTCTGGTACCATATTTTTGTACTGATTTCAGTCCATTCGGTCAAATCGATCGGTGTTAAAAACATACACTTTGATTTAAATTAATGTGCTTTATCCAGAAGAGGTCCTGCATTTAGATACTGAAAAATGAGGGAGCACAGTCCAAGACTTGTGTTCTATTAAAGCTTTTATTAGCTAGTTTAGCTTTTCCTCACAGAATTTTTCCAGAATTCCTGTAACAGTTTCTTAATATCAGAATAAAGAGTTAAGTGTTCAAGTGAAGTTCTGGAAGAAAAAAAGAGCAGCAGCAGTTTGGCAATAATTCCTCAAATCAATGACTGCAACTTATTTAGGCCTCCTTTTTCTCCAGTAAGATTTTGTGCAACTCATCTGCATCCTCACTTGTTTTCACCCTTATTAACATAGTGACAGGAACAGCTGGATTCTTCTCATCAATCGGTGGATTAGGAACACAAACTATAAGAACATTGTTTTTTCCGGTTCTTGTACATGGCATCTTAGGTGGAATTAGAACATTCAACAGTATGTTTCCTGCATACGAGGAGGAAAAAAATTACAATTAGCAATTTTTCAGCTTTTACTGCAATACAGATGTTAGTATATTTACTAAATAGGGATTTAAGTTTGTATTCGGAAGGAAGGCAATTCACAAATGTCATATATACTTGTCTTATTCTTCCCTAAGCATCTGCTCATGGCCACTGTTCTCACAGATTTCTTTCCTCATTAGGAACGAGGAAATCTCTGGAAAGACTGTGTCCTCCTTTTTTTAAAGGGAGGAGTCTGAAGAATATCAAATGATAGTAGGGACACGCAGGAAAAAGGGAAGGGGACAAGGGAGAAGCAGCAAATGAGGAATCCCATCAGAGTGCTTAGTTTATGCTTATGCAAGTTACTCATTCTGACCGTCAAGCACAGTTCATAAGCAGAAGCAAAAAGTTAGCTTTAACACACATACAGACATGTTAATCTAAAATTGGACAAACTATGGTAGAATAAGTACTTTGTATCCTCACATCATACAACACATCTGATGTGGTCTACCACCAGGTTACTAACAGCAGCTCTATGTCAACTTGTTAAATTATGTAGTGAGTTTGAGAGCTTCAGTATTAGTGGTCTATTAAAACAGTTGCAAACAAACTCAAATCTGCTTCCACAGAAGATGCACACATTTTGTAAACCTGGTAAATAGTTCAGAACACGGTAGTAGTATTTAGGGAAAAGTCAGTCTTCGCCTTCCTTTCCAGTTCAGTTTTTCAACACAGTGAGATTTTAGGAAAGGATTATAGCACTGTGTGAAGATAGCAAAAAGGAAAGTGTGCATCATTATGACTGCAGCAGCTTCTAGAAAGCAATGCTTGGAAACACCAAGCCGAAATGTCTTAGTGTACGAGCTGAAGAAAAAGGAAAGATTTCCTAATACATCACCTCAGATGAAGGTAGAGGGAATGTAAATCAACATCATGAAAATTAGCATCAGCTGAGTGAAAATCAAGACTTGTGTTAAAGACTAGGTAACTTGGAGAAATCAAGTTTTCATCTACTCTATTCAACACATTCAAATCCCCAAGGAAATGCTGAAAGCACTGCCAACTCTGCCATATATCTGCCTTCAGTTTTATTGCTAAGAACTGCCCTTTATCTGGCAAACCTTGTCTCCACTGAAAGAAGTTGATGATTTACAAGTGACTAACACAGGAGTTGCAATCTCACTGGGTATTTGAAAACTGCCCCTAATGGGCCTGCAGAGATTTCATATACACTCACTAGAGTGCACTATAAACTGAAAGTGAGGTGAGATTTACCAATGGCCTACAGTGCAGCATGGCTTTAGTTCTCAGGTCTTCTATAAGCACAATATTTACTCTGTTTTATGGAAGTTGTCAAGTGCATGTGAACCCCACATGCAAGTTTCTTGAAATTGGGTACTGAAGCAGAGCAAAGTTTCTCAACAATAAGTATCGAAACATTGATTTGCACAGTTTGAGTGTGTAAACACTCCTCAGCCAGAATGTTACACCTTAAGAACTTCAATACATCAATTCCCCTTAATTTCTTAAAAGCAAAGAAATGGTTGGGTTTTTTTCTCTTTAATTAAAGATATTCTGAGGAAACTATCACACTACAGGTTACTCTAATTCTGTAGTCAACCTACCATTTGTGATCCAACTGAAGTTAGCTAAAACACCATTCAACAGTTGGACTTCAGCATGCATTTTAAGAGCAATGCATATAGCAAAATCCCGCGTGCCTGATCTATAGAATGATCCCCTTTACCCCCAAGTACAAGGGATGTCTGCCTACATGGCCAACTATTTACATATTCAGGATGAATTGCAGAGAAATGGCAGTTTGCCTGCATTTTAGCACAAAATTTGTTCCTCTTCATTCATCACACCTGATACATGTATACTTCACTGTGGATCTTAAGCCACACTTCAAATTAAAAAAGGGGTAAGGGGGAATGAATACCCAAACATACACGACAACTTTTTACTTCCTTGCACTGCTTCATGTGCACTATTTTGTCATACTCATTAGAGGTATCCTATTGCTTGTTCAATGCTTGAATTTATTGAAAAAACAGTAGAAAGGTGTTCACTAATCGGGTCTGTTATGCTGTGTAACAAAAAAATCCTAGTGCTTAGCAGGGAATTTCACATCAGGACTTGCTACTAGAAGAAATTTACTTACCTAAATTGGTATCTGCTCGGACCAGGAGTTGAGTTTTTTCATTTCCTGCAGGTTTTAAGTGTAATGTTCCTACACCTTTTTCTTTAAATTCATTATCCTTTTTGTAGAACAGTTTGCACCTGTGCAAAAAAAAAAAAAAGCCTTGTTTGTGCAGTTGTGCAGATATGCAGAAATTAAAAACAAAGATATGAAAGATATCTCCCAAATACACACACACATATATATGTATACCTCTGACTCACAGTAAGCCAATAGTTTAACAATAATCAGGAGTTAACATGATGCGAGTAGCATAAATCTTTCTTCTTCTTGACCTTGTTTCATGTGCTAACAGATTGTACGTCCAGTTCAGAACAAGAAAGTTAATTCTTTCTTTCAGTATTGGAATAACAAACGTCATTTCTTTCAGGGAAAAGTAAAATGCACAGTAACCTGTACTCAGGGTCTATAAGGAGTAGTAACTGTAAGCTACTGTTTAAAAACACTAATTACAAAACCATAAGGACTTGCTGTATCATTCTAAAGTTATAATAGGACTTTTATGTAAAATTTAAAAACATTTTTTAAGCAAAGCTCTAATAAACCTAATGCCATTCTTCATAAATTAGCATGGACCTTCTCTCAGATAAAGCAAATGACTTTTTGCAGGAGGACAAATTCTGTGCTAAGTGTTGAGCAGACATGCAATTACTTGGACTACTGAACATGCTTTGAAAAACTCCTTCTAGTAGAGCTAGTCTCATTTTGAACTTCAAAATACAACTTGTTCACTCCTTCATACAATAATCAGCATTTTCCAACTGAAGAGTCTTATTTTAGACTATGCAAATAGCTGAGCACCTAACTGATTTTTCAGAAGTACAGTATGTTATTTCTGTGCTACAAGCCCTAGACAGAAACATCATCTTCATTTGTAAAAAACTGATCGGAAGTAGAACGCAAACTAGCTGTTAGTGTTGTGTCCAAGATACACAAGAATTTTAGTAAGATCTTACACATTTTTGTTCTCTATTTTATGAGTGGAACTTCATATTCAATATGGCTTCCTAACAAGCTCTATTAACTACGAAGTCCAAGAACATATACATCATTAATTATGCACTGCAGTGATGAAGAACAGCAATATGCAGGTATGAATTTTATTCTCCAAGTTATAATTCTATTCACTATTCCAAGTTAAAGTCACTTACTTCTTTGAGTAGAAAGCATCATCTTCTTTTATTTCATTAACAATGACTTTTGGTGGCTCTTCCTCCTCCTCTTCCCCTCCTTTAAATACAAAGTTTTAATATGTTAATGAGTATATAATCTGGAAGGTAGTTTTGGCATTGTATTAGAACTAGCTTATGCATGCTGTATTTGACATATAGATGTGTGGCCTGTCAATGATTGCCAATACATGTTTAAGTCAATGTGGGCTCTGAAGCAGCTTCAGCTACAGAAAAAAGTCTTACTTTCTTTTTGTTCAGCCACACCCCTTAAGCAACTTTATGCTCATCTTCAGTTTAAATGGGATGAAAATACCCAACCCCCACCAAACAATCAAACCCCAAAATATAAAGCTTAACAAGTCTAACAAGTCAAAACCCTCTGTCAGGGGGAAAACAGTTACAACAATTCAAAGAAGAGTCTCCACAAATGGGTACAAGTAAAGCATAATAAATACTTCAGCAGCCAGGTTTGATTTCGGGGAAGGGAATTAGTGGCAGGAATGACAGCCAAGAGACAGTGGCAGGATTATGCCTTTCTGGTCCCTCAACTGCTAGGATTTCTAACAACTTACTGTACTCAGCTTCAGTAAATAGCAAGAGTAAAACTGTCAGGTAGTATGTAACTTTATTGGCCTTACAGTCTATTACACAAGATGTATGAAATTGTTCTGTATCTTACACATTTTGCTGAGGGCATCCCTTGATAAACCCACTGGGAAAAGCAGCAGGATTGAAATGTCCTGCAGGCTCAAAGATGAACACAGCAGTTGCTTTAAATTTCGTCGTTTCAAGTCTTGTATTCAGCAGGAGAATTATATTCTATTACAGAAAGTATAAATCTGACACAAATACATAGGTTTTGATAAGCATATACTTTTAGTGTTACTTAAAACAGTAGGCAAACCAGGTATTTCCAGGTAAGTGGTACAGTTTTGCAGTTTCAAATTCAAGCACAATTATGATCTAGTTCAACTTAGTATTACTTCATCTTTGCAGTATTCTTAAGTAACATTCACAGCTTACCATTAAAAAAATAATTTAAAATAGAACTTACCTTTGTCATCGCTATTGCCACTTTCCGTCTGAGCTTCCGATACATTGGTGGATACTGCAGTGACAGACTTAGCCTGGTTTGTGTCTTTTCCAAACAAACCTGAATTCCCAGGAGAAAATGAGAAACTACTAAGCGTTCCTGAACCAAGGGAACCCAAAACAGAACTGTCGACACTCTTGCCAAAATTAAATGAGACAGTTGACGTAGCTCCTAACGATGGATCTTTTTTTTCTGATGCAGCTTCAGGTTTTTTGTCCGAGGTATCCTCAGTTTTGTTGTTGTTAAACAAAAATGTTGATCCTTGCTGCAGCTTTGAATTCCCAAATGTAGAAACTGACTGAGAGCCAGGTGTCTTGTTGCTTTCGTTTTCCGAGCCACTATCACTACTGCTTCCGTGTTGCTGTTCAATATTTGCTAAATACTTCTCATAGTCTCTGAAGATTGGTGTCAGGTCACACAGTGGGTTTGTGTTTACATGCTTAACTATCCAGTCACGCACAGAACAGTTTAAAGCTGCTAACTGTTTGTGGTAAACACTAGAGCTACAAACTTTACTCTGAGCATAGCCAGATGAGGACGGTTGACTGCCACCATTAGCTTTTGGGCTTGCAGCCTTTTTCTCGGTAAATGCAGTAGTAGTAGGACCATTTGACATTGTGGATCCTATTAGAAGAAAAACAAGGTTTAGAACATTTTTCTTCCCAGAAAGCAGAGTTCTCATAAAAGCCTAACTAATGTTCTCCATATTTCTTTATGAAATCACTTATTCTTGCTCAGTTATGTACCTTCTCTTGGATCACAACACTGTGAACCACAAGTAAACAAGCAGTGCTGTAAGCAGAGACCTAAGCTCAGTAAGTTTAGAAAAGTTAGTTAGTTCAGGGACAGGCAAAGTAGATGGACCACACAGATGTATAAAATAAGTCTAAAGAAATCTTGTACAGAATAACATTAAAAAACTAGAAAGTTTTTTATTTCACCTAAACCCCCAAAATCTTAATTCAAGCTTTACCAAGCTAAAACAGTTATTAAAACAAAATATTCAGTTATCTCTTGCTATTTGTGCTTTAAAAAACTCTGCATGCACTAGCCCATGATTTTGCACATTTTTGAGTGGTTTCTGTATAAAAACCATAATAAGCAAATTAAGAAAATCGTCATTAAATATTTACGTTTCTCCCAATTTAGTTAAGATCACTGAAATCTAAGTTACTCTAAACTTCAAACTCCACCATTTCTATTCTGTGGCATGCCGACTCAAACACTGTGGCATGGTTAACATTTCTGCATCTCTAACACAAAGGGATAGAACTAGTATTCTTCAGGGACTACCAAAGCATGAGACTAGAGTTAGACTTGCCAAAATATTTCAAGTGTCTTAAAATGCAGGTATAAATGTAACAGATAAAATCCTAGTAAGACTGTTTGCGATATAAGATGTACAGGGAAAAAAAGTTAAGACTGTAGCTATGCAGCATATATTTACCAAAAACTGCAAAAAAATACAGAAACAAGACCTTAAAAAAAAGAAAAAAAAGAAATCACACAAAGAAATTGCAGTCCTACTAAATGGACAGTTTCCGTTAGCTGCCTTTTTTTTTTTAATTAAATTCAGAGAATTGGGACAATTATTTAACTGGAACATGTTATCAGCTGTTTTATACTATTCAGTGTCTTATGCCAATGTCTTCCACTCCCATTTGTGCCTATAAAGCTTTTACCTCCAGTATTAGATCAAATACGAATTTAGTTTCCACCTCTTAAAACTGCATGCATTTGATAAGTTGTCCCTCCAGCAGTCTAAAACCTTTTTAAGAAATCTTACAAAGAGGAATGAATAAAGTCTCAAAACCTTAAAACAGAACTACAGGGTTTTCTGAATTTGTTTTTTCACTATTAAAATAACCCTACAGATTTTATGGCTGAATTTGTTGATAAATATGTATGCTTATTTAAAACTTACCAAATGCTGATTGTGTTTCAGAGGTGGTCTTTAAACTGCTGAAAGGAGTGCTAGAGACACTACTGCTTCCATTAGACAGCCCTTCTAAAGGCTTTATTCCTGCACCATTACCAAATCCACTGAAGCCACCTCCTCCTTTTCCAGAAGGCAATATAAAGCCTTTAAATCCTTTAAAAGCTCCTCCACTTTCAGACTGGGGGGGGAAAAAAAAAAAAAAAAAAAAAAAAAAAAAAGACAACCAGTTACATATATCTCATCCACAAAAATCCTATCCCCACTTGATATTCCATTTGTTTTAGCCTGGTTCAGTGTGTCATTTCATACATTATTCTAAGTCAGCTACGTAAACCAAGTTAATAGCTTCCTTATGACACATATTGCTACTATTTTTAAAGGACTCAGATGTTTGGTATGAAAATAAACTAGATCTAGGAAGTGGATACATAAAACTTGTTCAGAGCAGCGGATGTGTTTGACTACCTATTTAGACATTCATAGCATCTTGTTTTCTTTAAATAATTACATAGCAATATATAATTGCAGGCTTATTTTCAGCAACTTTTAGCATTTACAACCGCAATTAAGAGTCCAACACTTCAAGCCACTCATCAAAACAGCATACTTTGTAGTCACCTATGTAACGTTTAAGTGATTTACCCAAAATATTCCAATGTGACTGATGGAAGAAGCAATAATAGACTGTACTTGATAACATAATATGTACGTTTTCTGCAGCCTTTTCCTTACTGTCCTGGTTTCGGCTGGGTTAATTTTCTTCTTAGTGGCTGGTACAGTGTGTTTTGGATTTAGTGTGAGAATAATGTTGGTAACACACTGATGTTTTAGTTGTTGCTAAGTAGCACTTATCTTAAGTTAAGGGTTTTTCAGGTTCCCATGCTCTGCCAGCAAGCAGGTGTACAAGAAGTTGGGAAGGAGCACGGCCAGGACAGCTGACCCAAACTAGCCAAAGGGATATTCCATACCACAGAACATCATGCTTAGTATATAAACTGGGGGGAGCTGGCCAAGAGGGGTGGATCGCTGCTCGGGCATTGGTCAGCACGTGATAAGCAACTGCACTGTGCATCACTTGTCTTTTCTTGGGGTGCATTTCTCTCTTTTTTTTTTGTTACATTGCTTTTAATCTTTTTTTTTTTTTCTCAATTCTCCTCCCCATCCCACTGGAAGCGGGGAAGAGTGAGCAAGTGGCTGAGTGGTGCTTAGTTGCTGGCTGGGGTTAAATCACAACAATTCCCTAGTTCTAAACGCTATCTTTACAACCATATTACTTTATGGTATGGTTTCTTACATGTTCTTAAAAGATATAATGTGATTAACACACAAATAAGCACTGCCACTTTTAGGTACTACATATACCGTCTTTTGAGGTAATGAGCACTTATTACTGGAAGTAGACTTTCAGTGTCTCTGCAAAGCCATCAGAGGAAAAGGAGAATTGCTTCTGAGTTTCATCTACTTTTGCCACTGAAGAAATAGCAAAACTTACCAATTTTAGGTTCTATTCCAGTATCTGGCCTTGTGGGTATAAGCTCTTTTTGTTTCCCTTTGTGCTTTACCTTTTCCAGTGCAGTCCTCTGTTTCTCATTTCTGGGTAGCTATTTTTATTCTGTCTCTCTTTGATCAATCCTACCTACCTCCCTCTCTGGACATGCAAGTTGAACTGCAGTCTTTTTCTTTGCAGCATTCTGCTCGCTCCATTTAGGAACATCAGTAAATTTCAAGTTTACCTTTTTGTAAGTATTTCACTGGTTTCTTATGCAACCTCAGGTGTCCTGCCATCAATTCTGCTTTTTGGACTTTGCCCAGGCTATCCTAGCTCTTCTTCCAGCTTTGATCTCTAACAGCTGACTCCCAGCCTCCTGACAATTTCTGCTACAATCACCTGGTCCCCCTTCTCAGTCAGTTCTGGTTTTCCCATTCCATTTGCCCCTGAATCCCTCCTGTTCAAGTTGTGCTTTATTTCTTGCATCACCTCTTCCCAGTACAATCCTTTAGTTAACTGCATTCTCTACCACATCTGTGGTTAAAACTACTATATGCCAAAGGGGGATAGGACAGCTTCCTCATTTACATTGCTTGGACAGCAGAAGGAAAATCAAAAGCACAGGAGAAAACTATCTAGCCCCTAATTATGCCTAGTCCCATTCACTCCAAAAGCAATTTGAGTGATAGGTAAAGTTTCTGTTCTATTTCAAACATGGCACATGCCCTGTTGAAAGAAAGTTTCACAAAAAGATATATACGACAAAGCATCTGTCAGGCATTTTTGAAAGGACTACAGTTTGGTTGGACTGGGCTAATACTTTCACAGGGACTAAACGTGTCACAAAGGCCAACTTCCTTTCAATTTTCAATTTGTTATTGCAAAGAGTAGGTGGCACTAAAGCTCTTCACAGCGGGGGCGGGGCGGGGGGAAGTAGCAGCATTCTTAACAAAAGACACATTTTTCATTCTCGGAACAGCTTAGTATTTTGGCTTTTACTTATTTAGCCTCTGAAACATCCCCCAGCCCTCCAGTATGGGTAACTAATAACTTTCAATTTCCAGGCTTCCATCTCTGCAAAAAATGAAACTGGAGCAGTTCGAATGCTGTTTTACATCTGTAGATGACATCGTGTCTGAAACACTTTGCATTTATACTTCAAAATTACACATCTCTCTTCACCCAGTCAGTACTAGCATTACCCATTTTTCATTCTAGCCTTACTCTTGCTATGGAACAGTAAGCGAAAATTAATTTGCATGTATGAGCTGACTAGCTGCATATACATTCTACACGATAGCTTTATACAGTATTATTACAAGCCGAAATAAGTAAAAACCTGAGCACGGATGTTGTATTTTGCAGCTGAGTCAAACTACAAGACTAATGCTCAGTGATTACATTACCTCTGATCCAATGTTTCGGCGCTTTGCTTTTTTAATAGCTCTGTTCTTCAGGACTTCTTCACTGGCTACTGAGAATGTTCCCACCTTTAAGAGGAAGTTATAGAGTCATTAATGAAATTCTTGAAAGGCATAAAATCATCACACACTGAAGAGATGGCTGAGATCAGTTTTTGAATGCAAATGTAACACTGCTCCCTAACAAGTAAGGGAAGGCATAAAAAAAAATATAGTACTGTGATTAGCTTGCCAGCTACTTGGATATTAGTTGATACTTTCAAACCTCTTGTCTTTATTGTTCTGCATTACATTTCCCTTCGTGCAATCTCAATTTTGCTATGACAATAATTCAGGAATTTTTTTTAATTTTTGTTTTTTAAACAAAGACGTGAGATGCCTTTGCTGAAGGTAATCTGTCAGTATTGCACTGTTACAAACAATTTTCAGTTTGGAGAAGCTATATTAAGATGTATGCTGTAAGTCAACCTCCTGCAGTCTGTAGTTCAAGTATTAGCAAAGGCAGCTAATGACTAATTACTACCCTGTAATAAATGAAGAAATTAAGTTTTCTTATATTCAAATTTCTGGAAGTGTACTGTCAGTTTTCCTTCTCACATTGTATAGGCCTAAACATTTAATAGTTTTAGTAGTACAAAAGCTAGCAGTTTGTTTAGAGATAATATATGAGCCATAAGCAAGCATGAGACGCTAAATGTGAAAATATCTTTTTACAATCAGATGAAACATAGCATTTGACTGTTTGCTTAATTCCTCTGGCTGTGTAGGGACCTTCGGCTAAGTGCTCCAAATTATCATATTTCTGAAATTAACTATTACTGACCTTTAAAAAAAAGACATGAGACATGAAGAAAACTTATCTCAAGAAATCAAAACCACTTTTCTTGTGAACTCAATAAATACCCGTCACACATTTGAAGAGTTCAAAAGCATTATACATTTTAACAAGCCTGGGATTCCCTTTAGAAACGTAAAGTTCCTTTCCCCTGAGCTGCTGATGTCATTTTAACTGTTAAAAGCTGCTTTGCCATATGGTCTGCATATATTAGATGCTTTATAAAAAGAAATCACTTATAAAAAATTATCTTTAATTACTACACTTTTAACCAATTTTACTGTAGATTTCACCCACGAGAAATAGCACATGTAAATAACTACCCTACTGCCTGCAGGGGTGGGGGGAGGATCTAATGTGTATCTTACCTCTTCAGCTTCATCCTCCTGATCCCAGTTTCTGTCAGTCAGTTCCTTCTCTGCAATTCTCTTTGCCATTTTTCCACACCTGTGTGGGGGAAAAAAAAAAAAAGCATAGAATCAATCGCACAGAAATTAATTTCTAAGCAACAGTCATCTTCCATTTGTATTACTTAGAACAAATAATGGGAACCAGAGTTAATATAGAAGTAGGTCAAAACTGGAATGACAGTTGAAAATGAAGTGTGTTTCTAACAGCTGTTGTGGCAGCAACAATCAACAGCACTTGCGATTAAAGTTGTGGTCATAAGCCATATTTGATCTTAAATTTAAGCAACTATGGAATCGTGCAGTTTAATTATGGGGTAAGTTTTCTTTAGCAGCAATGCTGCTAGAGAAATTCCTTTCAGTCCCATAACCCATATACCTGGTCACCACTTACTCTGAAGGGCTGCAAAAACCGAAAACATGGAAAAAAGATCTGGTTAAAACATTCCATATTCCACTCCATCTTGCCTCAGGATACCCATGTAAGCAGCAAGAGAAAATTAAGTTGCTTTATGGTATCCAAAATAAATACCGATGAGGGCCTACTGAAGCAACTGGACAGAAAGCTTGGGTAAGAATGAAGACAAAGCTCTCCTAAAAAAACCAGGATCAGTAGAATATTACCGATTAGAAATTTGAAAAATTCTATTACATATAAATCGTATTATTTTTCCTCCAAAGGACATATAAAACATATCATGGATTTTAAAGCAATTACTGTAAGCAGCCAATCATCATTTTGCAAGTTCTCTGCAATGTAAAGAGAAATCAACTTTGGAGAACGAATGTCTGTAACAGTTCTGAGTTCCATTTTACTAAAGTACAACTTATCAGCTGTGCAAAAACAAAGAATGAATGCAGCTATGATATTTTGTATCCAAAAAACTTGGCAAGCAATCACATTACTCAGATTTTATATTAAAAAATTTTTTTACTAATTATATCATCTGACACTAAATATGAAAACTTTCCAAAGAAAAGATGTGTTTTTGTAGCAATTTAAGTCTCAAGTGAGCAGAGAAATTAAAACTCTTCAAAAAAACCCTCTTAGGTTTGCGATTATGACCTGGCCAGATTGAAAAAAAAAAATAATAATCCACAAATAGTTGAATTTCAGAGCTGAAAATGGGAACAATACATGGTTACAGAACATCTTGTTTAGCGGATGAAGTATTTTTAAACAGAGCAGTAAATCCAGCTGCACAGCAGTCTTACAGAGATCACATGTCAAAGTCATGAATTTTGGTCTGACACTTCACAAATAAGGTCAAGTTATTAGGATCTTTTGGAAGTACAGTGACAAAAGATTGTTTTGTGTAAACACTTTCAAATGCCCTAATCCACACCATCCTGAAAGCAGAGGTCCTACCATGCCCTGCTTGATTCTCTGCAGACTGGGGAACTATTTAAATCTAACTCATTGAAAAAAGAAAAAAAAAAACACAGCTACTTATTTTAAAGTTATATTGGCTCCCCAGTACAGTTTCCCACAAGTGTATACAAACACTTGCAACCAGAGGAAGACAAGACTGCATGTCTTTGGCAGCAGCCGGAGCTCAGAGGCTAGTAAAACCTAGAATTACACCACTGGATTCCACAGAAGATCAAATTACCACTCTTAACCCGGCCACTGAAGCAGGACAAGCACGTTAACCAGAAAGCCTGTTCTCCACTAATAGAAGAGGGGTAAACCTGTTGGCCTTGGCTCCAGGTACTTTGCACCCACCTGTGTTTACACGATTTCTCTACATGAATACTGACAACAGAGCCTAACATATATGAAGAGAGGAGCAAGAGAATCCTAGACGAGTTTTCTAGCCTGTGAAACAGGAAGCAGCGCAAAACCACCTCTATCTGATAATCACAACCGTCAAGAAGTTCTAGTAGCAAATGTTCTGAAGAGGTCGAGATGGGAGTATTTTGAGAAACAGCTCTTTTTATTTAAAAAAAACCCCGCAATATAGATGTTTTGTTGAACTCCTAAAACCCACCTAGTAACTACAGCTGCCCTAGTTAACGCAGCAGTTTGAGGATAAGACTTGATTTAACGTTTGCATTCCCCAATACCCCCTTGTCTACCGTAAGGCTACCAAACTTGCGCTCCCGGAGCGCCCAACCTAAAACCAGGCGGCAGGAGAAGTCACCGGCGTCTCACGGTCCTCGCGGGACTTCCGCGGCGCGGCGCGGGGGGGGGACACGCAGGCCTAGCCCTGCGGACGCGTTCCAGTCCCGAGCTTGCCTGGCGAAGCAGGAAACCCCTGCGGTATTTTGGGGTGCGCAGAGCTGCCGCCTGCTAGCCGGCCCACCTTCCTCCTTTCCTGAGAGGATCCTCCGTTCCGGCGTAGGCCCTTTTCGGTTTAACACACGCACACACGGTCCCGCTTTGCTTCCTTTCCCAAGGCCTAGCCGCAGTCCCCCTCTTAACACCCGAAGTTCCTCCCTCCCACCCGCCCCACGCACGTTACAGAGGAGCTCTGCGCTTTTTTACGCGACGGGATGTATTCCTGCCCCCCCCCCCCCCCCCCCGCCCCGCTGCAGCTCGCCAAAACGCCATCGTCCGTCCCGTCCCCCCACCCCGGGCACGGCAAACGGGGCCCCCACGGAGGCGGGAGGCTCCACGGGCGAACCCCCTCCCTACTCGGCATCCCTCCGGCTTGCAGTCCTCCTGTGTGAGGCCGGCGGGAGAGGAGAGGAGAGGGCTGGCTGGCACGTACCCCCGCGGGGCGGGCGGCCGTCTCTCCCCCGCGGTGCTGGGCTGCGGGGCCGGGGCTGAGGCTGCGGCGGGCAGGAGGCGGAGGCTGCTCGCAGGCTACCCGGGCCCGGAGACCGCTCACCATCCCCCGGCCGGCTCCTCCAGACGCTTTGCTGCCGCCATTTTGTCCCTCCTGAAAGACGGGGAAGAAATTTAAAAAAAAAAAAAAAAAAAAAAAAAAGAGACACAGAGAGAGGCGCCGTCCGCCGCCGTCCCCGCGGCCGCCCCCACCGCGCATGCGCCACCCCCCCCCCCAGCGCAGCTGCGGGAGGGGGAAAGGGAGGCGGAGCCGGCGGCGGCCGGATCACGTGGCCGCCGCAGCCCAATGGGCGGGCTCGTCTTGCCAACGGCCGGTTGGGCCGCGCATGCTCCCTTGCGGAAGGGACGGGTCTCGCGCCGGCCGTTCGAATTTTCGTCACGTGGCCGGCGCCTCGATCTCTCTCTCTCTCTCCCCCCCTCACGCCCGGCGCGGGCTTGTGTGAGGCGGGCGAGCGGCTCCCGCCGGCCGCGGTGCTTCACGGCCTCAAATGAGGCCCCGGACCGTGGCGGAGGGGTGTCCGAACCACGCGTGGGCGGGGGGGGCAGGTCGCATCCCGCGCTGGCTGTGCCCGGCCGGGCGCTGACTCACGGGGCAGGGCCGGCTCCCGCCTGGCTTACGGCCGGAGAAGTTGCTTGCCAGGCTTGGTGGCTGACTGACTTATAAAGGCCTTGGCTCGCTGGCTGCCTCGCTCGTGGCCTTTTCTCCCTGTGGTATAATAGTAGGTGGCATTAGTGCTGGTGTGAGGCGGCTGGAGAGCAGGTAATGTTCTTTGCTGTAGTGATGGGCTTTTGCATCATGTACAGCCATCGTATACTCCCTTAGAACGATGAAAATGAAGGCAGTCGGTTCTCATGCCCCGTTTAGTTTACAGCTAAGACTTGGGTTGCTAAGCCTGCAGGCCGAAACACCTTGACCTAAACCAAAATTGTTAAAAAAGGGTAAGAAGTTACTTTTACGAAGACCTTACTCTTCTAAAGCATATAAATTCATTAAATGGGGGGGTGGGGGAAGGAACCCTTTAGCAGTAGATAAGAGGCACTGATTTTTTTATCATATCTAGGACTCTTAACATTCCTGAAACGTAGACCTACTCCTCAGTTGTGTTATGTAGTTTTAACCTTCAAACAATGTATTTTCACCAAATGTTTTTCTTCTTTATAAAATGTACAAATACTTTGAACCATCTTCAGGTAATAACTTGGAAAACTCATTTTACCTGCCCTCTTGGGGTTTCAGATACACTGTTTTAAAATGTGTCTCACTGCATAACGATGGCATAAGCCAGTGTTAATGCCTTGAATTTAAAATTAAATCTTTCCTAAGTATCTCATATCACTTGGTGTCGAAGGTAGGATTGTCACAGTGCCATCAAAATTTTCCTCTAACTGGCACTCAGTTGGTTTAAATCCCATTTATGTTTAGATGCCATCAGTGACTCCATGTGTTTTTAGTATTTCCTTTAGTCCAGGAACACAAAAACCATTTTCCTTTAGCCTTTTGGTGCATTGTCTATCTGGCAGCCCTTTTCAAAAGTTCTACTCTTTTGCTTAAAAAATAAAATCCTTGAAATATCCCTATTACCTGTGGTAAATATACCACCTGTACTTACTCTCCTGCAGGCTCCTAATAGTTTAAGGTTATCCTTTCCCAGAGTTTGGGTGCATTCTAGTTTGGCCCTTCATAGTTGCAGCAACAGTCAGAGACGCAGTCTTTCAAGAGAGTTTCTACAATAACTGCTCTTTGCTGCTGTTGGCACAAACAATGCGCAAGGCTCTGTTACTAACAAACACTGTGACCCTATTGTCTGATCACACCAGAAGATTTATAGATTTTCAGGTCTGTGTTCCTGGACGTTTTTGTCTAAGCCATGGAGGTTTCTCCCTGAATTTCATGTTGTTTGGTTTGTTTAGCCCTCAAACCTCAAAGTTGCTTCCTTCTGCAGGCAAGCTCTCTTGAGTTTCTGCTTAGAGAGCTTTTTTCCCCTCTAATTTGTAAAGACTGACTTGGTGCTAGTATTTTTTGCTTGCTTTCCACTCGCTCTCTTTGAAATGTGGGAAGAACGCCTTTCGTTCTGGCTGTAGCTACTGTTGTATTCAGCTGCTGTCTGACCTCTGTGGTTGCTGGGAGCTGTTAATGGCTGCTCTATTTGTACCCCTCCCAGGATCCTTACTCTCTGCACAGAAGTTAGTTCTTTAAGGCCACGCAGATAACAGCACAACAATGAGCAGATAACCCTAATCAAGCATAATTTGCATAAACATGCAGAAACATTCCATGTTGTCCCTATGAGTTCTGGATCAGATGGTCCCCAAACAATATGCACTTCTTTGTTGTCCTTCCTAGTAGCTATGTTGAGGCTCAGTGTAATACAAAACAAGAAGGGTGACTGTGGGTGAGGTCAGTACTATTTATAGGTATTTTTTGTTACCTGTGTTCAAAAATGCTGAGATGAGAATGAGAGTGTGTCAAGAGAGATGATAAAGTGGTCAGTGAAGCCAAGTTTCATGTCTGCAGATGCCAGCAGGCAGGCATGGCTGCAAGAATACGAAAGCAAAGAGCCTCAGGCATTCAGAGGATTCTGCAGTTTTAACTAGACTTCATCTGTCCTGCCTTCGCCGGGTCACATTGTTTCCCCATTCCTTCTTTCATATTCTCTTCAGCTCAGTTTCCTTCAGCTCCTGTCCTTTTACCTTTTCCTGTGCCATACCCCCCATATAGACCCTATTGACTTTTTTTTCCCCCGATTGTCTCGTTCTCTCCCTCCACATAAAACCATTATGCTTTATTCCTTTGTTTTATATCCCATTTCTCTATCCTGTGCTCTTCTGAAGCACGCTGCTTGCAAAGCTCTGTAGGGTTAGTATTCTTTCTTTGAGCGGTGCCTGCCACACAGAGGAGCCCCATTCTTGGTTGGGTTTCAAAGACAAACATAAAAGTGACTAAAGAGAGGATGCTGCAAAACACAGTTTAAAGGAGTTTAGTTAAAAGGAAGTTTTAGAAGGCATTTTCTTGAGGTCTTTATGATGGTCATGGTAGAATAGGATGATCTTACTTTTATGTCATCTCATAATGTAAGAACAGAGGTTCAGCTTAGTGAAATACTACAGTCAGTCGGTGCTGAACACTTAGAAGTTGTTCAGAAGTCCAATTGGCCAGTGGAAATTCCTCCCAGTGGAAGGCAGTGACATAGCTGATGCAACTGAAAAGAGTTTTAAGAATGAGCACATAACTTTATAAATCCCAGAAAGAAAATGAAAAGTGTATCATCACCTCAGAAATAAAAGGAACAGGCCCTCCACAAACGCAGAGTGTGGAATAACTGGTACAACAGAAGCAGGCTGGGGAGGCCTGGGAGTTTATAACAGACCACAAGCACTGTTTTACAATATTCTAAGAGGAATTAGGGCTTGGAAGTTTACTAATGAGTAGAGTCAAATAATTACAAGCCCTCAGGTGAAATACTTTGTCCAGATCTGTTGCAGGCTACCAAGGAAAAATAGCTAGCTATTCATCATTAGAACTTTTAATTACCGGTTAATGACAAATATCTTTCAGTTACCTTTTTTATAATTTCTGGAGGTCTTGTCCAGCATTATTCTTGTATGTAGTTAAGGTGTACTTTGAGCAATTTCAAGGTACTGTGAGGATACCCAGGTACGCCTCCAGGCCGATCTGGTTGCAAAGCAAAACGAAGTGACAAGGTAATAACTGTCAGAAGCAAAATGCCTATGCGAATCTTAAAATGAACAAACTTACACCAAAATATATCTACTTCTGTTTCAGAAAGAACATACTGATTAAGAAATGCATGGGAACATACAGCATTTTCATGCAAAATAACAAATTTCTAAAGGCAACCCCCATGTGATTTATGCAAACAGTAGATTTATTGCTGTATTGTCTTCCTACTTGCTTCTGTTTTTCTTTCCATTTTCTTCCAGTACTCTGTGTTCTCTGAGTCAGGGACCTGTACAGCTTATTTACATGTGCAGTCTCCCAGTGACATTCACAGTGCTTCTTAAATAGATACATACATTATCAGTTCAGTTTATAAAGTTTTTAGGATAGGCAATGTTTTTCTTAGTTTTGTACAGGACCCAGCACATTGGAATCCAGACAGAAGAAGTATTCGTGTCTGCATAATAAACACACGTTAGAGTAATCACAAGAGGAATTCTCCACCATGCATACTCTTTAGGGCAGCTTTTTAACACAGTTAATATGGCTCTATATAGGATGTCATTTTCTCTCAACAAGTTATGCTACAGGTTGAAGTTAGCCTTTACTGAACTCATACGTCTTAAAGATTGGAGCATAAACTAGAGCTGAAGTAAATTGGGAAAGGAAGAGCTGATATTTTGGCATAGTTGTATAAACGTGTATTTTTCTGCTCCTGTAAATCAGCCCTTTTGACTACATTTTCAGGAATGGTTTTGTGCAAGTCTCTTGCTGGGTCCCAACTTCTGATACCCTGAGCACTTAAAAACTGACAGAGGTAGTGACCTGGCCCAAAACAAGACGTTTGATGTCTCTAGTCATCTTTTAAACATTCATTTATGAATACATTTTGCCTGGTTTATATACTCACCTTGTAGTACAGTATGGTAGACAATTACATAAAAATACAAAGCTATCTATTTCTAAATAACTTGTAGTGTAAATTGAGTCATCCCTGCTTTATGTCACTTTGTTGTTGTTACATTTCATGAAAGTTACATACCATTTTCTTCCCAGAGTGCTTTCTTGTACCAAGTCTTGAAATATTACCACCTGATGTGTAATGCTTTTTTCATTGGATGCAATAGCACTAAATTTAGGTGTTGAATCTGGTGTGCTAACACATTTGAGCAGTCTTAAACTCAGTTGGCCTGTTCAAAGGTGTGGGTGTTAAGAGGCTCAGGGTCTTACTCTGAGAGACACCGAACTGAAGTGAGCTCTATATTTGTCATCCGCATAGTCCACTATGTTCAGATGAATGTCTGCTAAAATGATCGCTGTAGTTAGACCTCACTGTAAACTAGCTGTACATGTGTATAGGGTTTACTTAAGCTTTTAAGTAAAAGCAAAAATGAAAAGCTTAAGTACTTAATCCTCTTTTTAAAAAAAACACAACAAAACTCATATTGGCAATATCCTTTTTAGGCTCTAGCACCACATTTTTTTATATGCTGCTTCTGGGAAGTAAAGAATAAAACTAAATAAGCTTATTGGGTTTGATCACAGCTTGTATAGTCTTACAACTCTGTACTATAATCTTGTTAAAACTTAGTATAAGTAGACTGGATTCAAGAAATAATATACTTTTGAGAAAAGAGATAAGTGTGTCAGAGACCTTGCAATCCTTTATGTAGTAAATTAAGCCACTTGATTTTCATGGGAACGCCGACCTATGTATCAATTTGTAGAACTGGCCCAAGACTCACCCCGGTACAGTGAAAGATATCAGTAGCGTCCTGGTTGGATGTAAGCCAGAGATGACTCCTATGCTTTTGTAATGACTGATTATTTTCCAGCATGAGAAACCAAAGATCAGTACATGAAAATACTTTGTGCTGGCCTAGGGAGCTGAATTTTCACATCCACGTCAGGCAACACTGATGTTTGCAATCCGTAAGGCCATGCAGTTCTCTTGTGATCAGAATATCCCATTAGAACAGCTTCAAAATCCTTCCCTTTCATTATTGCAACAGTCTAAGATCAAACTCTACCTCCAGCATAGCCCCTCTGGGGCAACCCAGCACTGCCAGACAGAGATTGCATCTGATCGTGCTCTGGTAGTTAGGAGCTGGCTCCAGTCTCCCAGCGAGCAGAAAGCGAGAGAAGGGGTGTTTGGGGGGTGCCTGCACTCCAGCCAGCCTTGGCTGCCAGCTGGCCCACCGGGTCCCTCTGCCAGCTGGCACAAGCGAGAGCAACCCCATGACTTGCATGTGCCCTGCAGACTAGGGGAACCATAACCTGCCCTTAGCAGATTTTGGCACAGGAGAAATTCTAGCCCATGAAGTGTTTGAACTGAGTAATCAAAACCCAGGAGTACCTGCCTAGGTACAGTTTTAGTGATGCAGGAAAACCTCCCCAGAGAGTGAGTTTGGGAAATGTTCGGACTGGCTCCAGTTAAAACACCAACTCTAAACATGCGCTGGAGAAATATGGATTCACTCCAAGGCTTGCAGTTGAGCTCTTTGTTCAGCCAGGTTAAACCAAGCTTCTGGTTTGCAGCTACGCTGGAGCTGTATGAAGTCCCATTCTAGAAAATGCTAAATAGTGTCTCGTTCCAGCAGCAAAAATAATAATCAGAAATAACTGTATGAGGCAAGAAGAAAATCACCTGGAGACAGGGGTTTGCATCCAACTCTGTCTTCAGCCTGAATGCTGAAAATAAAGATTGTAATTTTGTCTCAGTAGGGGGCAGAGAACACGTAAAGAGGAACTGAAAGATGAATCCAGCGCTGCCCTCGCAAGACACATTCGATTTAAATTGAAAAGGTCACTGCCCACATGATTGCATCACCCACCATGCCCAGTCCGTTAAAGGTATGAGGCTTTGACAGGTCATCAGTTTTTACCAAGGGTGAGGCATTTCAGGTGTAGTTTGCTGAAAAAAAGCTAAGAAGTCGAATACAGCTATCATGCTGAAATGTAATAAACAGGAAAAGAAAAAAATATCTTTTATTTTTAAATACATTTTTTATTAAAGTAGATAAACATTTTCTCCACTGTTTGCACATTTTATTATTCCAGAAGTGTAGCTTTTTAAATTGCTTTACCTGTCAACTCATATTCATTGTAACTGAAGTACTCGTAGTGCTTAAGAAAAGGTCCATTTATAAAATGTTCTTTCAATAAGGAATTTTCCGGGGTCGCTCAGTAGGATTCTAGGCATTTCCTCATTGGTTTTTTTATGCTTGTATGGTTGGATGTTGTTGCCTGGAAGGTTTCTGAGGAATTCCTAGCAAGTATTTTAATTGGAAATGTGCCTGTTATGTTGTATAAGGACTACTGATCTACACCATGCAAAAGACTTGATGATTAGAAATATTCAATGCTGTGTGACAACACAGGCCTTAGCACCTATATTTCTGTTGGCAGGTAACAAACTCAGTGTTGATCCAGGGTTAGAGTGTCGTTATAGGTTTTCCTCTTGTCATTGTCTCTGTTTTGCAGTGTTTACCTGATCAACTGTTAAAACTCCAAGTACCTCAAAGTAACTACCTATAAAAAAGCTTTTTTTTCTTGGCTGTTTCTTTCTAGTCCAAAAATTATAAAAGAGGGAATTAAAGGAGTATCTCTCAGCAGGGAATTGGATTTGCTAAAATGTCACCACCAATCTTTTAATTAGCCCCTCAGGATACCATGTTGTCTCTTGGTCCTCAGTGAGAAGAATATGAGTGAATATGAAATGGAGTTTATACTTAAATAACAAAACTAAATAACTTCTAAATAACAAAAATCACAATTTCAAAGTCAGGGGTCATATGAGAGATCTTTTACAAAAGTTGCATTTCAAAATATTGACTGAGAAATTTGGAAGTTGATGAAAAAAATGAGAATGAAATGTAATTCTTAGAAAAGGATTAATGTTTACATTAAAAATAACCTGTACTTACACAAGAATATCCAAACATTTTCCATTAATATTGCTAAGAAATGGGAAAATTTCTTCTAGTGGTCTGTAAGATGTGTTGACTCCAGTTGTTAATCTCGATTCCCTGTTAATTTATGTAAAGTTAGGCCTGAAACCTCTTTCCTGTGTTTTTGTTTTTTGGTTTGGTTTTGTTTTGTTTTTTTCAATTCTGCTAAAACCAATGTGTCTTAAACACAGCTGTTCTCCCCAGTGAGGAAGATGTTTGGGAATGTATGAGAACTCACCTTTTTATAATAGTCTTGGAGGGAATGAGCACAACTGTCATTCCTGTTGTCTCCTAATGGGATTGTCCCTGCTATAAACTATTTCTAATGTGTTGCACTCATCTCCAGTGCTACCAAGTGCCAAAGATGGCTGTCTAGGCTAGTTAGCACATTTATATAGGTTTCTAAGGGATGATGTGTAAGGCATGTTCATCACAGTGTATCAAAGAGCTCTGGAAGACATAACACCCATTTCCCCAAGGAGACAGAGGGTCAGTACAGTAGAGGAACTATGTGAATAATTAATTATCCTTCCCTAAAATATTCTAAAAATTAAAATTTCATATTAACTTGAAAAATATTTGTTGGCAAAGGAAAATAATTGAGGACCAGTTGACATGCTTTGTCCAAAATGAAATTAAATGTTTCCATTCATTTTTTTTGTGTGTTTTAGTAATTCTCTTAAAAAATTGGGAAAAGGAAAGCAAAAAGCAGGATTTTTCTGGACTCTCACCTATATTGGGGAGCGGGGATGATTTCAGTAAAATATTCCTCAACTAATATGCAATCACTTAATTCTATATAATGGATTTGTCCAAAGAAGACGTAGTTGACCAGTTCAAAGTCAAAATTTAAAGTCAGGGGTATATCCGTTCAGTTTTGTTTCTGCTACCTCACTTAGAAAAATGTCTGTGAAGAGAGATTTCTTTGATACCATTTTCAAGATTCTTCTGTACATTATTAGAACTCCACTTTATCATCATTGTAATAGTAATTACTTACTTCAAAGTGGGGTCATTAGCCCTAATTAATATTTACAAACACACCAGTATTAAGGTGAATCGTGTTCTGAAAGAATGGAATATTTTGACATAGTAACATATCTCAGCAATCCAAAAGTGCTTACAGCACTCTTCTGCTCAGTCTTAGCTGCAAAATAGGTCAAGACTGTCAATTTTTTTTGTTCTCTGACTGTAATGTAAATTCTGCTCTACCAGACTTCAAACAAAAGATTAGTTTGTACCAAGTTTGCAGATCTCTGCAGCAGTAACTGTCTTAATTTAAAAAATACTAATTACTTGAGCTATTTTTCACTTATAAGCTTTTTCTCATTTTACAAACAAATGTCATAGTTTTGGCTGCATCTCCATAAAATTTTAGGAAACCATCAGGTTTACTAAAATTTTCTATATTTATAGAAAACTATTTCTTTATGCATATCAAGTTATGTTATTATCTACATATGACAGTTTGTAGAAATACAGTGCCTAATTCTACCCACGGTGAGACTGTGGGCATGTTACAAGAGCCTAGCTGTAGAGAAGCATTATTTCTGCCCTTCAGTGTCCAGATGGCCAGAATGTTTGTGTGGGATTTTTTTATTGTTGTTGTTGCTTTCCATCATCTCTGTTAGAAATGTAAGAGCTGTTATTCTAAGTCTATAGTCATTGTTAGAAAAATGAAATTCCATCTCCTATTGACTGAAGAAAGCTCGGGGAAATTCAACAGAAAACCCATTTGCTAGGCAGCATTTGTAGCCAGTTCTGAGCCAAAAAACTCAAGCCACTGTGCATGAAGAACTCTGGATAACTGGTGATTTGACCTGGTGGACAAGGCAGATGCACATTTTATTATGAATCTTCATTTGTTTGTATGATTTTTATTGTGTCCTAGTTCCTAACCACAAAACTTATAAAGGTTTTTGTAAAGTGACAGCAAGCTTACCGTTAAAGAGACTTTATATATGCATTTAGGTAAAGACATGCTAAATCAAGAGTAGACTTCTCAATACATAAAAATATCTTCGCTGTCATGGGCCAAACTTCTAGAAGCCTCAAATACTTTGCAATTAGTTCAGTAGAAGTTGTTGAACTGTTGATATTTTTCATTAAATATGGCCTTGCTTTCATGATGCTGGGTGCATATTTGGATAGACTCACAAAATTCTGGGGAGGGAGAATGGCAATGATTCCTTTTGTCAGTCCATTTCCCCATTAATATCTTTCATGATGACTTTTTTTTAATGTTACATAGCTAATCCTGTTCCTAGCCCTGCTTTTCCTTAGCCAGTTCTTTCCTAGCTTTTCTTTTGTAACTGCTGCAGCAGTCTGTAAGGCTGACCTCCTGAAACTCTGTCAAAACCGTTTCTGGTGCATGGCTTTTTGCATATTGCATACATTTTATAAATCTTCCTGATCTTCAGCTGCTTAATGATACCCCTGTTAAATTACATATTTGTATTTTAGGTACTGTTCTAAATCACTGAAGCCCTCTATAGGGGGCTTAGGGATGTTTTAGCACTTGGACACCTGAAGGGACTCAGTTATCAGTCTCACACCCCTAGTAAGCGCATGTCCTCCTCCTGTATTTCTGAGAACTCTAAACCTTTAACGCAGTTAACAGTCTAGCAGCCTCTTTTCTTCTTACACACTTTTGTCTTCTGCACCATTGTTCCTTGCTACCAACTCGTCTTTCCCTAGCAAAATTCTTGGTGAACCCTAGCTCACGGAGGGCCAGCTATATTACTTCTGCATTCCTGGCATAGGCTGGTGTTAATGAAAGGTCAGAGGAAGATGTACAATCTTGAATTTCCTCAACAAGCATACTTCACCCCAGTAGGCTTCCTCAAAAGCAGTTTAGATTGTAGGGCACATACGAATATTAACTGATTGGAGAGGTTCAGGCATAATACATTACATTTTGCTGTTCTTCATACCTAGTCCACATGGGATAAATGGAGGCCCCACTGGTAGTACAAAGTTATTCTGTCTTCTGCTTTGCTCAGCAAGATGAGGATCCCTTTGCTCCATCTCATGCCGCAGGGGTTCCACCTGGTTATAAACCTAATTCATGTGATGAACAGGTCTGTGAAAATGACTGGTGCCACTCACTGAGGTTGCCTGAGCCAGAGGAAGCCACTTCCCTCATGGTTGGACTCTCTCTCTTTTATCACTGTAAATAAGGTGATTAATACTCTCAAGAATTAACGGTCTGGGCCTCTGCCTGTGCTCTACATGCATGAGCTTTCTTTGACTATAAGTTCCCATAGACTGTGTAATTTAGTCAGTGGAGGCCAGAGACTGACTTCAGTTACTCTAGACACCTTATAGCAGGTCAGTTCAATAGCTTTCTAGATACCACTAGGTAATATTGATTGTATCTCCATTTGATTGTAATGCAACCTTATAGACAAAGTGCATGTGTGATCACCTGCATGTAGACACCTAGATTTATGTCTTTATCTCAAAACTGAACCCTGCCTCTAGTCTCTCTGTTACAGCCTTTCATGACAGGTTTCAATATAAGTGTCTGGAATTTGACACAGTGGAAACCATCATTCTTCACCTAATGTTGGCAGAAAGCAATTTACGGTCCTTCTGCTGCTTGCTATAGAATCTCTTCCTTGAGAGACCAGGCTTGTCCAGTCTATTCAAAAAGCAGGCACTTTTCCTGTCTCCCTTTGTTCCACTATAGAGGTTATATGCCTGCAAACACTTTCAGCATCCACACATTTTTGGGCTTTGTCTTGCTTGACTTGGATCTCTCTCTCTCCCAAGGTAATGGAACAGTTCACAGTAAGGGGAAATACAAGCCAGAAAGTGGTACCTACCCTCTGCAGTGGTAGTTACAGTTTTGGGGTCTTCTAGAAAATTTGTAGCCTTGCCTGTTTCTGGGGTCTTTTAACAAACTGGTTACAGTCAGCCTTCAACTTCAGTGTTAGTGTGCTGTTGACCACCATTGCAAAAAGCCATACAGCTTTCAAAATGTGATAAAACTCAAAGGTTATTTTATCTTATCAGTGTACTAATTCAAAATACCATTTAGTCCAGGGGAACTGAGTAAAGACAAGAGTAAAACAAAACACCAAGTCAGTTATATAAATAATTGTTTCTGATGTATCTGTTAACTTTGATTTTGTTTTTTCTTTTTTTCCCAGAAAACCAAGGGTAGGCATAATGGTATTTTTCCCTAAGGAATTGTATTTTTGCTTTTAATAGATTATAAAAGAAGCTGTTGAACAAAGTAATATATAGCAAAAGTGAATTACTGAGCTTAAGGGATATCTAAGAAAGGAGTTTAGGATTTTCAGTCAGTATTAAGGAAAACCTCTTCCAAAGCTGCGACAGCAAGAATAAAAAGCTTAAAAGAAGTTAACAAGCTTTAAAAAATCGAGCTGTTAAGCTTTTTACAAATGAATGTTTATTTTTGTCTTCATTTTGCTTCAACTTTGCTCTGCAGAAGCAGTGATATATATTTAGTAAGGTGTTTATGGATATCTCTATGCCTTAAAACTAAGCTTCTGCATGATAGTCAATATTTTGTCTATTGCCCAAGAACAACACGTTTTCCTCACAGTAACCTACTTACCCTATCAACAGGATCAGCCTCAGAGCCAGAATCAAACTAAATACTTTTAAGACTCACTTATTACTAGGGTAGAGGGAGCAAATTAAACATTTTTCTGGGAAGAAAAGAAAAATGCCACTGAAAGAATAGGTGAAAGATTTGGGAGTTTGAGGGGTTTAGAGAACATTTCTTCTGGAGTATTTGAAGGTTCTTGGTAACCATCGGTATCATACGTGGTCTTTGCATTGATGTGCAGTCTGCTTTTGATTTATCCATGGGTGGATTATCCAGGTTTCTGGAAAATTTGTGCTGCAGATGTGCAACACTCATGCTTATGAGGCACGTTGCATCTAAAAGCAATATATTTTCATATCTTCGTTGCATTATCTGTGCCTATCACCTAATGTACGTAGGTGTCATGTCATCTGTGTTTTGCTGTACCCTGTGCAAGGGTGTGCTGTCTAATGACCAGTTTTGATGATGAGTTAAGAATCATGGAGCTGGAAGGGAGAGGAAGAGAAGTGGTTTGCTAAGAGAGACATCTCTTAGCATGATATTTTTTGTTTGTTTTTTTTTACAGCAATTAGTATTATTCAGTACTTCATATATTTAGGCACAGTGACAATTGTTTTAATTTACAGCTGTGAGTGCTTGAGACATCTGCAAATTGTAATCCCTGATCTAGAGATGCAAAAATGAGAAAAATGCTAATAGTGATCACTTGTAAAAAATCTGTACCTTGAGTAAGATTTTCCAATTTTCAAATGGATTTAAAGCCACACCATTCTTCATACATAAAATTCACTGATAAGTACTTCAGTGAGACTTCAGATTGACGGAAACTGCAATTGGTCCCTAAAAATCCAAAACTAGTAGAAAGATGCAGAAGGCAGGCTGCCCAGTTCAACACTAGCCCCTAGGAATCACGTTCCACAAGTGATACTCTGTGCTGGTGGTGCCCTCTCTTTTGGAAGCAATGCCTCAATTTAGCAGTTAAAATCAGTGGATTCTTGTGATCTCAGGTCTTCAGCTGCCACCACCAACACTCTTTGTACCTGTTAGATATTTTTAAGAGTAAACTCACTACTCAAGAGACAACCAGGCACACTTTTGCTAAGAAATCTTAAGGGTGGGGGCGGGGCAAGGAGAAATTTTTTTTTTTAGAGTAGGATTTGAATAGCATGCAGTAAGAAAGGCTTGAGTCTCTCACTGAATGAGGAAAAAGCAAAGTGTTATGAGACTATCATCCACCGTGTGTGCTGAATGAAGTGGGTTCCTGTTGGAAATAGATCTAAAAATGCTGTCAAATATTGGGGAAACCACAAAATATTTCTTAACAGAAATGTAGGGTATCCATAGTACACAGTAACTATCCTATGATGCATGACAGCTGTTTTCTGCGAGGCAGTGAACTTGAAGGTGGTGTGGAGGACAGTGGGAGGAACATGCTTTTGTGGATAGTGTCTGCAGTTTTATAGATAATACAGTACACCACGCAGACAGACTAGTATGGACATGTCCTTTCTGCTGATAAAAAAGCCTCTAACCATCAAGAAATATGTGATAAAATATTTATATGTGCTGTTTCTTGACAATAATACTATACCTGCCGTCCAAGAGGAACAGTCTTCTGTTTTATAGTAAAATTATTTACATTTGTCTTATTTTTTAGGCTGAACAATGTTTCATATTGCATACCTTCATGCTTCTTTTTTTTTGCAGGGCTTTTTATTCTATGTTTACATAGAGAATAATGTTTATTCTGAATTCTATAGCTAAGGCTGTTCTGTTATGATGAAATAGACATTTCTTTATACCTAGAAATAATAGTGCGTCTATGATGTAGGCAGCCTGAGATTTATAGGATCCTTAAATACTCATTTTCTTGCTTTTAAGTACTTGGCTTTTCTTAATGAGGTGATAGATAACTCTGTTGTTCACACAGATATAAGGGGAGGGATCTGGACCAGTGCTTTGCACTTGAGTATAGTTTTTTTATTTGCATTTCACCTGACTGAAAAGATGTCCATGCATTTGAAAAATGTACATTTGTGCTATTAACTTGTTTTGTGAGATGCCTGCATAAATGCAGAAATTTCAGCAAATGTAAATGCATCACACGATATATAACCTCCCTGAATTTGTTTTTAATGGATAATGCCTTTTTGGCTTTGTCATTTTTTAGGAAGTTTCTCAGTTACCAAAGGATGGAAATAAAATTTCCTTTATCAGATCTTGATATGTCCTGTTTTTTTTTTTTTAAAGTGAACAAATTTTATTTATAAGTTTATAATGGAAATATTTTCTAATAATTTTCAAAGTACAGAAAATGTTTTAAAACACTTTGATCCATGCTTGGAAAACTAGCTTCTCTAGGCATCATTATCAAAATACAGTCCTGTTTTGTAGTATGATATACTGCAATATCAATGGATAGATAGAAGATCAGACACAATAGATTAATAAAGGAAGAGGAATTGTAATATACTTTAACCTTAGAAAGATATTAAACTTCTAGAACACTCTCCAGGTCTCACGGTACTGAAGATACATGCTGGCTGTTTGGGGGTTTTGTTAAATCTCTGTGTATGCTTGGGATACCCATTTGATCTCTGTAATAGTTCCTCTGCATGTTAAATAACGGAAAAACTATCACCTGTGGGACTGAAAGTCCATTTATTGGGAAAATCCTGGGGTTTGGGTTTTTTTTTTGGCTAAGAGAGCAAGGGAAAATCTGTCTCTTTAGTCATGACATAAAGAAATAATTTTGTCTTCAAATTGTTGCACTTAACAGAGAGCAACTTTATACACATTTAGGGGTAAATCTTATGTTAAACTGATGAGAGGCTATGCTCCCGCATCCATCCATTATTCAGTGTTCTAAATGCTCCTCATTTACACTTGAGGATCTTGCCAGTAGCACAGAATACTCCTTTAAATGAAATCACTGATAAAAGGATGGTGAAAAAAATCTTCCTGATATCACTGTGAGTTGAATTGGGTCTCCAATTGTCTGCAAAAAATTCTTAATAGTTTTGTTTAAGTGTTATGTATTGTCTTCAAATATAGCTGACAGGTGAGATTGTAAGGAGATTTAGTTGAGTTGGGGTGGGGGGAAAGTTGAAAGGAGCATTAGCAAGGTGTTTCTAAATTGATGGGAAAGAAAAAAGATTTTAGTATTTCTTTGTATTTCTTTGTGGTAATCGTTTAATGACTCAATAGTGGGGTTTCACAGTTTGCAAAAGCATTGTCCTTTATCTTCCCAACAACTATGGTAATTTTCTGTTCCTTCTTCTTTCAAGCTGAGGAGGCAGGGAGGTTAAAACAGGACTTGAAAAAGGAAGTTTCTAGCTGATGCAGAGGTTACATATTATTGGTGTTACCCTCTGTAACACCAGTTTTCCCTAGAGTCTCTTCAACCAAGTAACAGTTTAGCCCAGGATTGCTTCGTTTAGATTATTAGGTAGCAGACTGAAATATTGTCCTTCTATTTAAAAAAAACCAACACAACAAAGTAGAAAATGTTGATCATAAAGTAACGAGGAAAGATCATTCACCCTGATTTTTCTCTGATATAATTCTCTTCTGGGAGCTTATTGCAAGAAGACATTTAACAACTTGTCTGTCTGCAGCTAACCTTACAGGTCTTGTTGAGTAAGGCGTGCTATAGTTTTATAAACACTTAAACTGGCACCGCTGCCAGAAAAAGAAAAAGTAGTCCTACTACCCATTCCCAATTCAAGCTGTTGTTTCCTCTTTGTTGGCAGATGTTTTCTGCAGCTGAGGTTAGAGAACTGGTTTGGATTAATACTGTTATATTTCTTTGCCAGGATGGTTTCCACTTAGATGAGTTTCCTGATCAGGTTCACCACCTGGCTGCAGAAACAATTCTGCCAGCTCAAGGGAATAGCAGCACAAAGACCAGAATAAAGCTTTAAATTGAAGCTATTTTTGTTTAGTGGCAACCCTGATTAGTTGCTATAGGACTTTATGAATGCACAAATTACAGCCGGATGAGTAACAGAGGGTGTGTGTGAATTGCTTTGGTAGGTGCCGTGGAGATCATCACATGGCTCTTTGGGCGAGCAGCACACCCTAGTTTGGGTTGGATGGGTTGTTGCCCCACAAATGGGGTTCTTTTACCCAGTGTGCAAGCCAGTAACACACAGAGTCGAGGTATTTTCAAATTAATTTCATAGATGTGCATGAATGGCTGCCTGTCTCAAGACAGCACACCCTTTGTTTCAAAAATTCTCTACATTTATACACTTAACTAATACATGTTCTTTGTTATTTTCCTTAAAGATTGGTTCTTTCTTCTTCAGCCTTCATGTAAATTAGTGTGCAGACTCTGTCTTCTTCCATCATTGTCTTCTTTTGAGTACATGGTACCATTTGAGTAGGTGGTCAATGAGTCGGGGGTCGTGATCTCCCCCTGTAGGAATTACGTTTTACCCACTTCTTCCTTAATCTTGGCAGTTCCGAGCGGTTCTTCAAGGTTTATTGACCAGACCACAATCCATTACCTCTTCTGACATAAACAATAAAGCCCTATTGTCTAGTAGTTAGTTCCTAAACCCTAAATCATGTCTAGTTATTGTTTCCTTCTTTTAAATATTAACTGATGGGGGCTGTGCACAGGACTTTAGCAGCTCCCTGGTTATTTCAATCATATTATACATATTAATTGATACCGAGGTTATGCCTGTTCTGCACACTGATCCCAGCGCTCTAGCACCGAAGGTATCTCATAGGTGCCCATGTATCATACATACAGGCTTCTCCAACGTGAACCTGTCTGCCTGTGTCACTGCCCTCAGTGACCACACCGTCACACTCGAGAGCAAGGACTGTAACGGCAGCTGCCGCCTGGCCGCTCCTTGGCACTGATTGCACAGCCGTGTTGCATGCTGCTGCTGGTGAAATCTGCCGAGGACAGCAGGTTTAGGGCTCTCAAGACAGAATAAACTGAGGTGATCCACAGCATAGAGTGGCATGCACATCGGACACTAAGAGTAAAACTGTGGGAAGATTAATTAAGAAGCTGGAAACTGTCCACAATACATGCAATGTTTGTGTGCATTATTTCAAGAGGTTTTTTTTCTTCTGAATTTGCGGAGAGCAGTGAATTAAGGAAAGATGCAGGATGGAGAATTTTAGAATTCCCTCAACCTCCCTGAAATCCTTTTATTCCAGTTTTGTTTGTGTTACAGGAGGAAGAATCTAGACTAGCGCATCACATAGAATAATCCACACAGTATACAAAAATTACTTTCATGGAAGAGGCTCAACAAAGTCATGAGATAGTATAGGTTTCAGCGTGACATGACTGCAAGCAGACCTAGCTTATGCTACCTTGTTTACTATAATTTTTGGCCTACAGAACTTTTCTCTAAAAAATAAATGTCACTGAAAATAATTATAGCAACTCCAGAAAATAGGCAAAGGAACAACATAGGACCCAAATCAATTGCACATAGGATTTTTTCCAGGGACACAGTAGTTCAGACTAATCAAGGTGAAAGAGATGGAGCACAACCTTGATATGAATCTTACTTCTAGTATTAAGTCCCGCAGAGCTAGACATAACTGAAATCTTCGCTAAGATAGCAGTGGAACCAAGTTCTTGAAGATATTTGTAAGAGCTATCTCAGATCACATGGACAACGGTCAAACCAGGAGGGACAAAATAGCTTTTTCATCAATTAGGTCTTTTTTTCTTTTTTTTTTCCCTTTTTTTTCTTCCCCCCACCCCCGAAAAGTTTAATATGACACAAAGTTGAAAAGATCATACTTTCAGTCTGGGTATTGCGGATTTCAAAGGAAGGAAAATTTTAACAAATGCGGCAAATGACCTGCATACTATAACATGATAGTTTTGAAAGAAGTATTTATTGAGTATTTTACTAGAGTACACAGAATTCTGTGGGTATGCAAATATTAGCATATAAAAGCAGCTGAAATATTAGCCAGTCTTAGCCCATCACAACACAGTACGGGATTTTCCGTGTCCCAATGACCTGGACAGTGCCAATGAGCTGCCGGAGAAGCAATGTCAGGGCCCTGACGGACCTCACTGTCCTTGCCCAGTCCCACCTGGGACCCCCCTCCCACCCCTGCCCGCGGCCCCAGACCCCATCTGAGCCCAGCCTGGGGCCGTCGGTCCCTGCCCAGTGACCCCACAGCCGTGCAGCATCTGGATGCTGGCATCCTCTCCTGTCCCCAGGGAGGTGACCCGTGTCCGGGGCTGGGGCTGGCCCTGGCTCCCCCGCCAGCCCACCCTGCTCCCCGGTGCCCGGCCACTCGGCACCTTTCAGGGCAGAGCACGAAGCACGCATCTCGAGTGCCGAGACAGGTGACCGATTTAAGAAGATGGGGCAAAAAAAGAATGAAGCCACTAAGAAAAGTGAGGGCGAGGCAGCGCATTTACTGGCAGGACTTGGAAAGATTATAATGAGGCAAGGAATAAATGGTTCAGCGGGAAAGCTCAACACAGGGCAAACCTTTGTGGCTGCAACTCAGCTAACAGTAAGAGGACACGGCTGTGACTCTGCCTTGGAAGGAAAAGAAACTAGGCGGCAGCTCATGGGCTTATGGCACACGCCGATGCCAGGCTCCCGAGATGGGAGAGGGCGGCAGTGAACACGGTCAAGGGTCTTTCCTGCCTTCCTTGCACCACGGGCTGCACCAGCTCCACTCTCGAGGACGGAGGTAAAGATCCTAAAGCTTGTCAGTGGTTGCTAATGTGAAGGGGATGTAAAGTTACATGAAACGTGAGGGCTACAAAAAGACTTTGAATTGTATTGTAAGGAGAATACAGATAGTGTTTCAAGGGAGATAGGGGAAAAGTTGCAAAGGTGCATGTTTGGTGGTGGTTACGTATTTATAACTGAATCCATTTTCAAAGACAACAGAATAGATGTTTAATATTTAGCTGTGGTTCTTCAAAGCCTCCAGACTGTCTTTCGTTTCCTCCTTTAGGGAAACTGGAAAGATTTTGAACTCCATTATCAATATTTTTTGCACCTTCCTGTGCTCAGGACAAGTGTCCTTGAAAGGGCAGCAGTTTTGGGTTTGCCGATTGTCGTGTAGACAAGGATGTTTTCAAAATAAAGGCACACGATCCATTTGTAAATCTTCCTGAATATATGAAAGTCTAATCAGGCTGACTCAGACAGCCAAACTATGGCATATCTCATTTGAATTCTGTCTTCCCCCAGGCCTTGTCTACAAGAAATATGCATACATTGTATTGTAAGTAGAAAACATGAATGATAACAATGCTCAGCCCTGGTGGAGTTCTGGATTTATTCTAGTTTTAAATGCATCTGAGCATTTACCTTTTTCGTATACTGGATGTAGCTGTAGCAGCCCTATGTAATGCCTTTTTTTTTTGCCAACAATATAGTCCTGAAGCAACACAACCTTCCACTGCCCCATTTTTCCTTACTGTTAGTAGTTGACGGTATTTTCTGCAGTAAGCTACATGTTTATTGATTTGGTAGATGAACAGTGATCTTGCATACCCGACTTGTGTGAGTAGTTCCTCCTCACAGGAAGGGTCCTATTGAGTACAGATGTATTGGTTGTGTGGGTATGATCTGTGGGTCTTCTCTCTGTCCTGAGAAATCTATTTTATTCTAATAATTTGCTGGTTATTAAGTATACTGAACTGCTGGTTGGTTTTGATTTTCAACGTTACCTTTCGTAGTCTATATGTAAACAGTGACACTTCTCACATCATTGAAAATGGTGTTCTTCACGGCTGTGTCTCTTAGAGTGCCTATTTGAAATGTCTTTCTTCTCAGTGACAAGCATTTGAGGAAAAACTTTGCTACACAGGTAAACAGCAAGTTCAGTGTTTCTGAGCAGTATAGATAAGATGAAGATCTACCACCCTCAGGGTAAGGGGCAAAGTAGCTTGTGTGATCCCATTGCTGGCAGCAGCAGCAAAGGTCATTTCTGTGGTCATGGCTTGGTGGAAATAATGGGGAGGCCTGAAGTAGGTTGCTTGGGCTGTGGAGAAGAGAGGGTGGGAAAAGTGATCCTAGTAGGCTGTGAAAATCTGTAGAAAGAGAAGTTTCCTTCTGTCACTATAGTTCGAGGGCTGCAATCTGCTTCTAGAGGGACTTCATGGTGGCCACCATTATCTTCTTTGGTCCATGCCCTTTGATTGTAGATGGCCATACTCTGAAAAGCAGGTTACAGATACAGGTTCTTCTCTCCCAGTTCTTTCCCCTCAACTATCATCTCCATGATTTAGAGACCCTGTTATCTCTTCACATCCTAATGTGGGGTCTGAATGTGCATGGATATTTGGTTCTGCTCTGTCTGCCCTCACTTCCATCTTGCTTGCACTAAAAGCCCTAATCTGGTCAAAGTCTGGGGAGAGAGGACAAAGATGAATTAGCACATATGTCATCTCCTGCCTCCCTCTCCTATGCCAGAAACGGGAGGAACAGTTGAAGGCAGACTGCCCTCCCCTTCGTCTCCCCTGCTCTTCTTCAGTGAGCTCATGCTTTCCCCACAGGCCGCAAGTCACAGCTGCCCTAATTTGGCATCTACCTGGAAGGCACCTGCCTAGAAGGATCCCTGGTACCTCTCGTCTTGTATTGGGTTTGTGTGGCAAGGTTTTGGTAGTGGTGGGGCTACAGGGATGGCTGCTGGGAGAAGCTGCTAGAAGCTTCCCCCATGTCTGATAGAGCCAATGCCAGCCGGCTCCAAGATGGACCCGCTGCTGGCCAAGCCAGAGCCCATCAGTGACGGTGGTAGCACCTCTGGGAGAACAGATTTTAAAAGGGGAAAAAAACTGCTGTGCAACATCAGCCAGAGAGAGGAGTGAGAATATGCGAGAGAAACAACCCTGCAGACCCCCAGGCCAGTGAAGAAAGAGGGGGAGGCGATGCTCCAGGCGCTGGAGCAGAGATTCCCCTGCAGCCCGTGGTGATGAAGACCATGGTGAGGCAGGCTGCCCCCCTGCAGCCCAGGGAGGTCCACGGTGGAGCAGATATCCACCTGCAGCCCGGGGAGGACCCCACGGTGGAGCAGTCTGTGCCTGAAGGACTGCAGCTCGTGGAAGGGACCCGTGCTGGAGCAGCTCATGAAGAACTGCAGCCCATGGCAAGGACTCACGTTGGAGAAGTTCATGAAGAACTGTCTCCCGTGGAAGGGACCCCACGCTGGAGCAGGGCAGGAGTGTGAGGAGTCCTGTCCCTGAGGAGGAAGGAGCGGCAGAGACAAGGTCTGATGAACTGACTGTAAACCCCATTCCCCGTCCCCCGGTGCTGCTGGGGGGGAGGAGGTAGAGAATTTGGGAGTGGAGTTGAGCCCGGGAAGGAGGGAGGGGTGGGGGGAAGGTGTTTTAAGATTTGGTTTTATTTCTTATTACCCTACTCTGGTTTGATTGGCAATAAATTAAATTAATTTACCCCTAGCCAAGTATGGTTTACCCATGATGGTAATTGGTGAGTGATCTCTCCCTGTACTTATCTCAACTCATGAACCTTTCATTATATTTTTCTCCCCCTGTCCATCTGAGGAGGGGGAGTGATGGAGCTGCTCTGGGGGGCAACTGGCATCCAGCCAGGGTCAACCCACCACACACATCATCGCCGCTGTGGTCTGTGATTGTTGTGTACAACTTGTCACTGTGGGCCTTTTTTTCCCTTTACTGAGTATTGCTTTTTTCTAAATTCATTAACATAAAGTAGTTTCTTAATTTGGCGTATAATGTGATAGCCAAAGGAGCCAACAAATAGTCATGAAAAAGTTAATAATTTAATTTTATTGCTTTGTCAGACACATCACTGTGGTCGGTGTATTTTGTACTAGCATGGCTGGGTGATGGCTGAGGTGCACACTTTATATCTCTTTTGGGTTTTTTCTTTGTTTGTTTCATTACGCTGACTTTAAAAGTCAGACTGTTGCTCTTTCTGTTATTCAGAAGCCCTCCTATTTCCCCTCCCAAAGAATGAGGAGAGATTTGACATCTCTAAAATATCTATGGGATGGGAAAACATTGATGCTAAATTTACTAAGATATGTGTTTTGATTGTTGTCTTGGCAAGTAAAAGTCATTCGAGTACTACTTTGCTAACTTCTCTGCTTGTTTGTCTCTCTTAGCAAGGAGAAACCATTGCAAATTTCCATTATAGAGAAGAGATGACAGAAAGTTTGACATGCTATCAGTGTGTAAAAGAATACCAACTCATGCCTTGTTACTGGCAATTACTGTACTCCTAAGACTAACCTTTTCCTTACCATCAGAGCTGTTTAAACCAGATGCAAAATATGAGGGAGTTTATATCATGTACTCTGATAAAATGTGCTCCATCATCTTTCTTGAAAACATCATTGTCTAACTGGATCTTTCCACTGCAGTGAACTCATTTAATGCCAGCCAGGAAGAAACCCTGATACTACATCTTTGCTTTGCTCCGTTTGCAGCCATTGCATTTGTGTTCTTATCTTAATAAAAGAAGTTAGCTACACTATGAATAGACTTCATCTGAATTAGCGATAATTAAGATAAGGTTGGCTGCAAAATCTATTACCTTTTTCTCCATCCGTCACCCACAACAATGAGGCCACTTTTGCTGCACAGTAGATACAATGTGATTCCATTGCCTCTCCCCAAGAGGAGAGACATGCTTTTCTGGTAGCTGAGCTAGTTGAAGATTCATTACAGAGTGTATAATTAATGAGTGTCAGCAATGAGACAAATGATAAAGTTCACAGTTCTGTACAAAAAAAGAAAAAGCATTTTTGGAAAATAACTTTGAAATAAATATTAAAATGAGGACTCTAAGGGAATCAACATTTAAGGGGGCTACATTTAATATCTGAATTACTTGAAACTGCAATTTGCTTTTGTCAGAATCAAATATTCCAAGAAAATGGTACTCAGAGCTATTGTACAAGATATTTTCTAAAACCTTGTGATTCAAGTGTAGAAAGAATGTCAGGAAACATTAAGATTTGTTCTCATCTTTTATTTTATTTTTCAAAATCCAAGATAATAAAGCCCTCATTTCACATCTAGAAATACTTGAAATAATATGCTCTTCAGGGGGGAAACAGACTGAACAGCAGTTAAGCTATTATTTTCACTAAACCAAATAATAGGCTTTAATAAAAAGCCTCTTCTTAGCTGTATTGTCCATTATTAATATGACTGCGTCAGTCCTATAATATTCTTCTTTCTATAGGACTCTTGATGCTGCTTTTTCCTGAAGAGAGAGTGGTAATCTATAAGTTTGTAGCTTATGCATATGGCTGACTGACCCACCAGTCGTGCCTGTCTGCAGAAAGCTGCGTTTTCTACGGCCAGCTGCTTTTTGTGACACAAGAAGGAAGAAGTCTGCGGCAGCTGATGCACTTTGGTCACCTGAGTTGGGTCAGTCATCCCTGTGTAAAGTGCATGGCAGCTTTAATAAGCTTGCTAAAAATATTGTGTACAATGCACTTGGGATTGCAAATGCTTTGAATTTTCTGTGTATTTGTGAAGATTAAAGGAGACTTTAATACTAACCAGAGGGATCATTACTGCTGGGGGCTTGTCTGTATTGAACCATAGCTGAAATATATACTGAATATTTTGAAGGCAAAACCTTTCATTTTAACGTTGCTGTCTCCACACATCCCTGTGACGAGGAGGCCAGGACTTTGGGTGTTAAAGCATAGAGCTCGCTGATTCTCTTCCTCTCCGAGTTCAGCATCCTGCAGATCAGAAAACCTCCAGAGTTTGTGCTCAAGTGCCCAATAGCTTCTTTAAACCAACATATTTAATCTTTATAGCCGGAAGAGAACAGAACAGAAGAGAAAGGCATTTTAACGCAATAAAAGAGCTACATGCCTGTCTTTCTTACCCTAAGGCCTTTGCCCTGTGGTACGGAGTCACAGAAGTTTTGCTTCTTCAGATCCTACAGCAGAATCAATGCTCTTTACTCTCTGTGGAATTTCTTCAGGGAGATTATTTTAGTCTGTCTTCATTTTTTAACTGTTGCTGTTCTTTTGGATCACTTTGCTCCCAGATTGGCAAAACCAGCTGTGTTAATATTGCTCGTAGTCTGTCACGGGCTGGAGATTATTTCGTATATTACTCCACTGTCAGGGGATGATCTTATTTCAGTAGTTACTACTTTCTCCCTAGGAGTTATTTTCACCTAGATCTTTCTCCAGACCTGGCCTTAGAGTGCAGTCTCAAAACCATTGAAGTGTCAATAACCTCTAAAACTGATTAAGACAACGTTGGGAGGAATAAACAAGGGTTAGAACAGGAGTGAATACTAATCTCATAGTCATCAAATCTACCGTTTCCAGGCAAGAAATGCATTTAGTCATGTCTTGAAAGCAGCATCTTCTAAGGTAAGCTCAAAGATCTTTCAGTGATCCTCCACTCTGTTTAGCGGGAGGCTGCTTGTTTGAAGCCATTGAATAGTTTAAGTCAACTTTCTGGCCAGTCTGTCATTAATTAAATGAACATACAAATACATTAATCATTCTGATTACCTTATATAATACAGTATCACAATAACCGATATTTAAAAATTAACTTTATGTCCTTTGCAGCCTATGCAAACTTCAAGGTTATTGACTACCCTGGTTCTTACTCTGTTACATGTAGCTGAGTGCCAGTGAGAAAGGACTACTCAGAGGTTCCATTACGTTTTGATAAACACCCTGTCTCAAGGCAAGGTGTTTCTTCCAGAATGCTATTTATGACATTTTTTCCCTTAAGGAAATATACCATAATAAACTGCTGAAAAATGTTATATTTTTGCAGCAAATGTGAAATTTTCAAAGTCATTGGCAGTGTGCCTCATCAGTCCACAAGCAGGTTTGAAAGCCACGGGGAGTTTTGTGTAGGGAATATGTTTCCTACCAATGCAAATTTCACTAGTCTAAATGCAAGAAAAATTTCCATAGTTGCTAGTTTTTTATGTGTCATACTGTACCACCACTCAGCTACATGGCTGGAAGAAAAAAAAAAAATTATTCTTTTTTTTTCTTGTGGAGTAACAGATCTAGTGTATTAAGGAAAATGGACCCAGGTCTCGGATCTGAAGTTGAGAACAAACAGTGTGATCACAGCTTTTCAGTCATCATCTTCAAGGCCAAAACTGTCAGTGGGCAGGCTAGGGCTTGTGTCTTCCTCAGTTGCTAACTATATTGTGGCTATTCCTGCTGGCTTTTGGCTAGCTTAAGGAGCATGTTTCCAATACACAAAGTATTGTATGGCATCCTGGCCGTTTCCTCATCTGAATGTGGTGGTCATTTTTCTACCTGGAAATAGGTAATCAGATGGCCATCTATGTACCTATACAGAGATTAAGCGATAATATAGTAATAGTGACATGAAATGTATGAAATGCTGCTTTCTTTCTATTTGTCCTGTCCAGAAAGGTTTACAGACAAGATTTTCAATGTAGGATTGCCAATTTTTCTGGGTACTCCTTTGATAGAAAGTATCCACAGCCTAGATCACAGCCGAGTCCTTTGCCTGTATAGTAAAGCGTATAGATTTATGGGTTACATTATGTTGTCTCTTAACAGAGGAAAGTTATTTTCCCCTGTCTGAAAAACAAGCACATTTATTTTAGAAAGCCTAGAAGTCTCTCACTTCATATCCTCAGTATAACCATGCTGTAACTGCCCTTATGAAATAGGATCTTCCCTGAAACATGACAGGAATTTCCCAAGTAAACTTTAAATTTCATTAATTAACCCAACAAAAGCAAATCCACTGGTCGAAGAGCTGCCGTTTTCTGCACAACTGCTCTGGGAATGGATGTAAAGAATGATTTAAGTATCCCATTACTGTAATTCAATTTTTTACTCTTACTTACCACTTCTCTGTAATACTCTGTACTGATAATCATGTTACTTCATTAAAGAGAGGTTCAACTTATTTCTTTCAGAGAGTTGGTAAGATATTTAGAGCGAATCAATTTTGTGCTATTAGCACTTGGGTGGAAGGATTTGCTGTAACGAGTACCTCCCATGGCAACTCCTGTACCATAGCATAAAGTAGGTGGACTCTAAAATACAAAACACTTCCTTCAAGAAGCCACACAGCAATGCATGAAGGAGACCCTTTTCATCCTTGCAGTGGGATGGTGGAAAGGAACGTTACAAGCTCAGGATGAAATTACAATTGTAATGTGCTGTCCCAGACACAGCAAAGCGGGTGCTATGTGTTTTTTTTAGGGCAGATCATCAGGGCTGCTTGCATATGGTGGCATATCTGTGGCTATGGCATATCAACCTTTCACACTGGAGAGATGTCTTCCAAACTTTTATGTTATTAATACGCTAAAGGTGAAAAAGCATTTCAATTGCCTCGTTTCTTTTAGCATTCACTGTTCTAGAATAAGAGGAACCACCAAGAGAGGATTGGGTGCTGGAGTCTGCTGGACAGCCTGAATCCTCAGCTGCGAGGTGCCTTCCAGCGGCCCTCCAAGTTCTTCCGTTCAGCCAGAAATTCTCATATGGCCCATAAAGTTTATACAGTCTCTCAACCTGTGCACTGATGGCACATCAAATTTTCATGAAACTAGAACTGCGGGTGTTACGTGGCTAATAGCTACTGTTATTTGCAATGTTAACGCTCTAAATTCTATGAAACCTTAGATACAATTCTGACTGTACCAATACAAGCTTGCAAACTCTATTCAGAAGATATTCGAGGTGCTGTGAAACCTACAGGCTCCATAGGCGTAGCCAGAAGAAGCTTGTATGTAGATATTTGCCAAATAACCAGCGTTCAGCTGCATACTAAAAGACTGGAAGTGGTCTTCTGCCAAAGATGATTTGGAAGCCAACTGATCAATAAATGGTGCTCAGGTAAACACTTGTACCCAGTCATTTATTCCCTTCAAATGTTGACAATAAGGAACGTTCTAATAATTACTCAATGTCGTAGCCTCCAGGAAAGAAAACAATAGGCTGAGTTCATCCCTGGTGTAATCGTAGTTAAATTTGCCTTTTGCAGTTATTTAGAATGTCTTTTAGGGAACAGCAAATTGGGTCTGGCATTGCATTTGTTCAAAGACTATGTATGAGTAAGCTTTTATTTCTATCTGTCCTCTAAAGCCTCCTGAAAAATTGGCATGGAGTATCAGGGGTGCTAAATCATTAAATCTATTTCTAAACACATTACATCTATTTCCTCAATTCCTGTTTGTTTGTTTTTAATTTGAGTCCAAATTGAGATCTGGAATTAAATTTCTGGATCTCTGTTCCTTTCAGTAAATAATGATACTGAAGTTATGCTGGGAAAAGTGTTGCGGTTTTATCAAAGCAATTTTGCCTGCATCTAAACCCATGTTAACTAGAGCTTTGAAAAATACTTCTGGCAGGTCATTTACCTTTAGTCTGTCAGAATTTTGTTCAAAAATATGTTGTGGTACTTTTGCCTGTTTGTTAACCAAATCGTTTGACTCCTTTTTTCAAATTCATGACAAATCAAGTGTCACTTGAAAGTTGCATGTTTGAGTGGCATCCTTGATTGCCTTCTGTGAGGTGTATTAAGCAGCCCAGGTCAGTGTTGCATTATTTTTGCTCTCTTAGTGGACTGTTGAAACTTTTACGGAGAAGTGGAAGAAAATGAGATTTCAAGGGAACAAAATGAATCCTGATTTCCGTACATGTTCCTAAAATACTTCCGATATTTTTTCACCACTTGCTGGTAATAAACACTACTAGTACAATCACTCCTGGAAGATGAAAGATAGAAAAGCAAATTCAAAGTTTTCTTCCAAACACATATAAATATAAACTCACTCCTATGTCAGTTATTGCTTGATAATCCTTGTCCAGGCTGACAAGACCAATGGGCCTTCAGTCTTTTGATTTTATTGATATACTGTATTTAAGCCCTATTTCTTTCCTTTAATCGGCTAAAAGTATTATGAAGAATATGTTACAACAACGTACTGTTTCCTCTTAGTAGGTACTGAAAAAAAAAATAAAAGGAATATGGAGCTGGGCAAGTATATTTATTTTGAAAATCAGGATTTTGACATGGCCAATACCCGTTGGGAAGGATGAACTCTTAGATGCACAACAGTGAGGTAGCAATTCATTTTCAGATCAGTACAATACCCATTGATGACAGTGGTAGTCTTTGCAATGATTTCAATATTTGGTGAGTTGAATCTCCTGAGCAGCACTTTTTTAACTCATAAAAGTGTCCTGCTGACATGTCTTTCCTGTACAGATTTCCTGCTGTCTTTAGAGTGTGTTATAGCTATCAAAACTTGGAATGGTATTTGAAATTCTGCTGATGGTTTTTTGGGTTTTGCTTTTTTGGGTTGGTTGGTTTGTTTGTTTTGATATACTTCTGTGTATTGTTTTAGTCCTCATTGATAAACTATTTTTAAAAGTTTAAACTTTTTTTGAGACTCCAGCATTTAGGTTATTATCATAGGCATAAAGACAAGAGTTGGTCTGAATCACTGAAGATACACTGAAAAAGGATTTAAAGGCAATAAAGAGCTGAGATCAGTGAGGCCATAAATAATTACATCTTGAGTTTACTGGAAAGGGACATACTGTTGTGTAGTCACAGATAGAATGGTTTGGTCACATTCACTGTTTTGTTTGCAAATTCTCTATGAATGGAAATGAAAATTGACATCAATAGGAAACAACATTTTTCTAGAAAGCTCTTTCTGACGTTCAAGTGCAGTGTCAAATGTTGATTGACATTGCACACTTTGTACAACGTTTGAAATACGTATTACCATCCAACGAAGCCACCTCTTTAAACCGACCAAGGTTTATATTTTATTTATATTAAAATAGGTTTTGTCTCCTCAAATACGGCTTCTTCCTTGGGGTAGGACAGTAGTAACTGGCAGAAGACACGACGGTGTCAGTGTAACTGTATCTCTAGTAGGGACGATAGCCCGGGAATTACACTGGTGGAAGCACTCTTCCGATTGAAATACTCAAGCCAGTATAGAATCGGCGTGCATTGGCATAACTTCGTTGGTTCTGTTTAAACAGCTGGACGGGGGGAAGCCAGGGGTACGGCTTCACTCTGACTTCTCTTCAGGCTGCTGCAGTGGTTGTTGCAGCCCACCGCAGCTGCAGCACGCAGGCAACGGCAGCGCTCGAGGGACGGAGTGCGAGGGATCAGGTGTGCCCGACAGGGAAAAGTGTTTCCGCGCCGGGCTGACAGAGCTTTCTTCACCTGTCTAGGAAGGACAACTAGGGAAGCTGAGAAAGTAAGAACTGGAAAACTAAGACAGGGACAGAAGGGATCAAGATGCCAGCTGCTGTTCCTCTTACCAAGGTTGGGTAGGTGGAAATGAGCAAGGATTTGTCAGGACCCCAGTCAAGAATGACGGAAAGAAAAGGAATCTGTCTGACCCTTTAATCCAGTCCCTGCAATAGAGTCCTATAACCGTATCAGGGTATGTAAGTGTATATGTATGCACCTATCTTTATGTACGTGTGTGTTTACCAATATAATTTTTCAATTGCTTATGGTTTACCGGACATGCTGTAATGCCTCGCAAGTTACTGTTATGGTCTACCTCATAAAAAAAAAAAAAAATGTAGCCGATTATTAAAATGTGTTATTATCCAATATTTTAAAGGGGTTTCTGTGGAGCAATGACACTCCGTTGCATACATATGTGTTTCAGTAACTTAAGAAACTGGATTATTTACTGAATGGAATATATATATATATGTAAGATTTCTGCTACTAGTATTCTGCATGTTGGGTGAATTGCTAAAATATGAAATGTAAGAGACGAAGTGGGATAAAACAGAAGTCTGCATAATCACTCCACCTTTAAATATACAGCTAATGCTAAAATACTATGAAATCTCTTTCCAGTTGGTAATTATTTTGCATCCACTATTTTCAAATACTGACTCTTTTGATTGGACAAGATTAACTAACTTGTGATGGTGTCACTGATGCTTGAGGTACCTCTGTATACCTTCTCCACTTGAAAGCACTGTGTATTCGTGTCCCATTCTGTGGCACCGTGGAGGGCTGCTTCTGAAAAGACAACGGGTGTCTTAAAAGAAAAAGTCACTGTTGCGGAAAAACAACAAAACCAATTTCTGAGAATTAAGCAGCATATCAAAAACCATGTAGCTCTTGGCTTAAATTGTTCAGCACTGTCTTATATTCTTCTGAGCATTCTTCAGAACAGAGCCATTTCCTCCTTGTTTTCTAAGTCTGAGCCCATAAAGATTGGGTAATGGATGAGAATAAAAACATTTTGATGATAAGAGCTTTACAATGGGATCATTGTCAGATTGGTACCTCCAGGGCTCTACTGGGGGCCATTGTCATGCCTGTTTCCTTTCTGCTAATGAGTGGATCGTGGTTCTCACTGAGGTATAGTGAGAGATCAGCGTAGCTACCCAAGAGCTAGCAGTGGCTCATCTTTCTTGTCAGCCTCCCCGTACTCACTGTAACAAAGTGAAAGGCTTTGGAAAAACCAGACTCAGTGTAATTGAACTAAATGGATAATAGGACACTTATTAGAGCATTAAACAGAAGAATACTCTTTGCTGGCTTTTGCAAAGACTACAGCTCTTTGTCATTTTATAATAGACATTCACTTAGGAGTCTATTCTTTTTTGTGTGCATTGGGATTTTTAAGATATCTAACTCCCATCAATATTAATGGGAGTTGTGCAAGTAAACCCTGGGAATTCAAAAAAATAAAAAATGAGACCTTTGTGTTTCTAGGAAAAATGCAACCAAAAACCTAGAATAACTCAGAGTCTGTAATTGTTTCTATTATGGGACTATCTTGGAGGCGAAAAAGAGCTCAAATTATAAATAAAAGCCAACCACGTAAGGACAAATTCTACAGTCCCAGCTTAGCCTAGTTATAACTTGCCCTTCAGACAACCTAAGTCTGTCCAGTTATCTCAGCTTTTCGTGGAGTAAAAGGGAACTCAGAATGAAGCAGTACAATCCTCGTACTTCCCAGTCTGAAACCTTCATAGACGTTTCTTATATAGAGTTATCCTCCTGCTCTGTTGGCATCAGTCAGAAAGATACTTTTTGACATGAGGAATCAGAGGTGTGTTTTTATCCAACATTATGATTTGAAAATACTGGCAATGCTGGTAATTTCACCTTTCCAGTTCACCTCTGCATAGATCCAGTAATCCTCAGTTTAGAGCTTATTGGTGTCTTATCCTCAAAATGCTTTGCAAATATTAAACCAGATTCTCCTGTCATTTAATCAATGCTTTGGCACAACTCACAGCTAGGTGTGAAACCATTAGAGTTCACAGCACTTGTAAATTAGATAAAACCAGGGAAAGATGATTACTCGTTAGCATTTATCTTACAGAGAAGTATTTCAGCTGGACACAGCTGTTAATATCAAAACTTACATGATAAGACCAACCTTACAGTAAAAGAATCCCAACTTCTAGTGTTTTTTCACCCTGCCATTGATCTTGTTTTACAGGTGGAGAAACTGAGGGAGGAATATGACTGTAAATTGCTCTAGTCTGGAAAGTGAGTGGAAGTCGGGAGCAGAATTAACGTTCAGTTACTGCTGCCCTTCCCTAAAGCTCCTCTCAGTCTTTCAGCGTAACTTGTTTCTTATGAACCCAGCAATTAAAATGAAAGTATTGGAGTGAAGAAGGAACTGGGCAGAAAGAACAGGTAGTTCTGCAGTCTCTTTTTATTAATACATGGAGAAACAGAGAGATTTGCCTGGTATAGAATGCAGCCGGAGTCTGTTCTGCCTCCTCACTTAGTTGCTACAGTAGCTGAAGAAATGTCCTTTTTGTCCCTCATGGCTTCCTTGTTAAGTTGGTATAGTGCTTCGTGCATTTGCCTCACACTAATAAAGGAGTAGGAATTTTTCCCCCAAGGTATTTTACCAAATGGAGCAGTACACACCCGCTCACAGCTGCAACAAAACTTTAGTCCTTTAGGGTCACCTGTGGCTGTGCTAATGGTAACAACAAAACCAGGTTTCTTCAGGCAGCGAGTTAGTTTCTCTATCAGTTGTTTACACCTGTCTCAAGCAAGCCTTGGTTTTGCAAAAATAGATTTCTTAGGGAAGCAGGTAAATATACACTTAATAGGCCCAATTCCCATCTCATTTACCTTTATGTAATCAGAAACAAACTCATCTAATGTAAAACAGAGTTACATCAAAGTAGAACCCAGCTGATAGAAGAAATCAACCCATTACATTTGGGGACCCTCTAGTATGTTTTCTTAAAGACAGGAGGTTGCCTAATAAAACTGCTACTGTGTAACTGAAAATTATGCTTTAGGAAGACTTTCAGTGAGGTGGCTGTCCCTTTCGATTTACAGGGTATTTTTACCGAGGTCTTTTGAATGCCTGAAATAACCCCCTCTCTCTCTCTTTTTTTTCCTAATTGGGAACATTTCGGTTGCCTTCCACTAGATGGCTACACGGAAAGCAGTTTTGCAGGGAGCAGAGGCATGCAGCCCTTAACGACTGTGGGAAACTTACTCAGTATTCTTTTCTTTTTTTCCTTCTCTTTTCTCTCTCAGTCTCTGACGATGTGATGCAGCTGAGCTTCCCAAGCCAAAAATCCTGTTCAGCGGGGGTTGGAGAAAGTCACTGCCTTGGAGGAGCCTGCCTCAGAGCCTGCAGCAAATCAAACGAGCTGATCCATTTGATCCTGGTTTCGTCCAGTGCCGCTTTCCGTGCCAAGGCCACGCTCAAACCGTACGTCCCCGCCAGCAGACTGAAGGAGCGTCCTGAGCGTTGTGTGCAGCGGGCCTCAACGCTGGCCCCTGTTACGTGGCAGATAGAAAACCACGTGTAACCTTGTGCAAGTTCTGCTAGGCAGGGGATTGGGCTATAGCGCTACAGCAATTAATACGAGATCTGCGCCTGACTTGATCACCTGCAGTACCACTGTGGTCCAAGGCAGGTGGGAGCACATGAGTTTGTTTTCCCCAAATTAGCCAGAGCACCTTATTCCAGCTTTCCACCAGCTGTAGGAGCACAGAGAGTACCTGCTCGAGTATAAAAACCTGCCAAGTCCGTGCTCTCGTGTCAGTATTTTCTGAACATAGGTAAATTGGGAGAGTGAACTTACACTAGGTCAGCATTTTGAGTTATGTGGTGGTGGTGGATTTGATCGTGGCGTAGAAGCACAAAGCTACAGCCTTGCTGGTTTGTTTTTTTTTTTTTTTTTGAACCAGCTTAACTCTAAGGTCATAAATGTTAGATTGCCTTAACTGGTACTAATGAGGTGTGGCAGGTAAGATTTCTGTTGTTTCTTTTTACCGATAACTGTGCCTGGGAAGTTTCTCCTAATTGTAACAACTTGTTAGGGTTTTAATATTGTGTTTTTCCTTATTGGACTGCAGCACATGAAGGAAGTATCATTATTTCAATTTTTGTGAATTGGGAAATGGAAGCGTTTCCCAGTGAGGTGTCTTCCTTAAAGCCTTCCAGCCTGTCTGTGGCAGACCTGGGAAGAACAGAGGTAGAAATCCTATGAATCCCAAAAGAGATGGGGAAATGGGGAGACCAAACTGCAAAGTCCTGGGGGTTTGGCTGGAGGGAGAATTGTAGCTAATGTTAGTGGAAAAACTCCTACTGACTCCTTTACTGGCTTTACTTGTGCAGCTCAGGATGCAAACACGCAGACACCCTAGAGAATGCTTTTTTTAAAGCCCTATTTGTACCTAAATATCATGTTGAATCTGGAATTTACTCTCCAAAAAGCTAAGGATGCAAATAGTAACCCAAAGATAAGTACATCTAGAGCAGTGGATGCTGTATTGTAAACAAAAAACACTGTGAAAGAATGGAAAAATCCTGCTTAATCTTTATGACGCGCTTTTTCTACACTTCATGTAATATTTTAAATCAAAACGATCAGATATAAGTCCATATATGAAAGTTATACTCGCATATAGTCTTAATTCTGATTCATGTTAACCAAGGTTTGGCTGTATCATAGGGCATGACTCTCCTTTGTCTATTGCCCTTTCTAGCTGCAACAACAGAGCTGTAACTCTCCTCGCAACCCCAATTTTTAGTGGATTTTGTGAATTTATTCCTCCTCCCCCAATATATCTTTCTACTCTGACTTTCTGCATCTCTGAACATTACTATTTCTATTGTGTTTTAAGGCATGAGTCTCAGTCAGGATATAATCCTCTGTGTTCTTTTACTGTAAATTAGTACAGTATTTTGTGTGGGAACATATGTAGGTGTAGAGATAGAAATAGTCATCTTTAAAGTTCACAAAATGAGTGTAAGTCAGACTTTTCTCCAGTTTAATTTTAAAATATTTATGAAGGGCAACCTGCTGTTTTTCTTGCAGCCTCAATTATGCTGTGTGGGAATATAGTTCTACCGTGCCAGTGGTTTCTGATATATCCATTGCTTTAATGAAACTCTATTCTGCAGCTTACATACAGCTAGGGAATAAGGGTGAGAACAGAGAAGTGCCTAGTGCATCATCCAATTCTGTGTGCTGTATGAAATTCTGTATATTGGAAACTTGTGGTCACAGTTAAGGTAGCTCTTGCAGAAATTCTAATTCGTGCTTATATTTTATCAGTGGCCATGATTTAGCACAGCCAGCATGTGTCTTGGGGTAGAGAATGGCGATGCTGTGGTAGGAGGGAGACAAATCTGGACTGGTGCATGCACAAGCGATGGAGAGCGCCCACACTTCAACAGCTCTGCTTCTCCCCCAGTTTACCAGGACGTCTGAGACTTGCTGCTGCTCTTGCTATTGCTTCACGTAACGTGCTCTTCTAGCCCACCAGTACAATGTCAGTATCTCAACTACCTGTGTTTACCCTAGTTTATCATTTCGGACTTGTCAACAACCGAGGACTCCGTACGGCCAACCCCTGCGTTACTTTGCACCACCTGCCGTTTAAGAACATCTTTCATGTAACTCCTAGGGCAGCCCTCTCCCTACTGCAAGGATACTTTTTCTTAGAATATGAATTGATATCTATCTTTAGGAACCACGTGTGGAAAACAAGACACAAGTTGTACTTCATGTGTAAGCTGAAGTCGGTATTTCAAGGAATAATTATTTTTATAGATGGGATACTCAGTTTCCATGCAGTAACATTTTGAAGAATCAGATATAGAATCGACACATCAACTGTGGGATCTCTAGTGTTTGTAAGCATTAGCCCTAGGGACCTCAGTCATAGTTGCGAGGCACCACATAAATACATAGGATTAACTCAGTCCCTCTCCTCACGCCCTTGCCCATCTCATGAAGTTCAACTCTTCAACAACTGTGGGTTTTCCAGTTCTTGCACTTAGAAGAGAGTTGAGGAGTTTTGTTGAGTGAACCATTTCTGTGTACATTGGCAGTGGATAGATACGACAGTAAACAGGAGATGAAAATGAAGGGGCCATAAAGTGAGGGGGTGTTACTGGAGGATAGAGGGTTATAGCTTGGAAGACTTGTTTTTTATTCCTAGCTTCCTCAGTGCATCTGTTGAACAACTTTGGAAGTCACTGCACCTCACTTTGCCTCAGCTGCTCCATCTATATGCACCCGTCTCTTAAGCCACTTCAAAATTGGGTAGTGATAGTGTAAGTGTGAGTTGTTAATGCTGAACACAGGCAGTGATGCTGCTAAAGTCTAAAATCATTTTGTTCCCCTTACCAGTTCATCTTGGAATTACTGGCATAGTAAATCTGTTTATCCCATGACTAACTTCCAATAACTGGCACTGAAACCTGCATAAATTGTTACTTTTTCAGCTCTGGTTCCCAAAGATGCTAAATACACAGTGACTATACCTACATTTCAGATCAATATTGATCAGCAACAGCAAGGCTAGGGGCTAAAGTGCTGTTGTCCATTATGCAGAGACAGTAACTGGAATGAAAAGTCAGCTTTAAATAAACCAATGCCCAGACAAAAAATCTTGCTTTCAGTGAGTAAGTCTCACTTGTTTTGTGCGGAGGAGCCAAGCAGCATTGTGCATCCCTGCCAGAGGAGTCTTCCCAGGTTGGCGTGGAGGGCGAGGAGCTCCGAGCTGCACTGCTGACTCCCATGGACGGGACCCAAGAGAAGCACCTGCACTAATTCTTGCTAATTGCCTCCTAGCAGGCACCAGCTCTGCACAGGCTGCTCAGGAAGAACCAGCTTCAAAAGTCAGCTCCACTGGAAAAAAAAAGAAATTCAGCATCAATTAGGAGATGGTCACCCAGACATGAATTTTGTATTCACTTGCAAACAGTAGTCACGGTTAGATTCCCCATAACCTCTCTTCACTTCACACACATTCACAGGCAATAGAGAGGATAGTCAAAGCTTGTTGTTCTGACAGTGATTTTTCTACTGCCTGTATGTTTTCCTCATTGCACGCAGGGGGCTGCTGTGGGAGAAACATGAATGCAATCAGCAGCTACACAAAGTATATTGGGGAATATACTGCCAGGGCAGCCAGTTTTCTCTTCACTTGTTGCAGTTCTGTGAGCAGAATCATAATCTGCATGTCTGCATGGAAAAAAACCCCCAACAACAAAACCTACAGTGATAAAATAATGGAACTCGCAAAAGCCAGAAAATTCACAGCTGACACTGACAATCTTGCGCTCCCTGTGTAGCTCAGAGTAAGCTATCTCAGCTAATGCAAAGGGATTTCAGCGACGCTACGAAGTTCAAATACTCTTTCAACAGATACTTGCTGTTTAGAGAACCTCCACCCAAATGCTTGCCTACTGATTAGTTAAATTTGACAAGCAGCTTTCGTTCCTATTTCTGTATTGCTTTTCATCAGCTTAGTGTATATCCCTCGTGTTACTTTACTGTCGTGTTTTGATAACTTCATTTCTTTTAGCCTGTCTAGGCCCCTTGTTCTGCTTCCAAGTGCTCAGTTTCCCAAATTCCTTTTCAATCCATCTTGCAGCACTAGCGAAATGCTTTCATTTCCATAGGATTCTGTTGCTCTGTGTTCAATGTTGTATGCACTAAAGAAGGCTCTGAACAGATTCTCTGTATCAGTTACCAATGCTTATTCTGCACCCAAGAGAGGGGAAAATAGAAATTTGTGGAATTTTTCCAGTCTTCTGAAAAAGTTTAGTTTGAATATCACTCTTACGCAATTTTGTCCTAATTTATCTGGGACTGTAAGTCCCACTCTTGCTTATTTCTGATGTTACTTACTAATTCTCAACTCGGGCTGCAATAAGGCTGATAGTGTACGGTTTGACTAGAAACCAGAAATCTCTACAATAAAATCTGTAGCTTATCCTATTCAGAGATAGGAAGGTAAATTGTGAAGTTTAAAGACTTGATTCCTGTTTAAATCTGGTGGTTTGAATTGGAGCCTCTCTACTGTTGTATGCAGGCAGCTGGATAGGCTTTGTCTGTCCACATCTAGACATCTAAATTTTCTACAGTCTAGATGTATGTTTGGGATTCCCCATCTAGTGAACAGCAAGAAAGCACTGTTACTAAAGTACAATGCCATCCTCTCTGGGGTGGAACAGGGCAACTCTCTTCCTACGATGCAATAATATGTAATAATGGAAAAGACTTTCCCACCCAAATGAATTTGAAACTTAGCAAGAATATGAGTATTCCAGTTGCCACGTACCCAGCAGTGTGCATGTCTGTGATTTGATCCAAGATCAAGTTCCCAGAGCAGATGAATGTTTGTGGATTAACACACAGACATGCAGACACACGCATATGCTACTAAATGCTAGAGCTCCGCAAAGAACTTGTTTTCTTCTCAAAGTGCCAACAAACTATGAAAAAGCATAGTTTGGAGTAAAAGAAATCGAAACAATTTTAATGCCAAGATGGCATTAATTGTCTTCCAGGTTAAGAGGAGATATTTTTAGTCAAAATAATATAAAACATTTGCAAGTGACTTCACGTTTTCATGATCAAATTTACTTCCAACAAAACAGTAAAACAGGACTGAACCGATTAAAAGAAATTCTGTTAGGAACTTGTTCTGACTAAAACAACTTAACTGTAATCAGCACTTCAGTCAATGTGAACTTTTGCTTCTTAAATGAAAGAATTAGTAAAAATAATCTACTCTGTTCATGTTGCAATCAAATTGCAAAACACCACTTGGAGAGAACTAAACACAGGAGAGGAAACCCAAATAGCAACCAGAGGTAAAGGAGGGCAAGGCAAACTTCTGTGTTTGATTTTTATACCCAGGGAAAGATTAAAAAACCATGTAGTAAATGTGCTCATTTCTCTACTTTCACCTTGGTACATCTTACTATCGTCCTTCAATTACTGCAGCACATGAACAAGCGCAGTGCGTACAGGGTAAGGGTTGAGCTGTGTTTATATCGAGCAGTAGCCTGGGATGTTAATTAGTCTGAGGATCCCCAAGCATCAGCTGAGGAGCTTACAAGCCTCCTTTACCGGAGTAAAGCGCTCGCTGCGGGAGGTGACTTCCCGTGGCCCGTTTCCAGTGACGTTGGGCCAGAAAGCTTTCCCGAAAAATGCTCGCCAGAGCCCCGTCTTCGCTTCCCTCGTTCTGTCCTCGTGGGTTCCATCCCTCCCCAACAAGGCGACGGTTATGGAAATTGGCCAAAGCCGTCGCTGGCTCGCGCGCGCGGTTTCTGTCCCGTAGGACTGCTTACAGCAGGCGAGGAGGTGCGTAGGCTCACGGCGAAGGAGCCGTGGCCGCGCGTGTTCCCGGGGTGTCGCACGGCGTGCCCTCAAATCACAGCCGTCGTTACTCTGTTTGGCTTTAATTGCATATGAGGGTTCGTCTGCTCGAGATTGATGAGGCACTTACTCCTAACAAGGAAACAGTTCGGGGGACACACTTTCCACCAATATGTATGATAGATAAATTAATTAATGCCTTTCACGCCCCTCTTCTCTTTCTGGGGGGAGGAGGCTTAGAGGAAGGTCAGAGGAGGAAGAAAAATGAGAAGGGAGATGCTGTGAGAAAGTTCTGAGCTTACTTTTTCCTGATTATTAGTGGAAGAAGTTAAGCCTTTGAAAGGGAAGAGCTGCTATGTGATCAAATAAAAATAATATAATAGGCAGCAATGTAAGTGCATGTGTAGTTACTTAAATTGATTTAAGCTGACAGAAGAAAGTAGCAAATGCTTGGTTCCCTTGAAAAATAGGTTCTAGGTCTTTTCTTCATGAGAAGAAAAGGATATCTTTTAAATTTTAAAGTTGTTTCACTTTGCAGAGTTCAAAATGTGTCCTTATATTCGGGCGATGGAGAAATACAGAGGTTTCTTTTCACATCTTTATGAAAACAGTCATTGAATAACAATCAGAAGAGTAGAGTTTAATGTAGAGTTTGGGGGAAATGAAAGTACTGATAATCACCTCAAAATTGTAAATAACCTTTTTTCAAGAAGATATCAGTTAAGCACAGATTATTGATCTAATAACAAAATTGTTGTTACTTTAAAGGCATTTTGGGGAGAAAAAAAGAAAAAAGAAAATACCTTTAGGTGAAAAGTTTTCAAAGGAAAATTCACATTTTCCTTTTTTGATAAATTTATAATTTCAGGGGAGAGGGGTTACAGTGCACAAAGAAAATCATACTTGAAAACAAATTTCTTGTTGAAAACTTGCTTCAATTATTATTTTTTTTTTTAATAGTTCCTAGCTCTTTTGGTAGAAATAGCTGTATTCAAAATATGCGAGACATTAAAAAAATAGAAATTTTGACAATGTGAAAAACATTGAAAGATGTTGATTTACAGAAGACTGTATAAAATCCTCTTCCTTTGAAAAATTATGGCCAGCTGTATTTAGTACCCTTTAATTATGTATTTGATCCAGAATGTCATTTCCCCAGCTGATTTCTGACTGAGCAGCTCTAAAGCATACAGTGGTAACTGGGTCAGCTATATTTTGGTGTGACTTGAAAGAGAGAATAAGTTTTCCTCCCTAAGGAAAATTTGGAATGTGTTTGGTTTTGGCTGTGAGAAGAAGTCCAAAGTGAAGGAATAAAGCCTGAAAATGTACAAAATTTATGTCTTGTGGAAGAGTTTATATAGGACAAGATAAAATGACGTTTGCATCGCCGCAGTTATTCTGTGCATCGACACTCTTCGCTTTGGGTGAGGAAGTGTCCTACTCTTGGCAACTTTTGGCAACCTATTCCAATACATAGGTGACGTTCAGAGAAAATTCAACCGCAAGAAAAATCATGTGGCAAACTATTGTTTACTGCCTTGAGAAATTCACCCTCCCGTGCCCAAGATTTGTAAACTTTCACGCCAGAGCTTTGTCTCGATTAGTGACGAGGCAGATCCTTCTCTGAAACAGTTATTTCTTCTCACAACTGGCAAGAGGATAAAAAGACAAAATGATGGAGCTGACCAGGGCTCCAGCAAGACAAACAGAAAAGCAAAAGTCAAGGAGGTCTTATCACACTGTTATTTCTGATGGACCATTGATCTATTCTTCTATTTTAAACCTTGCACCTTGCCTGTTTGGGTACCAAATAAATTTAAAATAAGGAAATGGGTATTGGCACCTTAAAAAAATAACATTATGAAAAGATTTCCTCTTTTTCCTCTTCCCTTATATCCATATTTCACTGGAATGTGCACCTGAGGACTGCCAAGTGGCAGGTCCCTAGGCAGTATTCTGGAGAATATTTTTGTTGGAAGCATGAAGTTTTATAACCCGAACTGTGAACTCAGGTAAACTCTTGTTCTCACTGGGGTGGGCTGTGAACTGGTTGAGTACAACCTGTTTTAGGGCATGTCTGAGGAGCTTGTAACTCTCCAGAGCTGCAAGATTTGCCTCTAGCCCATGGGATGCTCTGGGGAGAGGCTTCCCTGCTGCTGACTTCAGCTGGATGCTGGTGCTGCGGTGATCATCTCGATGTGGGAGCAGAGCCTCTCTCTTGTGTGATTATCTCTATCTTCATCGGTTCAGTCTTATTAATTTTATTCTGGCTTGTGAGTGTTCATTAAGCCTTAGCTAGCTGCTTTGAGAGCTAAAAAATTTTTTTTTTTTTTTTCCTCACGTGGAAAGGGTGACTTAATTGTGAGGAGACGCTATCTGCTCCCACTGGTCCCTTGGTATTTCGCAGCTGGTCGCTTTGGCCCTTTCAAAACGGAGCCTTGGGCATAGCACTGTAAAGTAGTTCACACCTCTTCTTACAGTTCAGCCAATTAAACGCAAAAATGTAATAAAACCCAAATCCATATAAACTGTGAGGGAGGGGGGAAAGGTCCAAGTGATGTTGGTCCCAAAGCACCTTTGTTTGGAAACTTCTCGTGCTGACATTTCTGCCCGCTTACATAAGCTAGATGACACTGCTGCAGAACAGATGAAGCATCTGTCTTGGATATTTATAAAAATGCCACTTTTGGAAAAGTGTGATTAGTTGTTTGTTTATTTTTTGTATAACTAGAAAGGCTGGATGTGAATCACTGGCTGGGCTGTCCCAAGCCTGCAGGTGTTCTGGAATGGACGCAGGACGTTCTCGATATCCGCTGCTGAGCGTGGTACTGCTGAGGGATGGCTTTGCTGAAGGAGGCTCTGAAAATCCTGCCTTCTGGGACAGCTTCGCTTTGGGGTCCTGCCTCAACAGCAGGACTGGACTTGTCCTTCTGCCTGCTACGGCAGCCTGGACGTGATGCCAATTAGGCCGTGAAAAACTTCTCCCTGTTACCTTCTTAGCGGGGCAGCACAACATCTCAGCTGGGTGTGCAGCTCCTTCTCTGACATCCCTACCCATCTCACACGTGCGTCCTTTGCATAACCGTAGAGCTGCCTGGTGGAGTTGGCACAGCCCTGGAATAGATGCTCCTGCCGGCGGCCTGGATTTGGACGGCAGAAACTACGACCGCTACCTTTGCAAATAGATAACGATGCTGTGCCCATGCTGCGTTCGTTACCACCCTGGTGCCTTCTGCGCGGGATTAGCAACTTGGATTTCTTCTGTAGCCTGAAGGGTGAGTGCCTCTTACGGCAACCCTGGAACGATGCGCCTGCCTTTTCCAAAAGCATGCAAATACAGATGGGGCCAGAAAATTGTACTTGTTGAATGCAAGTTTCCTAAGGGGTCAAATTGCCCTCGTGGCTCTCATTAAAAATGTCCAGAAAGCGAGGAGGCCACAGCTGCTGTCACTAAAGAGGAAGGAACGCCAACACAGTATGATGCTTTCAGACACTAGGAAAGATAGGCCTTTATTTTCTGGCCCAACACAGACTCTAGAAGTGGCTCATTTGACTTTATCTGTCCTGACAGATACTTTTGCTTACAGCGGGTGCATTAGTGTCCACTTCCACAACACTTCTGTGGTTTTCGTTTTGCTGTAGAAGCTGAGCTCTTGCTTGATAAGTCTAAATCAGTGAGTTTTCAACATTTTCCAATTGCAGTCCCCTAAATATTTTCCAGTGGCAGCGCAGCCTGTTATCTAGCGGATTTAAGTGTATTGACAACAGGCTTGCTTCACTGCATGACCTGTCACGAACCCCTTAGAAGCTGTTCCTACTCTGTGGGGGTGTTTCCACCGCAGGTTGAAAATTGCAGGTCTGGATCATTAATATCCTCCCAGCTAAATCTGTAGCGCGCTCCGCAGCAGCGTACACGGGCTAGATGGCAGTGCAGCCCGCCGATGTGGTGGTACCTCGCTGCCGTGGGGCAGCTCCCCGCTGCTGCGCGCAGAGGATAAAGGCATCCTCCAGCCATCCTTTTCCTCCAGGTTCTGCAGCTGCCGCGCTGGGACGAGATGCGTATCTCGCTTCTTCCACAAAATCCAGCTGGAGGGGAAGGGGGAGATGAGCGCATACGTGCGCCTTCTCCGTCCTCCGCAGAGCCAGTCCTCCCCCAAAATCCAACCGGCGGCGGTGGATTTAGGGCAGGCGCTTTCGACATCCAGGGATGTCGAGTGAGCTCCGGGGGCCCGAGTGCCCCCGGCGGGGAAGAGGCTGGACGCGGGGGACTCGCGAGGAACCCCGCTCCGGCCGCTGCCGGAGGCACAGGTCGCTGCTGAGGCGGGCGCTGGTAGGGCAACGCTCGCGGTCCCCCACCCTACGCGTTTTTGGGGCCACCCTGCCTTTTCT